>NC_083408.1:103784868-104116535 GCF_020745735.1 Hemiscyllium ocellatum | reverse complement strand
CCCTTCTACGGGAGGTTGTAGAGACAACTCTGAGTGTATTTAAGACAGATAGGTTTTTCATTAGTAAGGGGATCAAGGGTTAGAGGGAGAAGGCAAAATGGGGTCAAAAAACATATCAGCCATCAAATAGAGAAGACAAGATGAGCCAAATTATCTACTTCTGCTCCTCTACATTATGGTCTTAAATGTCTTTAAATGAAACTTTGTAAAGAGGCCAAAATGTCAGTGAAACCTTTCTTCCAGTCAATGTTGTGCCAACTTGTTATGGACAGTACCTGGGGGGTACGTAGATCAGAAACATGATAATGAAGTAGCACTAGTTATGAAAGACAACAGGCATCAATCTGGACTCAGCGGTAGTGTAAAATTCTTGCAGTGTCCTTATTACAAGCAGCGAAGGTGCCCCACTCTGACCATGTTTGAGCAAGAAGAGCTCCCTCCCCAACCATCTCAACATGGTCAGCCAGTGTATACAGTATGGACAATCTTCTCATGAAACATTGCACTGTACAAACAAGGTTGTACCTCACATTTCAACCATGACTGCATTTCACAAGCTCCTCACTTGGCACTGCAATCATGTCATGAAAACTCAGGAACACACAAAAAGATGACAAGAGGAGCAGTTGACTTAAGGCAGTTTTTTTTTAATATTTTAGTCCCAGATATGGGACAGAATATTTATACATAAAAAGGTACAATCAAGCACTCCAATTAAAGAATGCTAGCCAGTGCTTCAAAAAGAATTAGATGAAATTATTCACAAATCAGCATTAAAAGATCTTAGTTACAGTCAACCAAGCAAGCTCAGTGAAGACTATACATTGTAAGTTCCACTGATCTAACTGTTTCCAAATAGAATACCAGGTATGAAAGAACATCTCTCATGCATACATAACACTCTGTCTCTCACACACATTCATGGATCTTTACAATGACAGTTAAGTTTCTAATTACTACAATCGTCAGACAGTTAAAATCAGCTACAGGAATTTTGTTTTTCAAAAACATCCAGGCATCGGTATTTTCATGAAACCCAGAGATACACTTGCCAATAAACAGGGATCACTAATTGATGAGGATGGGGTAGGGATGGTTGAGAGAGAAAGAGGTAAGACTGAACATTTTCTTAAAACTGAAAAAAAAGTATGTATTAACTTGTCAAAAATGATTGCTGTCAGTACATTTCCATCGCTTTTTAAACGTTTTTGGTTGCTATGTTTAAAAATTAATAGCCATTATAGAAATTGGTCCCTCTCTGTAGTCAGTCTACAACACACTATGCTTGAATATGCAATAATGCTTTGACTGCAATTCTGACAAAAAAGGGAATTGTTTGAAGAGGTTCATATATTTAGGTGTTTCCCCCCTCTCCCATCCATATCTTTGGGCCCTGAAATTTGTCCACCTTCAAATGATTAGTTTGAACATTTATTGTTAACTATGTATGTTAAAGATATTAAATAACAAGTACAGAAGACAGATTATTAGTTTACACTTTCTTATAAGAGCAGGAGTTATAGCTGAAGTACAGGATTAAATTTTGAAAGATAAGTTGCTGAGAAAAAAAGAAAAAATCACAGAACAAATCTCATGTTGGCTGTGGAGTGGAGAGAATTCAAAATGATGAATTGTCCTTGCTCTTCATTAAGCGAGACCAGCTTCCTCACAGTGTCAGTAACTCCAAGTCAGAATCCAGAACCACCATGCCACTAAACATTTTAATAAAAGCAACAGCCACTTCCTTTCATACAGGAAAGAGAAGCCCTCCCCAGTGGACTTTGAAAAACTGTCTCTAATAGGCTGAAAACTGGCCAATCACATATCACCCAATTTTGCATATCATCCAATCTTGCACAGTTATCCAGCTGTGGTTGGACTAGCCTCAAAACAGGAAAACATCAAGATCAGTTTCAATAATAATACAATTTAAAATGCATGGAGAATACTTCACATAAAACTCATTCCTCAAAGTATAAGGATGGTATAAAAATAATATTGAAAATAGTGTAATCAAAGCAATCACAGAAGGGTTTAAATTGCCCACAAAAGGACCATGTTGTATTTATCCAGAATAATGGAGACGAGAAAACTGATCTTCTGATCTCAGTAGAGTGCTAACATAAGTTTTCCAATATCCACAAGCTTTGGAATCAGAATGCGTTTCTTGTTCTTTACAATTAAGGACATAAATAATGTATAGATCTGCAACTAATAAATGTAGGATTCATAGATCAGCCTCTTTGTCTAATTGTCATGCACTTGTAAAACAAAATACCCATTACTCTGACAGCTGCAAACAATCCCCAGCTCAATTTCACACTATTACTTTGCTCCACATTAAAATGACTACCTGGGGCAACTCAAAATCAAAACAATGCTCTCATTCTTGTCGCTTTGTAAGGGAGCGCGGGAAGTGGGGAGAGAATTTCCAGAAGTAAACGACTGGATTTTTGTTTGTTAGAAGTAGTTTCGTCTTTGTCTTTTCATCAGAACTAAAACGGGCACGTAAATGCATCAGGAAGCCTCACCTCTTATGCATTTGTGTAATGCATACACAGGTATAGAAGCAGATCTCAGCAAAAATTACCTGCTCATCTTCCCATACTCCAATGATTTAGAAACTGAAGGGAGGGTGTACCACAACTTGCCAGGCTGCTGACATGTCTGCATGCACTAATTCACACAAGCTGGAAAAGGCTCAAAGATTTGTTCAGCTACTGTGAAAAAGCGCATTCACTTCAAAAAGAAAACGTAAAGCAGTAATGAATAATCACACTGTCTCTTCACACATCTACTCATTATATTACTGGATATGATAAAAATGACAATATCCCTGTTCTCAACAATGCTCCCACTATGAACACTTAACCTTTAAAACAAAACAGAATACAATTAGAAACTAGACAGACTATATTTAATCAGAAAATGCTCAAATTTTGAACAAACATTTTAAATACAGTCCTCTCCTGTTCAAGCCTTTAGATATGAAAACAAATAACAAAATGCTCACGTTTATTGATTTGAACAAAATATCAGAAGTCAAGGTCAGTTTCTGTCTTTAAAAAATTCTGATCCATACAAATAAGAGCCAAACACTTATTATCTTCCCAATTGATAATGATGCAATGTACTCTAGCCAGTACAGTGTAAGACAGTAAAACATCTCAGACTGAGGGAGACATTAAATTAATCCTTCAGTACTCCAGAACATAAACAGAAGTTGAATCTTTTTTGTCTTGCATCAGGATTCATTTAAGACAGCCAAACATCAAATTGTCACAATTTATACCACAGGAAGAAAAGAGATTCTGATTGGCAGGGACTCTGCTTTCTCCCCAATGATAAAGCAGTAGGAAGTATTCCATGACCAATCTCAGCCAGAGTGAAACTGCCAAATAATCAAATCAGTACCCTTTTCCTCCTGTAATACAAATTGTTGTGATCATTTACGATTTTGCATTCTTGCAGTTATGCTGATGAATGCAAGATGAAAAAGCTTCAAGAGATTCTGTTTTCAGTGACATTGTAACCACAATGAGTACATCTTACAGCTTCAGTTTATGGAGAAGTACTGCAAAGCTGGTCACATGGAGGAAATTAAAAAGATTAAATTGGCACTGCTGACCAAATCCAGATGGGCCAAATGGTTACCCATAAATTGAAATGTCCACAATCCTAATGATAATCTTGAGATAAAGTGACTGATACATGGATTCTCAGATGGAACAGCAGAGGCAGAGAACTCTGGAACCATTTTGAGTACAAATTAATTCTGCATTTGGGAAGTGAAGGTGACAAAAAAATTAAAGAATTTAGGTCTCCTGGCTGGGTGAAATGGTTTTCCTCCTACGTAAGTGTCACCATTTAAAATACTAGTAAGTTCTAATGTATAAGTTTATCTGCCCACCTCTTCCCCCTTTTAGCTTGCATAATCCAACACTAGCATAGCTTCAAATCTGATGAGCTACTGGCTCTCTGTTCACTGGAGTTGGTTTTAAAGCAATTACATTCATTAATTATGAATGGCAATAGATTGGGAAAGGGGGGAGGTGCAGTAAGACCTGGGTGTCATTGTACACCAATCGTTAAAATAAACATCCAAGCTTGCAGCCAGTGGGGAATGTGGCAAACTAACTGTTGACCTTCATAGTGAAAGGATTCGAGTACAAGAACAGAGATTGCTGCAACTGCACAGGGCCTTGATGAGACCACATTTGCACTAATATGTTGATAATTGGAACTGTGCAGCTTTATATTCACTTCTTAAATTATATCTACTCAATTACAATCATGCGTTAAAGCCTACTGAATAACACATTGATGAATGAAGCCCATCAACTCCAGAGTTCACTGAAAACATGCCACTGATGGCTCTTATCAACATTGAGTAGCAATTTCTAAAATCATCCTTCTATTTAAAATATATAAAATACAATTTGCACACTCCATATCTCAAATCTGCATACCATGCTCCTACAAAAAAACTCAAAAGAAAACGTGGAATAAGGTCGGTCTTTAAAGCAGTAGGAGATAGCGAGAAAGTGCACATCTCTACTTCAGACTAATTAGTAACACATCCTAGTTAGAAAGAGATGAGATTCTACTCTGCTTCCCTTATTTCTTGGTGTCTGTAACCCCTTATTATAGAAAATAAAGCAAATTACTTTCTATCCTTTCCCCTCCCTCACAAAAGTTCCAACTGAAATAACTAAAATCAAAAAAAGTCAAGAGAATGGGTCTCTAACTATAAAACAACCAGTCCATACACACCCAATACTGCAAAGCAAGAAATGTTGCGAAAATTAAAGCAAACCTGTATAAGTTGAAATCTTGATTGCGAACAGCAGTATCTATCAGAGAAATCACTTGCATTGCTAGTCACTTTTTTTTATTGAAAAACGCACCAAAACATAAGAGGTGCACATAAAAACACACATGCAATCTCACACACCCTTCTCAAAGTCACAACCACAGTGGCACACACTTTATTTTAAAAAAAAGTTTAAAAAACATTGAGGTCCTTCTGTATTCGGGTGACTCCTCATGGAGGAAAACTGAATAGTTTAAAACAAAAAAAGTAGCAGAATTATATGTTAAACAAATCGCAGGTTAGAGTACAATTCAGTTTAAAAATAAAAATACAAAAAATGAAAGATACACTGCATGACACACTTACCAATAACTACCATCTAATTTAACAAAAATCTTATTAAAAAAATAACATTTCTGTTCTAGGCATCTTAATTACAGGCTGTACAGATTTTTTTTCAACAAAGTTAGGGAGGTACTTGACTTCTGCAGGTGGACGCAGGTTGCTTCCAATTTCCTGCTACAAATTCAAATCAAATAAAACATTTCTAGTATAGTGTAAATCAATAAAGTTACACAGATTCTTAAACAAGACTTTCTGTACAAGTAATGAAAAGACACAGCAATCCATAATCACCTCCTTAAAGCATTAAATGTATCTAGGCACACACAAGAGAACCAAAATTTACATGCACGCATACTAGGTGGACAACACTATCTCTCTATATGCATGTATATACGATACACTGCAGGCAAAAAACAAGAAAGCTTATGTTCCTGTGACAGCCATGAGACAAAAATTAATCCTCTCAACTGGAACAGCTTGAATGTGATATGGGACATAGGGAATGGAGTTATACTTTAAAATGAAATTAGCCATCTTCCTCTCAGGCAGGCCCATTCTGAACAAATACCTCAAATCCAATTAATTTAGATTAAAAAGTTCAGTCACAAAAAAAAATTAGTAAAAGTCAAAAGTAGCATACACACTGGTATAGAATGCACCTGCAGAAATTTTAGGGCTAATTTAAAGGAAATTTTGGAGTGATCAAAATTTTGCGTACAAGTGATGTATGCATTTAGCATAAACTTCTTTGTATTGTGGAGACAGCATCTGCACCTGAATAATAGAGTCATTTCTGGATCTTATGAATGCAGACAGCTTTATAAAATAAATCTAGTTCTACAGCCCACTGCACAAAATGCATTGCATTTATTCCATACCTCAGTGACCCAGAGTGCGGGAACACCTCCCAACCTTTTGAACAACCAACAGCCCAGTTAAAATATCTTTAATAGCAAGCAGAGACAGCTGGTGAAACGGTGATTTTATGTAAAGTAGGGAGGGAGCAGAATGAAGAATCAATCATGTAACATCCTCCACTATTAAATGTATTTACACTAATTACACACCATGTGAAATTAATCTCAACTGTTTGAATCATGTGGGCTACATTAGGACCACAGGGAGCATGAACTGCTCTCCCCTCAACGAGCAGATCTCACCTTACCGTTTAAGTAAAGTTTAACTTAAAGGTAGACCAGACACCATTTCGAGATTTTGCGGTATTAACAAAGGGAAATGCAAACTAGGCTTCCCTTACTTATTTTTTTGAGGGTTGGAGCAGAAGGAATGAGAAGGGAAACTAAGACTAAACAAGAGTGGAATGATTGGGATCAGTTTATTTTCTCTTAATGACTCAGTGTTGGAGGAGTGATGGTTGAGTGGCAGAAGGGTGTATGCAGATTTGGTTTCTCATAATATATCTTCCCTGGCCCCTTCTTCCCAGATTGTGCATTCCCGCAACTTGGCCCCCACCCTGTGTTTACCATCTTTGCTCAGCAATTCAAAGTGATGGACTGAAGCACATTTGACTGCATCAAAACACTGGGTGGATTATTGAAGGTTTTCAGTCAGTCAGATTGCATGGTCAGAATGCAGTTGAAACTGGTTGAATGACCAGGAAAGTAAACATCAACTTCTGAGGTTTGGTATATAGAGGTGGAGGTGATGGAAATCTCCTCTTTCCCCATGTACTGAAGTGCCAGAGTTCCCTCTTTTGGACCCAGTAGTGAACTCCCCCTACCCAGACTTCTGCTGCTTAGAAACTAGCAAACACACAAAAAAGTTTGCATCAGATACAATAATATCTTCATCTCCTGTCCAGAAAAAAAGTGGTAAATAGCATCCACTAACTCCATAAATCTCTGACTAGATAGATTTTTGAAATCAAAAAAGTGAATTCAAATTCATGATTGGGCAGGGATTGCACACAGGTCAGATTGAGAGAGTTATGGGGTTGGGTAGAATATTTGTGAGCTATTACTTGGCGGAGCATGCTTTGGGGCATAACATCCTATTTCTGCTCATGGTTCTTATGATTGTCACTTAAATATTTTATTGGATAAAAGCCTTTAATTCGGTATGTGTGGGCAATGGGTTTTCACACAAATCAGTCAATTTGCTTAAAAAAAGGGGTGAAACTCTGTCATAGGGCAAACTTGAGCAAAGTTTCTTGGGGGAAATGAGTTAAAAGAGCCAACACTGTACTTTCAAGAGGATTAAGTACTGAAGGCAAGACCACAAGGCTAACTCAAGTTGACCCTTTCATAAACTCGTTTCCTCCCCAACAACCATGTGGACAATATTCTACACGGGCACACAAATTTTTTTTTTGCACTTTTGGCATCAAACAAAATGTTACTTAAAAACTGGGTGTGTTAACATTCATTTAAAAAAATTTCCAAATCTCTGTGTCATCCAAACAGAATGCTCGTTTTCATACCAACAAGTTAATGCTCCAGTCCCAACCCAACCCAATCCATCACCTTTCAAAGCTTCCACAGAATACTAAGCTGCAGTGAACCCTGCCAAGATAAGACGACGAGCTAGGAACCACACAGAGAATTTTATAGCATAATTAGTTAACATGAGCAGATTATAAAAGAACAAACTATACGCCCCAGCCTCTCTTTCACCCAAGTACGACACATTCATTCAGATCAACAAAAGCATCGCCCAAACAACCAATCAGATTCAATCTGAGCACAGTCAAATATTGCATTTTGCCTCAGTCTGCACAAAAACATTGTGACTTTTAAAGCATTCTGCAGAGACCAAGTTTATGAAGCTCACCAGGCTGGGTTTAATATAAAACTGAACTAGAGAATATGTTGAGAAGTTCTACATCATGGTTTAAACCATTGAGTTAGCTCAAGCTGTACAACACCATACGACCCAAAGTGGAACACTGGCTGCAGGTTTAGTTGTCAACAGGTTCTCGATTCAGAAGCACAACTTTAACCGGGGAGGAAACATGAGAAACAGTGAAGCGTTCTCTAACAATACAAAAAACTCTCTCCTGAGGTAATTGCAAGGAAACAAAACATACAGGCTGGAATTTCAATTTTTAAGAAGTCCCATCACATCAAACCGATGAAGGATTTGTTCCATTTGCTATCCCAATCGCACACATTCACTCGCTGTCCTTGCCTCATTCGTTTCTCAACCCCACCCCCAAACCCCACCCTCCCTTTCCCCATCCATTCTTTCTGGTAACACTTTGGGTTCATTCAATCACACATTTCCTCTGCTATTTCGTGTGGGTTTAGGATCCCTGGAACGGTCATTTGAAGCTTTCTCTTCTCCTCCTGGGCCTGACGCAGAGCTGTTTCCCTCTCCTCCAGGAACAGGTCTGACGTGTCTTCACCACCAAATTCCTAATAACAAGAAAAATAAAACCAAATAATCACAGTTACTGTTCCATTCATAACTCATGTGAAAGCACAATAAGCACATGCGGCAGCCCTCCCTCCCATCAGAACTTTTTCTTAAAAGGTTTCTGATGAGCATCTGCTGTCTGATAGAGAGGGAGATAGCGAAGCATTGTTTGAAACCAATATAACCCTTCAACAGTCATATTTCAAGAATAATTTAAAAATGTACATAGCACCTTAGCTTGAAGAAGTGGGCGGCACGGTGGCACAGTGGTTAGCACTGCTGCCTCACAGCGCCTGAAACCCGGGTTCAATTCCCGACTCAGACGACTGACTGTGTGGAGTTTGCACGTTCTCCCCGTGTCTACGTGGGTTTCCTCCGGGTGCTCCGGTTTCCTCCCACAGTCCAAAGATGTGCGGGGTCAGGTGAATTGGCCATGCTAAATTGCCCGTAGTGTTAGGTAAGGGGTAAATGTAGGGGTATGGGTGGGTTGCGCTTCGGCGGGTCGGTGTGGACTTGTTGGCCCGAAGGGCCTGTTTCCACACTGTAAGTAATCTAATCTAATCTAATCTACAAAAAAAAAGTGTCTCAAAGCACTTCACACGAGCATTATATGACAAACGCTAATTCAAGGTAACCAACAGCTTGGCCAAAGTAGCAGCATTTAAGGTATGCCTTAAAGAAGAAAAACAAAGGCAGAGATGTGGTGACCTTTTGGGAAAGTATTCCATCACTTTGAGCCTGGGCAACACAAGGCACAACCACCAATGGTGAAACAATTATGAAATCAGGAATCCACAAGGGAATGTGCTTTGGAGGGTGGTGGTGCTGATAGAGATGACAGCAATAGGCAGGGTCAAGATCTTACAGCGATTTAAAAACAAGCACAAGAATTCACCATCACACCCATCCTAAACAAGATACTTGCATTTTAGGAAACCGCACGTAGTTCTAGGAGGAATCCTACCCACAGCTGAACGTGGTGACGGATACACCTATTGGATTTGATGCCACCAATTTCTTTGCTGGGTTGGGTTCCAGAGGGCTGACTTGGTCTAGTGGCCATGAGAAAGACTTCAAAATGTCAGGTCCAAAGGTATTCCCCTGTCAATCCCATGTAATATCAAACACTCCTCAGTATTAACCCATTTTAGACTCTTCCACAACACTGGCTGGACACTGAAAAGGGCTGGGATGGGGATGCAGACAGAAACTATAAACGAGGGCATGTGAAGATGGGTGAAGAGTTGAACTGATGATGTAGTGGCAATGTCATGACTAGTAACCCACAGCCCCTGTTCAACACGTGCTCCAGACCCACCATGGCAGATGATGAAATCAGTAAAATTGTGGAATAAAAAGCCAGTGTAATGCAACCAATGTAACCCATGTGGCTCACAAACATTTTTAGGGAAGGAAATCTGCCATCCTTACTTGATCTGGTCTGCATGTGACTCCAAAGGCACAGCAATGTGGGTGAATCTTAGCTGGCAATTAGTGATGAGAAAAAAATGCTAGACTAGCCAGTGATCCTCACTTCACAAGTGAATTGAATTGTTATAATAAAAAAGAAATTTAGGGAGATAATATTCCGGACAGGATCTGCAGGCCATGGTACAATAAAAGGTACAGAACATATACGTCTAGACTCCAACAGCATGCAATTTTCATGAGACAGAAGAAAAAAAATGAAATCAGGTGGGGTTGGTTGGGGGACATGAGGAGTAAATTAATAAAAGGAAATAGCGAGTGTTAAATTCGCTAGACTATGAATCCAGACACTATGACAATGTTCTTGGGACCTGTTCAAATCCTGTCATTGTTGATGGAGGAGTTTGAATTCAATTTACAAAATCTGAAATTAGGAGTCTAATGATGACCACAAATCCATAGTCAATTGTCAGAAAAATCAGTCTAGTTCATTAATTCATTAGGGCGGCACGGTGGTTCAGTGGTTAGCACTGCTGCCTCACAGCACCAGGGACCCGGGTTCAATTCCTGCCTCGGGCAACAGTCTGTTTGGAGTTTGCACATTCTGCCCATGCTTGTGTGGGTTTCCTCCCACAGCACAAAAATGTCCAGGTTAGGAGAATTGGCCTTGCTAAATTGCCCGTAGTGTTAAGTGAAGAGGTAAATGTAGGGGAATGGGTCTGGGTGGGTTACTCTTCGGAGGGTCAGTGTGGACTTGTTGGGCCGACGGGCCTGTTTCCACATTGTAGGGAATCTAATCTAATAATCTAATTTAATGTCCTTTAAGAAAGGAAATGGCCACCCTTACCTGGACTGGCCTATACATGACTCCATACCCGCAGCAATGTGGCTGACATTTAACCACCCCTTGGGCAATGAGACATTCCTGAAGAAGGGCTCATGCCCGAAACGTCGATTCGCCTGCTCCTTGGATGCTGCCTGATTCATTGAGACTCATGGCTAGAGTAGGTTTCAATATATGTCCTCAAACATGGAAAATGGGAATAGTAAGATAACAAGAGTCCAGACATTATGTTGCTGTTAGGGTGAAAGGCAAGGCTGGTACATGTAGGGAATGCTGGATGACTTGAGAAATTGAGGTTTTGGTCAAGAAATAGAAGGAAGCATATCAGATACAGACAACAGAGATTGAGTGAATCCCTACAAGAGTATAGGAGTATACCTATGAGGGAGATCAGGAGGACAAGAAGGGGACATGAGTTAACTTTGGTAAATAGGGTTAAGGACAACCCAAAAGAATTCCACAAATAAAGGACAAACGGCTATTGGGAAAAACAGGGCCCCTTAAAGATATGCATGGAATTGCAGATGGGGGAAGATACTAAACAAATTTTTTGAACATAGAACAGTACAGCACAGAACAGGTCCCTCAGTCCATGATGCTGTGCCAACCATTGATCCTCATGTGAGGTAAACCTAATGTACGAACTCTCAAATTTCTGTGACCATATGCATGTCGAGCAGTCTCTTAAATATCCCCAATGACCTCACTTCTACAACTGCTGCTGGCAACGCATTCCATGCTCTCACAACTCTCTGCATAAAGAACCCACCTTTGACATCCCCTCTATACTTTCCGCCAAACAGCTTAAAACTATGTACCTGCACACCAAGATCCCGCTGTTCCTCCACACTGCCAAGAATCCTGCCTTCAATCCTGTACTCAACTTTCAAGTTCGACCTTCCAAAATGCATCACTTCGCATTTATCCAGGTTGAACTCCATCTGCCACTTCTCAACCCATCTCTGCATCCTGTCAATGTCCCGCTGCAGCCTACAACAGTCCTCTATACAGTCAACAACACCTCCAACCTTTGTGTCGTCTGCAAACCTGCTAACCCATTCTTCAATCTCCACATCCAAGTCATTAATAAAAATTACAAAGAGTAGAGGCCCAAGAATAGAGCCCTGTGGAACACCACTCACTTCCAGGCAGAATATTTTCCTCCCACTACCACTCGCTGTCTTCAGTCGACCAGCCAATTCTGCATCCAGACAGCTAAATTTCCCTGTATCCCATTCCTCCTGACCTTCTGAACGAGCCTACCATGGGAAACCTTATCAAATGCCTTACTGAAGTCTATATACACCACATCCACTGCTCGATCCTCATCAACCTGTCCAGTAACATCCTCAAAGAACTCAATAAGATTGGAGGCATGACCTGCCCCTCACAAAGCCATGCTGACTGCCTTTAAATCAAGCCATGCTTTTCAAGATGGTCATAAATCCTATCCCTCAGAATCCTTTCTAACACCTTGCAGACGACAGACGTGAGACTTACTGGTCTGTAATTGCCAGGGATCTCCCTATTTCCTTTCTTGATGAGAGGAATTACATTTGCCTCCCTCCAGTCCTCAGGTACGACTCCTGTGGAGAGCGAGGATGCAAAGATCTTCACAAGCGGCGAAGCAATCACATTTCTCGCTTCCCAAAGCCGCCGAGGACAAATCTGGTCTGGCCCTGGCGACTTGCCAATCTTAATGTTTGTCAAAATTTTCAACACATCAGCTTCCTCAATCTCTATCCATTCCAGCATGCTTACCTGCTCCTCAATGGTTTCATTCACTACAAGGTCCTTTTCTTTAATAAAGACAGAAGTAAAAAACTCATTTAGGGCTTCCCCCTACCTCCTCAGTCTCTATACACAAGTTCCCTATGCTATCCCTGATTGGCCCGACTCTTTGTTTGATCATTCTCTTATTCCTCACATATGTGTAAAATGCCTTTGGATTCTCCCTAATCCTTCCTGTCAAGCCTTTTTCGTGCCCCCTCCTGGCTCTCCTCAGACCATTTTTGAGCTCCTTCCTCGCCTGCCTGTAATCCTCTAGAGCTGAGCAAGACCCTTGCTCCCTCCACCTTATGTAAGCTGCCTTTTTTCTTTTGATGAGAAGCTCCTCCGCTCTTGTCATCCAAGGTTCCTTTATCTTACCCCTTCTTGCCTATCTCAGAGGAACACATTTGTGCATCACTTGCAAAACTATTCCTTAAACAGTCTCCACATGTCTATAGTGCCCTTTCCATGGAACAGTTGCTCCCAGTTCATGCTTCCCAACGCACGTCTGATAGTATCATAG
Organism: Hemiscyllium ocellatum; assembly: GCF_020745735.1. Classification (NCBI taxonomy): domain Eukaryota; kingdom Metazoa; phylum Chordata; class Chondrichthyes; order Orectolobiformes; family Hemiscylliidae; genus Hemiscyllium; species Hemiscyllium ocellatum. The sequence goes on along the minus strand of NC_083408.1, from coordinate 104,103,437 downwards.
TTTCCTTTTCCCCTATTAAATATCCTCCCATTGTGCCTGCTTCTCTCCTTCTCCATAGCTATGTAGAATGCGAGGCAGTTGTGGTCACTATCACCAAAATGCTCTCCCACTGCAAGATCTGATACCTGTCCCGGCTCATTGCCGAGCACCAAATCCAAAATGGCCTCTCCCCTCATCGGCCTGTCAACGTACGGAGTTAGGAAACCCTCCTAAACACACCTTACAAAAACAGCTCCTTCTGAACCATCTGCTCGAAGGAGGTTCCAATCAATATTGGGAAAGTTAAAGTCACCCATTAAACAACCCTACTCACACTTTTCCAAAACCTATGCTTCTGAACCATCCTTCTCCATGGCAAACACCAATGCTAATTCAGTACCTGGTGCTATGATGCTGTGGCCATAACAGAGACGTGGGTTTCTCAGGGACAGGAATGGTTTCTGGACGTACCAGGGTTTAGAACATTTAAAAAGAATAGGGAGGGGGGAAAAGAGGAGGGGATGTAGCACTGCTAATCATAAAAAAATTTATATATAACCCTACTCACACTTTTCCAAAACCTATGCTTTCTTCAATCTCCCTGCTGCTATTGGGGGCCCTGTAGTAAACCCCTAATGAGGTGACTGCTCCCTTACTGTTCCTAATTTCCACCCATACTGACTCGGTAGGCAGACCCTCCTTGACAATGGTAACTTCTGTAGCTGTGATATCCTCTCTGATTAGCAGTGCTACATCCCCTCCTCTTTTCCCCCCTCCCTATTCTTTTTAAATGTTCTAAACCCTGGTACGTCCAGAAACCATTCCTGTCCCTGAGAAACCCACGTCTCTGTTATGGCCACAGCATCATAGCACCAGGTACTGAATTTGCATTAGTGTTTGCCATGGAGAAGGATGTGGAAGGTATAGAACATGGGGAAATAAACAACAACAACTTGAAAAACATCTATACTACAGAGGCAGTGGCTCTGGATGGCCTTTAAAGGTGGATAAATGCTCAGGACCTGAGCAGGTGTACCCTGGAACTCTGAGAGGAAATAGGATTGCTGGGCCCCTTGCTGAGACATTTTTTTACCATCGATAGCCACAGGTGAGGTGCTGAAAGACCAGAGGTTGGCTAACATGGTGCCACAATTTAGGAAAGATGGTAAGAAAAAGCCAGGGAATTATAGAGCAGTGAATGTGACATCAGTGGTGGGCAAGTTGTTGCAGTGAATCCTGAGGGACAGGATTTACATGTATTAGGAAAAGCAAGGACTGATTAGGGATAGTCGACCTGGCTTTGTGCAGGAGAATCAGTGTTTCATTAACTTGATTGGAGTTTTTCGAAGAATTAATGATAAGGGCAGAGCAGTGAATATGATCATTGTGGATTTCAGCAAGATGATTGACAAGGTTCCTCATGGTAGACTGGTTAGCAAGGTTAGATCTCATGGAATACAGGTAGAACTAGTCATCTGGATACAGATCCAGCTCGAAGGTAGAAGACAGAGGGTGGTGGTGGAGAGTTGCTTTTCAAACTGGAGGCCTGTGACCAGTGGTGTGCCACAAGGATCAGTGCTGGGTCCACTGCTTTACGTCATTTATACAAATGATTTGGATACGAACATAGAGGGCATAGGATTAAGGAGAGGGGAGTAAGATTTAAATGGATCCAGAGGGGCAACGTTTTCATGCAGAGGGTGGTGCGTGTATGGAATAAGCTGCCACAGGAAGAAGTGGAGGAGGCTGGTACAATTACAACATTTAACAGGTATTTGGATGGGTATATGAATAGTAACAGTTTAGAGGGTCACGTGCGGGCAAATGGGACTAAGTTAATTTAGGATATCCGGTCAGCATGGATGAGTTGGGCCAGAGGGTTTGTTTCTATGCTATATATCTGTTTGACTCACTCTCTCTTAAAAAGGCGATACAGATAGATTTTTAGACATTAAAAAGCACCAAGGGATATGGAAGGAACTGGGAATATGGCAGAAATAGACAGATGATCAGCCACGATTGTATTGAATGGAGGAAGCTGCTCGAGGGGCTGAATGGCCTACTCCTGCTTTTATTTTCATTGTTTCAAACGTGGATTAAATATCCGATGACTATATGTTTACACAGAGCACCCCGAGTAGTTCAAACAATGAATGGATGCATTCTGGTTACAAACAGAACGGTTTAGGGAACAAAGAGGAGAGATTTTAGCCCCAAAGCTCGCTGCTTTTCCTGAGACTACAAAAGCAAACAATTAATCCTGAAGCTAGAGGTTGCTGAAGGCAGCATCACAATGCACGTGTTTGTAAATCCTTAACGTTGCTTAGCTACAAGGCACAATTGCTCAAGGTGTTTTTGCTACAAATTACCTAACCAAAGCAAGACTTACTTGATTCAGTTCTCGCTGCATTCAGTTCTTACCTTTATCTGTACAAGGAAATCTCTCAGATGTTCTTTGAAGGATGGAATGTCTTGGTTGAGGCTGAACAGACCAGTCACAAAAACTTTGATCTGTGCACTGAGGCATGAAAAGATAACAGAAACAGAATTGAAACAATTTTACACCTCCTTTTGTCATGCAATTCTGAACAGTAAAAGCCTAAAACACAAGCGAATGGTAACATTTTTCTCCAAGCTACAAATTAGGTCCTTGGGGGAGGAAATTCAGGCAGCAAGGACTGATGTCAAGGTAGAAGAGGCTCTCCAAACACAGCACCTCATGAAGCAGGGAAATATTTACCCCTCCAAGCTGCACAGAATCCTGCCTTGGAACTATATTGCTGTTCCTTCACTATTACTGTTGCAAAATCCTGAAATTTCTTCCTAACTGCACTGTGGATGCACCTCCAGCACATGGACAGTAGCTCCTCAAGGAAACAGCTCATTGCCACCTTCTCAAGGGTAACAAGGGATGGGAAAATAGCGAAGTCCACATGCAATGAAGAAATAAGTAGTACAAAAAACAACAAGGTCACTGTTCTCAGAAATGAAGCAATGTGGATTTTTTTTAAAATCTGCAAATCACAGCATAAGACTCACTAACGTCAACTGCACTTTTTCTGACAAAGGAAACAAAATGAGAAGTGAGAAACACAATGGGCACTGAACAGAGGAAAAATGACAGTAGTTAGGTGGGAACACAAGACAAAGCAAGAGTCATAGAGATGTACAGCATGGAAACAGACCCTTCAGTCCAACCCGTCCATGCTGACCAGATATCCCAACCCAGTCTAGTCCCACCTGCCAGCACCCGGCCCATATCCCTCCAAAACCTTCCTATTCATATACCCATCCAAATGCCTCTTAAATGTTGCAATTGTACCAGCCTCCACCACATCCTCTGGCAGCTGATTCCATTCACGTACCACCCTCTGCATGAAAAAGTTGCCCTTTAGGTCTTTTTTATATCTTTCCCCTCTCACCCTAAACCTATGCCTTCTAGTTCTGGACTCCCCCACCCCAGGGAAAAGACTTTGCTATACACCCTATCCATGCCCCTCATAATTTGGTAAACCTCTACAAGGTCACCCCTCAGCCTCCGACGCTCCAGGGAAAACAGCCCCATCCTGTTCAGCCTCTCCCTGTAGCTCAAATCCTCCAACCCTGGCAACATGCTTGTAAATCTTTTCTGAACGCTTTCAAGTTTCACAACATCTTTGTGGGCGGCACGGTGGCACAGTGGTTAGCACTGCTGCCTCACAGCGCCTGTAGACCCGGGTTCAATTCCCGACTCAGGCGACTGACTGTGTGGAGTTTGCACGTTCTCCCCGTGTCTGCGTGGGTTTCCTCCGGGTGCTCCGGTTTCCTCCCACAGTCCAAAGATGTGCGGGTCAGGTGAATTGGCCAAGCTAAATTACCCGTAGTGTTAGGTAAGGGGTAAATGTAGGGGTATGGGTGGGTTGCGCTTCGGCGGGTCGGTGTGGACTTGTTGGGCCGGAGGGCCTGTTTCCACACTGTAAGTCTAATCTAATCTTTCCGATAGGAAGGAGAACAACACTGCATGCAATATTCCAACAGCAGCCTAACCCATGTCCAGTACAGCTGCAAGATTTTTTTCTTTAAAAATGAAACAAAAACAATTGCAATTTCTTCAACTGGTAGATGTCTCCAACACTGATCCTATAACTCAACTAAATTCACACCACCAGAATTCGCTCTGGTCTACACTGTAGGAGTAAACTCAAATGGAGAGAAAAATTATTCAATTAACTTAACCCTTTAGTGTTACCAGTATAGTGCCTGAAGGACAGAAACAAAATAAAGAGGAGCATGTAAAACAAAAAAGGAGAGAGAAAAAGACATAAACAAAACAAAAACAATAGAAAAACTGAAAGAACTAGTGATGCTAGAAATCAAACAAAGACAAATATTGCTAGAAAAGCTCAGCAGGTCTGGACAGAAATCAGAGTTAACATTTTGGGCCCGGTGACCTTTCCTCAGCTCAAAAAAAAAATTGGTTTTATCTCATTATTATTAGTCTCAACAGCTTATTACGGGATAGTTCCTCAACTTCACCTCTGGAATGTGATGATAAGAATGCAGGACATAATCATTTTCATAATCATGGCACTTCAAGCAGTGGAACACTGAATACAACAAGGAGCACAAACGCTGTCTATATATTCTCCCTGCGTAATCCACACAACTTGTGCCACATGATCAGCTAACTCAGCATAGAACAAAGACCAAGGACCAGATTGTCCTTAGCTGAATGGCTAAAACTATCACAATTTTCTCTGGGCAGCACTCACTCTTGGAGATGAGGAAAGGCAGTTTTCAACAAGTTGGCCACAAACTCTTGCACAAAGATCTGATTGTTGATATTGGGGGTCGCTGGGCTCAAAGACAACGTGATCTTGCCGTCCTCCACTAGGCTGAACATGTACGCCAAGATGGTGGCGTGCATAGTTAATCCTGGAAAGGAGAAATTAAAATGTTTTTACAAGTTAAAACACATTCATACAATCATATGTAGTCAGATCCAATCTATACAACCAATAACTAATTATATTCCTCCCACACCTCCCCTCTCCAGGGCTATAGCTCTAAAAACATGGGCAGCCTCTTATCAATTTCAGCCACACAGCAACTCTATAAAGTATCACTTTGGAGCCAGAAGGCTCTACACTGAACAAAACCAATAGGATTTGGAATGTGCTGCATTTTGAATGGTAGTACGGGATTCCAAAAAAAAAAGAGCTTGATATTTGAAAATGATGACTTGAAAGGGCTATGGATATAGGGTCAGAGAACGGGATTAGCTAGGTAACTCTTTTGGGAGTCGGCACAGGCACGATGGGTCGAATGGCCTCCTTCTGTACCACAAAATTCTAGGAAAACCTAGTTGGACATTCCAGTGCAGTACAGGAAGTACATTTCCTACACTATGATGATAGTGCAGAAGCACTTTACTGGGTTACGATGCACTTTGTGACATGCCATGACGGTGAAAAGACGCTATTCAAATCCAAGTGCTGGCAGGTGGGACTAGATTGGGTTGGGATATCTGGTCGGCATGGAAGGGTCTGTTTCCAAGCTGTACACTTCTATGACTCTATGATTCTACTTCTCTCTGTTTTGCCAGGACCCTCCCCCAAATCAACTGAACTTCAAACAGAAGGATTTGCATTTGGACCAAACTGTATGCTCACCTGAGCTTCCTAGTTCAAAACTCAACCAATGGTAAAGAAACAGCCCCAAATTCTCACCCCCCACTCAAACTATACATAACTCCATATTACGGGGGAGATTGCAGCATAGCGGCTGTCACGAGATGAGTAACCGAGAGATTAATCCAAAACACTGGGGACAGGAGTTCAAATCCTCACTGTGACAGCTCAAATTTAAATGAATACATCTGGAATACAAGGCTGGTCTCAGCAATCGTGACAATCAAATTATTAAAACCAGAAACCATCTGATCCACTAATGTGCTTTCAGGAAAGGAAATCGGTCCATGTGGCAGACTATTCACAGCCTCTGAAACAACCCTCTCACAAGACACTCATTCAATTAGGAAGAAGGGCTTATGCCCGAAACGTCGAATTTCCTATTCCTTGGATGCTGCCTGACCTGCTGCGCTTTTCCAGCAACACATTTTCAACTCATACAATTCGGGCAACAAATTCTGGCCTTGCCAGTGAAACTCACATCCCAAGAACAAATTTAAAACAAAACCTCTCTCCACCACTGCACTGAGCTCATCTCAGTTCACTGGGCCAGCAACAGGTGGTGGGAGGGATTTTTACAAAAAAAAAACCAATGCATTAATTCCCTCATCTCCCTCTCAGGATCTTGAACACTATCCAGATCAGAAGGCCAACTTCTTTTGGATTGTTGAAACAGTTAACAATCATAATTTCCCTGCCTTCTTGAACATCCCACCAGCCCACCTACCTAGTCAGTACAGCTATCTTAAAGATAAGGTGGGAGAAATAAAGATCAAAAAGTGAAATGTCTGATTTACCAGCGGTGTGCGAAGTATCTGTCACCACTGAGAAAATGTGCTGAAGAATGTCACAGAAATAGGTTTGATAAAAGCTCTGGGCAGCTGTCTCTTCCTGGGCGACATTCTGCAGGAGAGTATAAAGTATAGACAACCCTGCAAAAACAAATGCAGAATTCAGTTCAGACCACTGTCGCAGTCCAAAATCTGTGGGGAGTCAAAAACTAGCGAGCCATAAATACAAGACGAAACTGCTAATACATCCAATTAGTAATTTGGCAGAAACTTCATCACCCAGGGAGCATTCAGAATGCAAAACCAGGAGGCAAAATTACAATGCGATCAGGCATGTACAGGACATTGGTTAGGCCACTGTTGGAATATTGCGTGCAATTCGGGTCTCCTTATCAGAAAGATGTTGTGAAACTTGAAAGGGTTCAGAAAAGATTTGCAAGGATGTTGCCAGGGTTGGAGAATTTGAGCTATAGGGAGAGGCTGAACAGGCTGGAGCTGTTTTGCCTGGAGGTTCGGAGGCTGAGGGGTGACCTTATAGGAGTTTACAAAATTATGAGGGGCATGGATGGGGAAATAGGCAAAGTCTTTTCCCTAGGGTAGGGGAGTCCAGAACTAGAAGGCATAGGTTTAGGGTGAGAGGGGAAAAATATAAAAGAGACCTAAGGGGCAACGTTTTCACGCAGAAGATGGTACATGTATGGAATGAGCTGCCAGAAGAAGTGGTGGAGGCTGGTAAAATTGCAACATTTAAGAGGCATTTGGATGGGTATATGAATAGGAAGGGTTTGGAGAGATATGGGCCGGGTGCTGGCAGGTGGGACTAGACTGGGTTGGCATATCTGGTCGACATGGACGGGTTGGACCGAAGGGTCTGTTTCCATGCTGTACATTTCTATAACTCTATGAACTGTGGAGTCAAAACTGGGAGCAGATGTTCTCAGGGAAATGCTTGCTACGAGTGCTGGACAGGTTTGTCCCCCTGAGACAAGGAGGGGATGGTAGGGTGAAAGAACATTGGATGACAAGTGATGTGGAATATCTAGTCAAGAGGAAGAAAGAAGCTCACTTAAGAATGAGGAAGCAAGGATCAGACAGGGCTCGAGAGGGTAACAAGGTAGCCAGGAAGGAACTGAAAAATGGACCAAGGAGAGGTAGAAGGGGGCATGATGAATCTTGACACGTCAGATTAAGGAAAACCCCAGGGCATTCTACACTTGAGGAACAGGAGTATGGCCAGAGTGAGGTAGGACCAATTAGGGATAGTGGAAGGAACGCGTGCCTTGAGTCAGAAGAGTTGGGAAGTCCTTAATGAATACTTTGCTTCAGTATTCACTAGTGAGAGGAACCTTGTAACTTGTGAGGACAGTGTGAAACAGGCAGATATGCTCGAACAGCTTAATGTTAAGGAGGAAGATGTGCTAGAAATTTCAAAAACATGATAGAGAAGTCTCCTGAGCCAGAAGAGATATAAAATCTTCGGGTAAAAAATGAGGTCTGCAGATGCTGGAGATCACAGCTGGAAATGTGTTGCTGGTTAAAGCACAGCAGGTTGGGCAGCATCCAAGGAACAGGAAATTCGACGTTTTGGGCATAAGCCCTTCATCAGGAATGAATGATGAAGGGCTTATGCCCGAAACGTCGAATTTCCTGTTCCTTGGATGCTGCCTAACCTGCTGTGCTTTAACCAGCAACACATTTTCAGCACCAGAAGAGATATACCCAAGGTTACTACAGGAAGCGAGGGAAGAGATTGCTATGCCTTTGGCAATGATCTATGTGTCCCCACTGCCCACCGGAATAGTACGAGATGAATGAAGGGTGGCAAATGTTATTCCCTTATTCAAGAAAGGTATGATTTGGAGATGTCAGTGTTGGACTGGGGTGTACAAAGTTAGAAATCTCAACACCAGGTTATCCAACAGGTTTAATTGGAAGCACACTAGCTTTCGGAGCGTCGCTACTACCTGATGAAGGAACAGCGCTCCGAAAGCTAGTGCTTCCAATTAAACCTGTTGGACTTTAACCTGGTGTTCTGGGATTTTTAACTCAAGAAAGGTACCAAGGATAACTCTGGGAATTACAGACCTGTCAGTTTTACATCAGTGGTGAGCAAATTATTGGAGAGGATTCTGAGAAATGGATTTATGATTATTGGGAAAAGCAGTTTGATTAGAAATAGCCAACATGGTTTTGAGGTGGGCAGGTCATGCCTCACAAGCCTTGTTAAATTATTTGAGGATGTGATGAAACACATTGAAGGTAGAGCAGCAGATGTGATGTACGTGGATTTTAGCAAGGCATTTGATAAGGTACATGGTAGGCTCATTCAGAAAGTAAAGGAGGCATGGGATACAGGGAAATTTGGCTGTCTGGATCCATATCTGGCAGGCCCATTGATGGCAGAGGGAGGTAATAGATGGAAAGTATTCAGCCTGGAGCTCGGTGATCAGTGGTGTTCCATAGGGAACAGTTCTGGGACCTCTGCTCTTTGCGATTTTTATAAACGACTTGGATGAGGAAGTGGAAGGGTGAGTTAGTAAGTTTGTCCATGACACGAAGGTTGGAGGAGTTGTGGATCGTGTCAAGGGCTGCAACCGGACATTGACAGGATGCAGAACTGGGCTGATAAGTGACAGATGGAGTTCAACCTGGAAAAGTGCAGATTCATTTCAGAAGGTCAAGTTTGAATGCAGAAAACAGGGTAAAAGGCAAGATTCTTGGCAGTGTGGAGAACAGTGTGATCAGAGGTCCACAAATAGATCCCTCCAAGTACCCACCCAAGTTGATAAGGTTGTTAAGACGAGTGGTGTGTTTGCTTTCATTAGCAGAGGGATTAAGTTTAAGAACTGCGAGGTTATGCTGCAGCTCTGTAAAGCCATCACATTTGGAATACTGTGTTCAGTTCTGGTTGCCTCATTATAGGAAGGATGGAGGTGCAGACAAGATTTGCCAGGATGCTGCCTGCATTGGAGGGTTTGTCTTATGAAGAAAGGTTGAGGGAACTAGGGCTTTTTTCATTAGAGCGAAGGAGGACGAGAGGTGACTTGACAGAGGTCTACAAGATGATGGAGACATGGAAAGAGTGAATAGCCAGAGACCTTTCCCCAGGATCAAAATGACTATCATGAGGGGCATTATGTTAAGGTGAATGGAGGAAGGTTTTGGGGAGATGTCAGAGATAGTTTCTTGAGAGACAGAGTAGTGGGTGCGTGGAATGCACTGTCAGCAGTGATAGTACAGTCAGACACATTAGGGACACTTAAGTGACTCTTGGATAGGCATATGGAAGTCAATAAAATGAAGGGTATGTAGGTTAGTCTGATCTTTGAGTAGGATAAAAGGTTGGTACAACATCAAGGACTGAAGGGCCTGTACGGTGCTGCACTGTTCTATGAAAGGAGGAGCCAGATAAGCATGAGAAAGGCAAAGGAAATAGTAGGACATACAGACAGGGCAAGAGTAATGTGGGAAGAGGAACATGTGAAGCATAAACATCAGCATTGACCTGCTGGGGCTCTTTATCCATTGCACCAGAGAAAAGGAAGGAAGAATGGAAGGAAAGGTCGCTTGGCACAACAAGGCATACCTGTATCAGCCACGTTCCTCATGGTGTGTTTGAAAGCCCAGATAATGGAGTCAAGGACCAATTTGAACTGGGCTGGAGGTATGTTCAGGAATGCAGGGAAACAATGACTATTGACTGCTTGAAGAAGCAGAAAGAAGTTAGTCCTGTGCTCTGGATACTCTTCAAAATCCTGGAGAGGAAGACAAAGAAAATTAAATTCTCGAAACTTTGTGTCGTCATTTAGATCTTTATACAGATTGTAGGTGGCAACCAACAACAGAATTTTATTGAAGACTTAAATCAGACCTCTAATTAAATTGACAGACCACTCCTGTTCATATTCATTTGAATTTGAATGCAACTTGAATTTATTATTGCAAAAACAAACTGGGCTAATCGAAGCAGCTGATAGACTGGGGGAGCTACCAGCCAAGTCCTGCTATGGAGAATGAGATTTTGATCTCAAAAAAAAACACACACACCGTTTATTTTATACAGTTTCAGAATCTGAAACAAAGACATTGTTGAGATTCTGGTTCATTCCCTGCTGTGGATGGAAAACTGCTTAGAAATGAACGTTTGTGACCGACTGATGAGGCAGTGAATACAGGGAGTGTCGGTAAATTCAAGATTGCAAAGGAAAAATATCAGATACAGAAACTGATCAAGGTATGCAAGTGCATGATTTTCTTCCCCCTCCCCCCTTTGAGATTAAACAATCACAAGCTCTTTCAGCTCCTTACTTCCCAAAATTCCACAGACGTCACATGTTGAGACATAGGACAAACAATGGCTGCACAGCAAGTTGGGGAACCAAAGTGATGGTACCCAAGGAGAACAAAAACAAATCTTCGAATGGCAAGGAAGGGGGAAGCATTTTAAATGAAATTACTCAATAGATCACCTTCGATGTAGCACAATTCTCAATAACAGACCCAAAACCAGGATTACTCATCCTCACATCTCAAGTACAGAGTTATATATTTCCTATATGCAAGGGCTTTGGGACCCTGGGGAAAATGGTGTCATGGAACTGCTCCTCATTGGGTATAAACAGTACACTCTGACAGAGTGAAAGAGAGAGCACGAGGTGGAAGCCTGAAGTCTAGCTCTGTGAATGAGAGAAACACACGCAGCAAAGCAAGCACCACACAGTACAGTTTAGTCAAAAACCTTAAATAACGTAACAATAAGATTAGATCTGGATATATTACCGAATACCATGTATTATAGTCTGTATATGTAATAAACAGAGCTATTAAAATAAATGAGCCAGAAGACAGTTCTTGACCACGTCATCTGGAGTAGTCTAGAATCCAAATTCATGGATGTGGATGCAGCACCATACAATAAAAAACGTTTTCAAAGTTTGGGAGAAGATTTGTAGCTCGGGTGCTCGTTGTTGTGGTTCTGTTCGCCGAGCTGGAAGTTTTTGTTGCAAACGTTTTGTCTCCTTTCTAGGTGACATCCTCAGTGCTTGGAAGCCTCCTGTGAAGGTCTTCACAGGAGGCTCCCAAGCACTGAGGATGTCACCCAGAAAGGAGACAAAACGTTTGCAACAAAAACTCCCAGCTCGGCGAACAGAACCACAACAATAAAAAGGTTTTCTACACTCTCTGCATCTTTGGGCTGTTTTAACTAAAGTGACACAGTTTTGTGTATTCAATCTGCAGTTGCGAAAACACCCAAGTTATACAAACTGGTTTCACATATGGAATAGGTGCAGACACTCACTACATCAGTCTGGGCTACAGTCAGACATCGATTCCAGACAGAAAGAAAGAAAGAAACAAACAAACAAACACACACAGTCATGTGCTGACAATCCAAATGGTACCACTGCAATACCCACTATTTACCCCAGCCATTTCAACACACGAAAATTAAGAACTAAGTTACTTTTAACAGATGAACAGGAGGACGCCTTGGCTGGGTGGATAAGTTGACAAAGAAGCAGTGGGGACATAAAAGTACTATGATAATATAAACATGAGAATCACAACTCAATATATTCACAGGGTTAATTAAAAAAATGACAAGACCTGACTTCATATTTGCAGTAATAGAATATATCCAATAAACCAAAGAGTAAATGGGAAAGGGCAACATGGTGGTGCAGTACTTAGCATTGCTGCCTACATTCTCCCCATGAGGTCAGACAGACTAGCCATGCCAAGTTGCCTTGTAGTGGCCAGGGATATGCAAGCGAGGTGGATTAAACCATGATAAATGTGGGCCTGACTCTGGATGGGATGCTGTTTGCAGGGTTGGTGTGGACATAATGGGCTGAATGGCATCTTTCTGCACCGTAGGAGTTTTCAGAGTCTTTGAAACCAGTCTATCGGACTTAGAGAAAACTCAAAATTTTCATTTCATGGAAATTTGTAAATATCCTATAAATAATAAAACATTTTATTCATTGTCAACAGTACATCAAGGGAGAGTGCCCCCCAGTCCTTTGCCGGATATGCTTTGAGCTAGGATAGAGTTAGGGGACAGAGTTTTATAGTGGTTTAAGTGATATGGACTACTGTGAGATTTGTGACAGAGTCAGATGTAAAAGTCCAGCAAGTCCACTTCTATGCCAGGTACATCTTGCTCCATTGTTAATGCATTCCCAGAGTGGTGAAGTAAGGTTGTCATTTTGAAAAAAAAAGGGAAGGGGAAGGGGGCATTAAGGGAAGGGGAAGGGGGCTACCCAGTTCAGGCAGAGGGCACTTGCAATACACATGGGGGTCTGCAGTGGGTCAGCCCCAAGTCCACTCCTCGAGAACGTGCGGGGTGCAGAGTTGATGTAGACTCCATATATGTGGAGACACTGATGAAATTGTGACAGATGCTGGAGCAAGTTGGGTGGTGGAGGCCCACCTGCCCATCTTCTTCTTGAGGGCTGCAAAGGCTTCAGCTACTTTGATGTCCTGTGTGACTGGCTCCTTCCAGGGAACAACTGGTGACCCATGATGGACCTCAAGTCACACAGCCATAGCCACAGACACAGCCACAGACAGAGAGGGGCTGATGCCTCTCTGCAAGATCACACTGATTCACATGGATTCCTGAAGACGAGGTCAGTGCTAAAGCCCAGGCAGCAGAATTTTGGGATATTTGCTGTGTTCCCATAGGTGCAGTGTGCCATCAACAATACAAGTGGGAGAGAGCTGTAACACAACACTGCAGGATTCATCAACTAGGAAGCAGCTCCATTCCATTAATGGTGATCTATGCTTGCTGTTAACACAACCTGGAGATGTGTGCCTATTACTGAGAGTTGCCATGTTTCCTGTATCCTGGAGCACCCTCCTATACCTGGTATATTTGAGGGTCTGGGGTCTTTTAAGGCTGGGTACTGAAAGACTCAGGGCTATCCCATTGCAACCACGGGTAATGACACAATTGTGCAACTCCTGACTGATGCACAGCACAGGCACAATGCCACCCACGTTTCCACTATGACCATGGCTCAGCAGACTGCAGTTGTTGAAGGGGTGGTGGGGGAGGCAACAAAATCATGTGCTGGATGCTGAGAAACTGAGGGATGGGGAACATTCTTCACAGGAGGAGGAAAAGGAGGAGGCCTGACCTGTCATGCCTTTCCTGCAACACACCCTCAACTCTGATCTCCAGCATCTGCAGACCTCACTGTCTCCAGGCTAGACAAGTGGGCTGAGAGACTGAGAGCTCCAGTTGAGTCCACCTTTTCCCACCCAATGTCAAAGCAGCATATCCAATGTAAGGGGATCATTCAATTGGTATGGCAAACAAACATTCTGGCTGGGACAGATGGGATGGAGATTTTAATCAAAAGGAATTCCATAGGCTCATGCAAATTAAAAATCTCTTCTTCCTGACAGAAATTATGGGAAATATTACATTATGTTTTGTTAGTGAAGTGTGGGCAAATTGCTGCTCAATCTAAGTTGGCCTTGCTTTAAATCAATGCTCACATCAATAACTATTAATATATTTAGACCTAGAAAGGGGTATAGAGAGACTTCAACCAGCACAGAAACCAATCACTAAACATGCTCTTTTAAAGCATTAAAAGAGGCTGCGTTGGAAACAGAGCAAGGATAGAAACTGGTTCCGGCCCCTGCACTATCATGATGTCAAGGACATGATTATGTTCCTTCAGCTCTGGGAATGCTGTGGCTTAAGCAAACAGGATCGCATGACACACAAGAATTTCCTACGCTCAGAATGAAAAATTACCTTGTTGATCATGTCCAGAGTACACTCAAACAAGGCATCGAAGATCTGGGGTACTTCTGCAGTAATGTGGTTCTCCAACTTATTCACTATGGTGGCCATTGTACTCAAAACCTCAGGCTCCCGGGCTGCAGGGACATTCCTCTGGTAGTCGATCAGAACTGCGTCAAGCAGTGGGGGGACAAAGTTTTCTGCAACCTGACAAAGTCAAGAGACGGAGAGAGAGAGAACAGGGTGAGAGAGAACAGGGTGAGAGAGTGCAGCTTAGTATCTTGGCATACCACCTTTGTTCATTTGTTGACAAATGATAATAGAACTCAGCCTCAGGGACACCAGAGTGGGAAATTAGTCTAAAAGAACTCGAGCACATTCTTGGCATCAGAGGGTGAGAGTCAAGTCTGGTATTTATTTGTTAAGTGCTGAATGCTGATTGAGTGCACTGCCCACGTCTCCTTATTTGATAGGCACATCAGACTTCGAGAAGTCAAATAGCTCAACATAAAAATGAAGCCATTGTTTTTAGTAACCATTTAGTCTAGCCTGGTGATAAAGATTCCTTTTCAAACCCTACTATGCTCAATGTCCCCACTTCAGGCATGCAATTTGGAACCTTGGTTCAACTCCCTCTATTACTGAAAAACAACATATATGCCTTTGTCACTTCGAATTCCAGGACTCCAGGTCTATTCTGCCGTCCACTTCAAACTCAAACACATCCAAAACCCTACCACAAACTGCTTGCTAAACACTCCAAAGCTCACTGACCTTCACTGGCTCCCCAATAGCATAAAATATACATCTAACCTCTATACCGCCTTGACCTACCACAGCAATGAAATCTCCTTAAGTCCTCTATCCCATCTGACCACCCCAATCCTCTGGCTGCTCTTTTGTTATACAACGCTTTCCACCCAGAACTCTAGTATTGCCTGCACACTGTCCCACTCCTTCTTCCCAAACTCCCTCTTCTCCTTTAGAGAGGCATGTTGTCAACATCCATCTCTGCAAGCAAGTTCCTAGCTACTCCTAACATCCCCCTTGCTGACAAGCAACCAGGTTTCTTCATGGCCGCTAGCAAGTGTCTCTGGGATACTGCTTTCACAACAGAAGTTCCAAAACTTGCTCCCGACTCTGACCCCAATTCATGGATTGAAAACATTAGGGTGGCACGGTGGCTCAGTGGTTAGCACTGCTGCCTCACAGCACCAGGGTCAATTCCAGCCTCGGGCGACTGTCTGTGTGGAGTTTGCATGTTCTCCCAGCGTCAGCGTGGGTTTCCTCCGGGTGCTCCGGTTTCCTCCCACAATCCAAAGATGTTCAGGTCAGGTGAATTGGCCATGCTAAATTGCCCATATTGTTGGGTGCATTAGTCAGAGGTAAATTTAGGGTAGGAGAATGGGTTACTCTTCAGAGGGTGGGTGTGGACCTGTTGGGCCGAAGGGCCTGTTTCCACAGTGTTGGTATTCCATTCTGTGATTCTAACATGCCTGGACCCCACAATAGGAACTGTGGGATCAGGAGAGGGGGTGGTGAGAGCACTTTAGGACCAAGGATGAGGTGAAAGAGAGGCCAGGATGGGTGGGGGAAAAAAAGAGAAGCAACACACTTGGTCTTCAGGGATTTTTTGAGAATCTGTGTTTTCATGACAGCAGGATATCAGGCGTTAAAAAGGATCAATTAGGTCATGCCCAGGATTTAAAAAAAGGCTTAATGCTATTGGAACTCTGTGCCACCACTTATACCTTGGAGCCAGCAACCCCGTGGGGAGGGAGCATCATGAACCACATTTTGGGAAGCTATGCTTTGCAGGCACTTTTTAGTGTAGGATCTAAGAAATAGGAACAGGAGCTACTAATTTACCTCTCAATACCAAAAATTGAGGCTGATCTGACTGTGACCTCAAGTCTTGTCTGTCCCCCATGACCCTCAATCCCCAGGTCAATCAGATATCTGTTCAAGTCAGCCACGAGTAGACTCAATGACCTAGCCTCCACTGTTCTCTGTGGAAGAAAATTCAGAGAATAAAAAAAACTCCCTCTTTATACAAGTTGCTTTTGTATCCGATTAAAAGAAGACGACAGTATAAAATAGCAATCCAAACAGGACAAAGGGGCACAAATCCACGGTGAAGGCCAACAGATACACATTAACAATTACAAGCTCATAGAGTCACAGATGTACAGCATGGAAACAGACCCTTTGGTCCAACTTGTCCATGCCAACCAGATATCCCAACCTAATCTAGTCCCATTTCCCAGCACTTGGCCCACATCCCTCCAAACCCTTCCTATTCATATACCCATCTAGATGCCTTTTAAATGTTGCAATTGTACCACTTCCTCTGGCAGCTCATTCCATACACGTACCATCCTCTGCCCCAGAGGTCCCTTTTAAATCTTGCCCCTTTCACTCTAAACCTATGCCCTCTAGTCCTGGATGCCCACACCCCGGGGAAAAGACCTAGTCTATTTAACCTATCCATGCCCCTCATGATTTTATAAACCTCTACAAGGTCACCCCTCAGCCTCTGACACTCCAGGGAAAAACAGCCCAGCCTATTCAGCCTCTCCCTATAGCTCAAATCCTCCAATACTGGCAATATCCTTGTCAATCTTTTCTGAACCCTTTCAAGTTTCACCACATCCTTTCGATACAAAGGAGACCAGAATTGCACGCAATATTTCAACAGTGGTCTAACCAAGTTCTTCAAACAATTTTTTTTTAAAAAGTGATCAATTCACTTAATGGGGCAACTAGAGAATGAAAACAAATCTTTTTAAACAGTAATATTTCAAATGGAAGAGGAACGTAGAGCTGTTCTGGACAGATAACTCATACTGGGGCAGTTATACTCACCAGCTGTGGATCGGAGGACCGGCTCACCCACCCAGATATCAGCTTCAAAGTCTCCCTCTTTACTGTCCTCATGCTTTTGATTAAAGGCTGTTTGGTAACAACTTCACCTAAATGGGGGGAAAAAGAAATATACAACATACATATTAAACAGTCCTCAGGATCACTGAGCCTTTCTTGTAATAGGCGAGTCAGAGATCTAGCGATTTTGATTCCGTGGCACTGTCTCGGTGCTACTCTGCAGCAGAGGGGGAGCTGAAAAGGTGTTGCTGGAAAAGCGCAGCAGGTCAGGCAGCATCCAAGGAGCAGGAGAATCGACGTTTCGGGCATGATTCCTGAAGAAGGGCTCATGCCCGAAACGTCGATTCTCCTGCTCCTTGGATGCTGCCTGACCTGCTGCGCTTTTCTAGCCACACATTTTCAGCTCTGATCTCCAGCATCTGCAGACCTCACTTTCTCCTAGCAGGAGAGGGGGAACCAAGTAAAATGGGTCTGGGTTGGGACAGGAGATGGAGGGGACAGAGTGTGCAATCAGATACTTAGGAAGTGCCAGCAGTCCTTGCCCATGAACTCAGCAATGGGTGAGGGAAATGATTTGCACTTAAGTGTTTGTATGCTGGGGTAGCACGGGTGGCTCAGGGATTACCACTGTGGCCTCACAGCATCACAGACCTGGGTTCGATTCCAGCCTCGGGTGACTGACTCTGTGCAGTTGAACATTCTCCCAGTGTCCATGTGGGTTCCCACCGGGAACTCTGCTTTCCTCCCACAGTCAAAAGATGTGCAGGTTAGCTGGGTTGGTCATGGTAAATACAGGGTTATGGGAATAGGGAATGGGATTGAGTCTGGATGGGATGCTCTTCAGAGGGCCAAGTGTAGACTCAACACACGAATGGCCTTTTTCCTCACTGTAGGTGTTCTATGATTCTAACTCCAATCCAGCATTGTAACCCAACACAACAGGCTCCAGTCAAAAGGTGGCAGGCACACCACAGTTTGGTCTCAGATACCTGCTGATGGCAGGCAAAAATGTTCAACTGTAGGAATTCAAAGTCATCATATAATGGCTTAATTTCTAACTAACTATCTTAAAACAGACTGCCAAGCAACAGAGATATGTAAAGTGCGATTTCTGATACAGGGGAGATGGGGGCGAGAACAGGAGAAAAAGAAAGAGAGTGCACCTTATATCAGCAACGTATCAAAACACACAAACTACCATACCCAGCTCTGTACCAATGTAAATGTAAAGAAATGGCTGTTTAGAAGGAAACTCTTTCTTTGACTTTCCTATCCAGTCCACCTAACGGGGTAGGTTAGCTTAGTTGGCTGGATGGCTAACTTGCAATGTAGAGTGACACCAAGAGTGGGTTGGTTTTCCCACATCAGCTGGAGGTCACAATGGAGGTTCCACCTTCTCAATGTCACCCCTCTCCTGAGGCATGGTGGCTCTCAGGTTAAACCACCTCCAGTCATCTGTCTCCATAATATTTAGATGTGCACTTATGATGCAGAGGCATACAAGGGTATGGATCATGCACTGGAAAACGGGATTAGAACATTAAAGTCACTGTTTTTAACCAGCACTAACTCGATGAGACAAAGGGTTCTTTTCAAGGCTGTAGATCTTTATGCTCCTATTCCTTACACACCTTAAGCCGAATGGATATTGAAGCTCTCCTTTACCAATTAGACAAACCTCTTATTTCTGTCCAAGTCATAGAAAGGCTCTTTATGGAAGATAAAGAAAATACAAGTGGATTCAAGAATGGTCTATTCTGCTTCTTAAACCTGTTCCATCATTTAATTAGCTCACAAGTTATCCGAACGTCAATTTTATCTAACCTAGTTCCACAAACTTTAATGCGTGTGCCTAACAATAGTCTATCAATCTCAGTATTAAGATACTGAATTGATCCCCATCCACAACTGCCTTTTGGGAGAAGCTTTTCATTCTGAGAGGAGAAGAATTTTTGGAACAACCAGCTTAAAACATCCGATCCCACCTTCCCCTCCAAAAAAGTGGCTAGTTACCATTGGCCTGGATTGCGGCAGAGATATTCTCACTCAAACACTTATACACGTTGAGCATGTCCAGATATATCCGTCCTAGCTGAATGACAAATGGATGTCCGACTGCCTTGCAGGCTCTCACGTTGGTCTTCAGGATGCTGCCAAGCTGCTTCACCGTCTCTGCATCCTTCAAAATGTCCACGTTCTTTGTAAAATGATTTGAGTAAATGGAATTAGTATCCACGCGGACAAAAGAAATGCTCCAAAATATTTTCCCCATGCACCTTTAACCCTCAGCATTTCTTCCTGCCCATACCACCAGCTGCTCCCCAGCCCCGTTGTCCGTCAAAGTTGAGAAGAAAGGGGATTGACATGCATTGACATGAAATGGGGATGCATTATGTGCGACTCTCCTCATGACAGTCATGCTGGAAAACTGATTGGTGTGGACAAAGCTCAAGATGAAAATTATTATTTCTCCACTTATTGCTGGAAGAAATGGCATGTAATCTACTGATGACACTCATCTGAACATCAAAACTAGCTGGTGGTAGATACTGTGAGGAAGTTGCAAAGTTGCCTCAAGGGGATTTGGAGAGCAGGCAAAAAATTTGGCAGATGGAATAGAAGAGAAATGAGGTTGCTCACTTTGGTGAGAAAATAGGAATAGTGGCTATTTCTTAAATGCTGGAAGGCTGTGAAATCTCGCAAGTTCAAAAAATGACTCGAGTATTCTTCAGCAGTGAAAGAGGCAAATAGTACATCGGCCTTTATCGCAAAGAAGGTGTGTACAGAACTAAACACAGCTTGCTGTCATTATACAGAGTCTTAGTGAGTCGAAAGTGGGCGCTGGAAAAGCACAGCTGGTCAGACAGCATCTGAGGAGCAGGGGAAGCAACGTTTCAGCCAAAAGCCCTTCATCAGGAATGAGACTATGAGGTGTTGGGGGGCGGGGAGGGGGGGGGGGCGCGGAACGGTTAGCTGAGAGTGTGATAGGTAGATGGAGGTGGGGGTTAGTGGTGATAGGTGGGAAGGAAGGAGGACAGGTAGGACAGGTCATGAGGGTGGTGCTGAAATGGAAGGTTGGAACTAGGATAAGGTGGGGGTGGGGGGTGGGGGTGGGGATGGAGGGGGGTGGAGGAGTGAGGAAACTAGTGAAATCCACATTGATGCCATGTGGTTGGAGGGTCCCGAGGCAGAAGATGAGGCACTCATCTTCTGCCTCAGGAAGAATCTTAGTGAGACCACACCTGGAGATTGTCGTGTTGCATATAGAAAGATTTACTCTCTCTAGAAGGAGCAGAAAGAAGGGATTGGGATTGATTTATGTGGAAAGATTCAACAGGGTTATCTTACATTCCCTGGAGTTTAGCATAATGAGAGGTCATGTCTATCAAACATAGAAAATGATTATAAGGATTGATAAAGCAGAGGTAGGAAGGATGTTCTCCTGCTGGGGCAGATCCAGAAGCAGAGAAACCATCTCAGGATAAAAGGGCAGGCCATTTTGGTCCAAATTGAGCCATTTCTATTTGGGATGGTGGACCTTTGGAATTCTCTGCCCCAGATTGCTGGGGAGGCTCAGTGGTGGAGCATTTTCAAAACTGAAGTCAATAGATTTTGACACGGGCAGCACGGTGGCACAGTGGCGACTGACTGTTTGCACATTCTCCCCGTGTCTGCGTGGGTTTCCTCCCACAGTCCAAAAATGTGCAGGTTAGGTAAATTGACCATGATAAATTGCCTGTAGTGTTAAGTGAAGTGGTAAATGTAGGGGAATGGGTCTGGGTGGGTTGCACTTCGGCAGGTTGGTGTGGACTTGCTGGGTCGAAGGGTCTGTTTCCACACTGTAAGTAATCCAATCTAATCTAATCTAGGGATATGGCATTAATTCAGGAAAGTGCTGTTGAAGTTGAAGACTGGGCGTGATCTTGCTGAATGACAGAATGGGTTTGAGGGGCTGAAAGGCCTACTCCTGTTCATGACAAGAGAGCGAGAAAAGTTTAACATTTGAGACAGCCTTTCCTTTAGCATTCAAGCCACGAAAGGACCTGGAGTTTTCAAAGCCTTATGCTGGACAGATGGTCTCAATTTTGGTGACAAAGCTGTCCAGGACACTGGTTTAGAGGTGAAACTGAAATGTGGAATTTAAGGAAAATATGATTAGTACTGTATATAAAGAAGCCACAACTAATAAATCACTCAGTTCATCACTGTGGAGATAAAAGAAACAAATTGTGGCATTTATTGCCTCATTGTTATAATGCTTGTTAAATGTCCTGCAGGACTTAGAACAGTTCTAGTTAACTATGAAAAAGAAAAAAGGTCTTATCCTGCTAAAAC
This sequence comes from Hemiscyllium ocellatum, assembly GCF_020745735.1. Taxonomy (NCBI): domain Eukaryota; kingdom Metazoa; phylum Chordata; class Chondrichthyes; order Orectolobiformes; family Hemiscylliidae; genus Hemiscyllium; species Hemiscyllium ocellatum. Next base: position 104,082,018 of record NC_083408.1, on the reverse strand, counting down.
CAACTTAGTTGTTAGATCCTATACTTATTTCCAATATCAGACTTCTACGTTCTCAAATCTTTCATTGAAAATTACTAACAGAAAGCATTCATTTGCAATTATTGAATGAATTCAATAACCCAACGTAAGGGAAGACAGCCAAGTAAACTGTCCACTACTGAATGAAGTGACCTATCCCTCAGTTGCCTAACTCACCTTTGTTGCTTGCTGAATGATGCTGTCCCACACCTGGTTAGGCAACAGCATGTATTTCTCAATTAAATGCTCCTGGACAGTTTGATCAGTTTGAGCTCCAATCATGTAACCAACAGCTTCATAGAATGTGTGCACCTGAAATACAAAAATAAAGTTTTAAACTTTTCCTCAGAGTTCATGAGGTAGAGGGTGAGCTTTCAGCACTGGAATGAGTCAGAGAGAGTGAGTGTTAACTGAACACTTTATTCCAGACGGCCTTAGACTAAACTGGAAGGGCCTAGAATGTGGTCAGAGACGCGAGAGTGAAGCTGGTATGGTGATAAGGAAATGGTAGCCATTGCAAATGTCCCACAGGATCAAGATTCATGCACTTTGAGGAAATGTTTCTACTCTTATCCATACAGAGCCAAGACAGAGTCCAGTAGGCTGTTCTGCTCGGTGCCAAGGTCGAGGACATTGCTCTAAGTGGAGAGGAACTTCAATAGAGGTAGGTGATCCAAATGTCATCGTCCGTGTGGATATCAATGACATGGCAGGCATGGTGGCTCAGTGGTTAGCACTGCTGCCTCACAGCACCAGGGACCTTCTGTTCAAATCCAATCTTAGGTGACTGTCTGTTGGAGTTTGCATATTCTCCCCATGTCTGCGAGAGTTTCCTCCAGGTGCTCCAGTTTCCTCCAATAGTCCAAAGATGTGTAGGTCAGATGAATTGGCTATGCTAAATTGCCCATAGTGTTAGGTGCATTAATCAGTGGGAGTGGGTCTGGGTGGGTTACTGTTCGGAGGGTGGGTGTGGACGTGTTGGGCCGAAGGGCCTGTTTCCACACTGTAGGGAATCCAATCATGGATAAAAATTATATAAAAAAAAAGGTTCTGTTTAGAGATTAAAATCAACTAGAGGCTAACTGATAAAAAGCAGGACTACAAAAAGATGATAATTTCCACTACTCAATTCTCAAGCAAATTACCATAGGGTAAATAAGGTTAGAGAGATGTATGCACTTGGTGTGAGAGAAATGAATTTCAAATCATGGAGCATTAACACTAGTGCTGGGGAAGTGAGGGAGCTGTACTTGTCCCAGGACCAGTATTCTGGAAAGTCACATAAAACCCTCTCTTGTGCCCTAGTTAAGTAGAAAAGTGGAGGAGCATGGAAGTGATTCCTTATGTACAGTGTGTGTTGGAGTACACATGAGAGAAATCAGAAGGGCTAAAAAGGGAAATACGTGATGGCTTTGGTAGATAAGATAAAAGATAATTCAAAGAGATTCGACAGATATAAGAAGGGCAAAAGTGTAACTAGGGAGAGAATATTCACAAGGGCAAAAATTCACTTGGCACTAGAAGTAGTAATTGAACAAAGTGGAGCTATGGATAATAATAAATTGAGTGTTACATGGACAGAGAACATAATCATCTACTACTCAATAAATCCTCTTAAAATTTGTTACACAAACTATCTGCCAAACCTTTGACTTGATGATTAATGGCTCAAGTTATTGGAGCTGTACCCATCCAGGCAAGTGGGGAGTATTCCATCACACTCCTAACTTATAACTTGCAGATGATGGGCAGACTTTGGGGAGATAAACAGGGGGGAAGTAACTCACCTCCTAAGTAATTTACAAAATTATCAAGCCCCTTACAGAGAGCAATCCAACAGATGGAAACAGTGACCAAACTTACAAAACATTTACTGTCATGAAACTGATTCCATTAATCCAACAGCATGAGGTACAGCAGTCTATTTCTTCCGAAATCCCTGCTCCCCGCCAAAAGATAGGTGTATTTCACACCAAGGGATAGGTGGTTGGCAACACCTCTTTAAACATGTTTTGAAAAAAAAACACCTTAAATACGCACACAAAAACATGAACTGCAACTGCACTCACCTGATGAGGCTGCAGATCACAAATGATGGTGTTAATATTGGTCAAGATTTCATCAATGAAAGGCATCACCTCTCCTACTTGCACTTGTACAAAGTGGCGCCTGCACTTTTGGGCTATCTTAATAAATGTGTCACAAGCCATGTCCTGGACACCATCATGAGTCTCTGTAAAAAGCAATAAGGGGTGTAAAGCTCACTTTTTCTTAAAAAAAATCTTAAAATTTACATCTAAAAACCTTTCATAGGTTGAGTTGCATTTTTTAAAAAAATCCAAATTTAATTTCACTGTTGTCCATAGGATATTCATTCCAGAGTTTTACATACCCTTTTTGGAGAAACTAAGTCTCTATAAAAAAACAGGGTAAAAAATGAGGTCTGCAGATGCTGGAGATCACAGCTGAAAATGTGCTGCTGGTTAAAGCACAGCAGGTTAGGCAGCATCCAAGGAATAGGAAATTCGACATTTCGGGCATAAGCCCTTCATCAGGAATGAGGAGAGTGTGCCAAGCAGGCTAAGGCTGGCACACTCTCCTCATTCCTGATGAAGGGCTTATGCCCGAAACGTCGAATTTCCTATTCCTTGGATGCTGCCTAACCTGCTGTGCTTTAACCAGCAGCACATTTTCATCTATAAAAAAAACAAACAATATTAATCCAAATTCTACCCCTCAACAGTGAAACAGTATTTTTACACTACTATATCAGAAACATCTCCAAATAAAAAATCTCTACAACTGTTTAAATTTAAAACGCACTTAAGTAGAATTTGATGACAAAACTTTCTCGTTTCAGCATACACTGTACCCAAAGGACATTCTCAGTCTGTGCAAAGTCTAATGACTAAGCAAACCTGCACAGCAATAAATAGCACCACAATGACTACAGTACACGCTGGGCTTCATGACAAGACTCCTTACCATGCATAAACTCAAAGAGTTTGTTCACCACTGTCTTGAGGAACTTCCAGTGAGCTCGCAGGAACCGGGGATACTGTCCCACCACGTACATAATGTTAGAGGCGATAATAGCCTTGTTATCCTTCCCACGTTTTTGTTCACAAAGGCCCAGCAAATCCTTCAAAGCCAAAAAGGTTAAATGGTAACTAAAACAAGCAAAGTGAATCAAGCTATCACACCTTATTTTCTTTGTGTTCAAGTTCTCACTCAGCCCCAAATGTTTAAAGCCCTCCTTTAAAAATGGATTCAGGAGCAAAACCTTCTCCCAGTAAGAAATGTATCAAGAAGAATTATCAAACAGACATTCAACAACTTAAGACAGCACCTCTAACATGATTCTATGAAACATTCCAGCATGCTTCAAAGGAACACTACAAATAACATACACGACCAAGCAATGAAGGAGGTGCTTGGTCAAAAGGGTGGATTTTAAAGGCATATTTTAAAGAAAGTTGCAGAAGCTGGGTGGTGGGGAAGAGGAGGAGTGGGTATCTGTTTCGGCAACTGAAGGCACAGCCAACATCACTGCAGCAATTATTATTGGGAACACAAACAAAGTCAGAGTGTAGATACACCGGAGAGTTGAGAGTAAGAGTTTATGGGAAATCTCCACCAGCAACTGACCTTGATGACTGTGACAAGGAATCGTTTCTCATCCTCTTCATGCATTGCACCACTGATGGAACCAATAGCCCAACAAAGTGTATTCAGGTTTTTCCAGGACCATTCTGTCCCATTCACTTGATTATGCAGCTTCTCAGTCATAATGCATTCTGTGTCAGCATAGTCTAAATGCGTGAGATAGACTGAAACAGGAAAACAAAGCAGCCTTAAAAATCACAGAATCCACTTAGTGCAGATAAAGGCAATTGGGCCCATCAACTCTGTGCGGACCTTCCAAAGAGCATCCCACCTGGAACCACCACCTCCTCCACCCTATCCCATTATCCCTGTATTTACCATGGACAGAGTCGAAAAGGGTGGCATTGGAATAGCACAGCACGTCAGACAGCACCTGAGGGGCAAGAGAGTCAACGTTTTGGGCAGCACATTCCTGATGAAGGGCTGATGCCTGAAATGTCAGCTCTCCTGCTCCTCGGATGCTGCCTGACCTGCTCCTCGGATGCCACCTGACCTGCTGTGCTTTTCCAGCACCACACGTTTCAACACCAACTCTCCAGCACCTGCAGTCCTCACTTTCGCATATTACCATGGCCTACCCACCTAACGTGCATATCTTTGGACTGTGCAAGGAAACCCATGCAGACATGGGGAGCATGTGCAAACTCCACATGGCCACCCCAGATTGGAATCAAATCCAATACCTTGGCGCTGTGAGGTACCTGTGCTAACCACTATACCATCATACTGGCCTTATTTAAGGGTTTCAGACATGGCAAGTTCTTCCAAAACAACAGGTCCAACAACAAAAGGAGAGATGGCAACATTCTTCTAAGTCAGTATGCTTGCAGGCTGTGGTATTTCCATCTATTTGCCACCGCTTGTCATTCTAGACAGAAAAGGTCATCATTTTCAATGCACTTTCACAAGAAGCCTTGATGAATTTCTGCAGTGCATATTGTAAATCGTGTACACTGCCGTACAGGTGGGAAGAGGAAGTGGACGTTCGGAGATGTAGGGTCAATTAAGCAAGCTGCTTTGGTCGGGTTAGTGTCAGTCTTCGGGTGCTGTTGGAGCTACGCTCATCCAGGAAACTGGGGAGTATTCCATCACACTCATGATTTGTGCCTTGTAGATAGCAGACAAGCTGTAGGGAGTCAGGAGGTGAGGTGAGGTACTCACGGCAAGATTCCTAATCTCTGACCTGCTCTTGTAACCACAGTAATAATATGGCTGGTCCAGTTCAGTTTCTCAAATGAAAGACGTTAAGAAAAAACAAAAATGAAAACTACAAATTCATTATGCCTGTAAGCCTCTGACAAGAGAAAACATTTGATCTGGGTTTGTTGGAAATGGAAACAAACATTAAAATCCTTTTGCAGAGCTGATCAGAATCAACATAAGATAAATTCTCTTTCATGGAAATGATCATCGTTCAAAACATTTTTTAAAAACTCAATCATCTCTCCTTTAGTTAGTTTATGCTACAATTGAAAGGAAAAAAGTCTGTAAATTCATTCCCAGGCCTTCTTTCGGGAAAAAAGCACCACCATCCAAATCGCAATGAGAGTGGCCGTTCAGCCCAAAACATACATACATCCCGAAAGAAAATGTCAGCAGTATGTTTATAAAAATATATTATTCATGAGTTATGGGTTTGGTGGCTAGGCCAGCATTTATTGTCCATTCTTAACTCAAGGTCTGGGTAGTAGTCAACTTCTTGAATCACTGGTGTAGGTACTGTTGCAGTGATGTTCTGGAGAGATTTCTAGGATTTTGAGAGACAGTGAAGGAGCAGCAATGTAGTTCTTAGTCAGGGTGACGTGCAACATGAGAAAGGAACTGTAGGTGGTGGTATTCTCATGGATACATGTTCTTTTAGATGGTCTGGAAGACGTTGTCAAGACAGGGTTGGTGAGTTGAAGCACATTTCATGGATGGTGCACACAGCTCTAACTATGCATTAATCACAAAGTGAGTAAATGTTGATGGTGGTGGATAGGGTGCTAATCAATCCTTTGTCCTGGATGGGGTCAAGTTCTTGAGTGTTAGAGAGCTGCACTCATCCAGGCATGTGCAGTCCAAGTCCCATACTCTGTTGGCCACTTTTCTTCATCCACCTATACCACCTAATCTTTGAAACTGAATCTTTCCACAACAACAAGAAACATGGAATGCAATTTCAGAACACTCCACAAATAAAGTTCTATTGCTGAGACCTTGCACCAAATGTCAGTTTAGCCTGAATTCAACGACTGAAAATTGTCCGCTTCTGTCAAACATATCCCATATTTACACTTTTTGAAATATAATTTTTGCCTGTAATCAGAACAAAGAACTCCGATTATTCCATTTTTAATTTCTGCATTCCTAGTGGTTCTGAAAGATAAAAGTTGTTCTGACCACAGGTGAAAACCTCAATGATCAAAATTCTTGTTTGCAGAAGTTGCCATTCTCAAATAGTATTAATTATTCTGTTAAAAGATATAGGTAATCCCCAAACTTTTTTGTTTTAACTTGCTATGCTTTTGGTACAATTAAAATTCAACCAGCATAGAGCACCGAGTAAAAAGATTAGATTACTTACAGTGTGGAAACAGGCCCTTCAGCCCAACAAGTCCACACCGACCTGCCGAAGCGAAACCCACCCATACCCCTACATTTGCCACTTACCTAACACTACGGGCAATTTAGCATGGCCAATTCACCTGACCTGCACATCTTTGGACTGTGGGAGGAAACCCACACAAACATGGGGAAGAACGTGCAAACTCCACACAGTCACAGTCAGTCGCCTGAGGTGGGAATTGAACCCGGGTCTCTGGCGCTGTGAGGCAGCAGTGCTAACCACTGTGCCGCCCACAAAAACAATGACTGCAGATGCTGGCAACCAGAGTCTAGGTTAGAGTGGTGCTGGAAAAGCACAGCAGGTCAGGCAGCATCCGAGGAGCAGGAAAATCGACATTTCGGGCAAAAGCCTAAATCAGGCTCTCTGCCTCTATTCCTGATGAAAGGCTCTTGCCTGAAACGTCGATTTTACTACTCCTTGGATGCTGCCTGACCTGCTGTGCTTTTCCAGCACCACTCTAATCCAGCAGAAGAGAGTAATGAGCTTGGCAGATGACATGCTTATAACACAGGTCGGGGTGACTTATCTTCAGGTAGGGCTCAAACTATGTGCAAGATGAGTGAAGCGATTTTTACTCAAATTTCATGTGATTATAGCACTGGAACCTCTACAGAGGAACCTCGATTATCCGAATATCAAATTATCCAAATATCAGATTATCCGAAGGAGATCTCAAGATCCAGATAGAAACATTACATCAAAGAGCCGTTTCAACCCTGATCGCATCTTTTGTTTACAGGTACAATGACTTAAAAACAAACTAGGCTCACTGAAATGCTGTCGAGAACAGTCCTGGACAGTCCAGGCACGGTCTCTAAATGACTGACCTGCCGTCCCGCTCTCTCCCCACACTCTTTCCCTGGAGTTCTACACAGGGTGAACCATAAACCCCCTTTCCCAAATAATCTCTCCAAACATTGTCCTATACAGAGCAGAGGTGGAACCTGTCAAAAAGTTGGGCGTGTGTGTGCACATGCGTGTTATTTGGGGTCAGACGGTGGGTGGGGATGGACGGTGGTGCAGGGTTGGGGCGGGTAGGGGACGGTGTTGGGGGCGGGGCCTTGCTTTTGAGTCGTCTGCTGAACAGGGGGCAGACTTATCAGAAAACTCCGAGCCCCAGAGGAAATAAATTAACCAAATAATCAATTATCCGTATGAAACGGTGCCCACCCATCTCACTCGGATAAATGAGGTTCCTCTGTACTTGGTTCAGAACCCCAATTACATTGCTCTTAAGTCATGTGGGTGTCTTAAAGACACTGATAAATGCTCTGCAAGTCTAGAGAAACTATGTAAAAGTAAATAGCATTTTTTTTGCCTATTCATTAGATTATAGATTGAAAAATGAAACAATATCTTTCGACATCAATGCCATTAACAGGGCATAGTACCCCGTACTGGAGCTTAATCTTTTTGTCCTCAGCAGTTTTTGAGGAACAGGTAGAGCAGTGGCAAACACTGTGGAAACACCAATATCACTTCTTCCTTGTACCCATCTTGTTTTGAGAAGCTATATATAGTGGTCAGTACTTTTTTTTAAAAATAATTCATTCAAGAGATGCTAATATCTTTGGCAAGTTCAGGACTATAAGTAACAAAATTATATTTCTCAAACTATTACCTCCAAAAGATGATACTTAACCCTGTGAATATCCTCACGTCCTCACACAGTTTCTAGGAGAGCCTGCAAAAGTGAAAAACTACCAGACTGGACCCAAATCCCCTTCAAACACAATCAGTTCAGATCGCTGGATAGTAATCAGCCGTAGGAACTCTGGTTACATATACTCCTTCCCTCCTAACTTTCCAAAAGGAAACAAAAAAGTCAAATACAATATGCCCACAGCCAAGATCAACTCAATCAGAATTCATACATAGGAACAAGAACAGGCCATTTGGACTTTCAAGCCTAGTCTCCCATTCAGAGATAATGGCTGACCTTTACAGTGCAGTAGGGACCAATTCAGCCCATTATGATTGTACAATTTTCTAAATAGGCATTTAATGTAGTTCCATTCTCTACTTATCCCTGTAATCTTGCACACTGTATGTTTGTAAAATGTGAAATCTCAACCTCCTTTCCCCAATGGAAAACAGTCCAAACCTCACCAATCCATCTTCATAACCGAAGCTTCTCATCTCTGGAGCTATTCTGAAGGATCTATTCTGCATTCTTTTCAAATCCTTTAGCACATGGCACCCAGATCTGGATGCAATAGTCCAGCTGTGGCTGAACCAGTATTTCATTCAAGCTCAATGTGACCACTTTATTCTGATACTCCATGCTGCTATAATAAAGCCAAGGTTATTGTATGCTTTGTTCATCACTCTCTCGACCTGTCCTGTCACCTTTACTGACTTATGCACCCAAGTCTGTCTGATCCTACACTACATTTAGAGTTGTACCTTTATTTTATCTGGTTTCTCCATGTTCTTCCTTCCAAAATATAATTTCTCCACATACAACTTCATCTAATACCCAGCCACTCTAAAGATAATTTATAAAAACCTTACACTTACCAAGTGTCTCTCTCATTGTTTTGTATAGATTGATGGAGTCAGTGTCCTTCATGAATTCCCGAACAACTTCTCCCTGCTCATTCTCCACAACAAGCACCTCTTCTGGTTTTGCCATTCGACTGATCATGATAAGCCTCACCTGAACAAGGAAAACAAAAATTCATGTGTTTATTAAGTACATGCTGAGAGACAATTAATTGTGAGGACATTTCGAAACAAGTTTGTACGTGTGGTTACTATGGTACATGCCTTAGATAAATTTGGAAAACCACAAGCTATTTCCCAGAGTGTGTTATAAAATGGGCTTAAAGGTAATATGACTTAAAATTTGCATCATCAAAAATCTGATATCGATATCAGGGTTTTAGCTTTGAATGACTGGTTAGAACATGGTGCTGGTATCAGGTCAACTGACTGCTTTCCTGGCGTCATACAGCTCAGGTAGATTGATGGGGGAAAGCATCAGTGATGTGAGGGTACTTCTGAAAGATGAGGAAAGGCTTACTAAGTCTGGATTTCACCTTGATTGGAAAAAAATGATTCTTCAGCATTTAAAAAAGTTACTTCATGGTAAAGACTTGCTGGATAAAGATGATTAATCAAACATCCAGCAGAGGCAGTAGTCATTAGTGAATGCAGTCATTAATGCAGGCTGATTTCATCTGAACAACCCTGTGTAACGCAATCACTGACTGAGTGAAGGACATGCAAATTAGTACAAAGTGAATCAAAAAGTGAATCATAAATCAGATGTGTGGTCAGCCAATCATGTGTACGCCTTCTTGGTGATGGTTAGGAGCCAAGGAACAGGTAATGCATGCAGTGTATGGAGAATGGAGATCCGAAAAGAGGGAAAAAAAAACTTCCATAGCACCTTCCACATTCACACCGAGAAATGCCATTATTCTAAAATGTGAAGGTAAGATGATGTGATAACATTTAAGTTGAAAGTGTTGTATATGATACTAACAAATGCTAAGCCCACTAAAGTGGACAAAGGATCAAGAACAAAGATTCCATAGGATTTTTAAATATGAAAACAACAGATTAATGCACTATTACATCCATTAACCAATAATTTGGAAACACCAAGGACATCCATGTCAAGGAGCACCCAAGAACACAAACGTTATATTTCACAGAAGTGTACAAGTTGGGAGTATCCAACACAAGCAATTAGCCTAGTCTAGACTGGTTAATACACACCTTTGACAGCACTGGTAGGTAGATCTGTCTCCGAGGTGGGACATCACTGTGAGGATTACCCAGAGCAGGAGACGCACTAATAGAAAAGGGATTTTCACGGTAAAGCTCTCCTGCCAGATGATTCCAGTATTCCAAACAGATCTTAAAAATTTCTATCTCTTCCACTTCTGATACAAGAATCATATAGTGTAGGCCCTAGGATAATCAAAACAAAGTTAGTAACACTCATCTGCTTGGGTTCAATAGTTATGAAGATTTCAGTGCAAGAGATAGGAGTAGAACTAAGCCATTTAGCCCACTGAGTCTGCTCCCCCAATGAGATCATGGCTGCGTTGATGATCAACCAACAATGAATACAATTCAAGTGTTTGTCTGAGAGCTACTTTGAAATTTCTTGAAATGGTTTTGTAATAGCCACTGGTCTCATTTTAGATTCCAGCATTTTCACTACCACCATGCTCACTATACCAATGTTATTGCTATGTGGTTGGCACAGTACTATGCACCAGTTAATACTCATGGAAGCCTCCATCACACCAAACCATTTACTATGTTACAAATTCTTGTGCAGCGATATCTTCCTTTATTAAATCATCCCAGCTTTCTCATTAAGGTCACCGAACTAACTGCCTAAGGTCCCAGGAGCCTGTAAATCTGTAATGCCACCGAGAGTTACTGGAAGGAAGGGAAAAGGCAGAGATGCCACACAGCAATGAAGTTATTGGAGGAAGGGGTGGAGAAATTATCACAGCATTCCACCTTTGAAGTCTTTAGAGTTCATACTTACATCCAAGAGTGCCTCTCTGAGCTCCATTGTCCTTTCTACTAAGGTGCCATGCTCCTTCAAGAAAGTACATAAGAAAAGACTGAGATTCTGGATGAAATTCTGTTCATCGTCCTTCCCATTTGCATATGCAAGGCGAATGTTAGTATTCACAGGTAGCATCTGAAAAAGGGAAGAGAGGTGAGAGATTGACTCCACATATGAGCACAATACAACCAAATCCACAATAAAATCTGCACGACACAATTCAGTTTTCAAAGTAAATGAGCACTTAAGGAGAAATGGTGAAGAACTAGGTGACTGAATAATAAGGAAAATTAATGAAGCTCTCTACTGATAGTGCCAAATGCAATTACTCAGTAATTGCAAACAAGCACTGAACTGACAGTGTCATTCAAGTCCAGGTCCTCTGGAACCAAAGTCTCACCAGCTATGCTGAGGCTTGGCCTGTGCGTAGTACGTTCAGCAAATTAAGTATTGAATGCCGTACGATTCTGATGGTTATTCAATCCAATGATGAATAAAAGTCTCAAATACTGAAATTCTGCAACAATTTCAACTTACCTGTTTGAGCTGAATAAGTGTTAATGTAAACAATGAGATGAACTGTTCATCATATTGACTGACACCAACGCCAGCAATCTCTGTCAAACATTTCAATGTCACATTTCGAAACATGGGCACATTCAGAAACTAAGCAAAAAGAAAATGCAAAAGATTAAGTTAAAATAGACAACTTATAGGTGAAGATTTATATCTACATGCAAGCTTGACAATGAAAGCACTTCTGGTCAAAATTTTCCATTCATTTTTATGTGTCTAATTTCTCTGTGCAAATCTTCTATACAAAGCTCTTGTGTAAATTTTAGTTATAATAAATTTTGTATGGTAAACATTAGAGAAGCAAACTAAACAAGACATGAAAGCATCATTCCTGAGGTTTTAATGTTGTTAACGTTACATTAATGTTTACAAAGTCCCTCAGTATCAAGTGAAGAATTTTCCAAAGTTGGCTGAAAAATTCTCTGGTTACTCCTGAGTGAATGCACAAACATTAACAGCAGCATTATTTAAAAAAACCTTACCAATGGTGCAGGAAAATGCAGTTTGCAGCTTGCTATTGTGTGCACATCAAAACTTATTAAAGTTCAAATTAACAAAGATTTTCTAAATACCCTGCACAAATTTGAATCAGTAATTACAACTTCCCACTGGTGGAGACCTCCGATAACTATAATCACTAAGTGATAACTATAGCGTGAAGAATCTATACTTGCATTTCTCATGAAACAATCTCAATAGACTCATAGAATCCCTACATTGTGAAAACAGGCCCTTCAGTCCAACAAGTCCACACAGACCCTCTGAAGAGTAATCCACCCAGACACATTCCCCCCTACCCTATTACTCTATAATTATCCATGACTACTGCACCTAACCTACACATCCCTGAATGCTATGGGCAATTTAGAATTGCGAAAACACTTAACCTGCACATCTCTGGACTGTGGGAGGTAACAGGAGCACCCAGAGGAAACCCACACAGACATGGGGAGAATGTGCAAACTCCACACAGACAGACAGACAGACAGACAGACAGACAGTCACCTAAGACTGGACTCCAACCCGCACCCCTGGCACTTGTGAGGCAGCAGTGCTAAACATTGAGCCACCGTGCTGTCGTAATCACAGAAACGAAAATACGGGCAGAAAATGCAACACTTTTTAAAAAAAGGTTGAATTATATTTCTGCTTCTTCAAATTATCTCCAAAAGCTATTTTAACTGAAGAATGCACTTGTGCTGAATTGTCATCACATTGTTTTTAAAGATTATGTACAAATTGTATCATATTACAAAATTTATCAGACTTCACACAGATTACATAAATTAGGGCAACATATCAGGTTTGTTCAGTTGGGAACATTCATACTTGGGTGGAGGTGGGGGGGGGGGGGTGCGGGTTGAAGAATGGGATAAAGTCCACACACGCTAATAAAACCCAGCTCCTCTTCATCACCTCACTCAGCTCATCCTCCATTCAGTCAGATTACCTAGCAGCTAGACATTCCAGCCACAACTTCCTCCAGCTAAATAACAGAATCAAATTTACTGCCTTTAGCTGCAAAATGGCATGGGAAGGTTTTCTTCCATAATGCGGCCTGTACAGAATTACAGAATGGCTATAGAAGACAGGACGAAAGTGCGGACTGCAGATGCCAGAGATTAGAGTCAAGATTAAAGTGGTGCTGGAAAAGCACAGCAGGTCAGGCAGCAACAGAGGAGCAGGAAAATTGACGTTTCGGGCAGGAGCTTTTCATCAGTAATCCTTAAAATAGGTTTTGGAGCTAATTGAAGAAGCAGAAATATAATTCAATCTTTTTTTTAAAAAAGAAGTGTTGCATCTTCTGCCCGTATAGAAGACAAGAGTCAATCAACCAGCCCATCATGTCGGGGCTGTCCTTCTGAAGGGATGTTTTACTGAGTGCCAGTCTCCCATCTTTTCCTCAAAACCCTTCAAATGTTTTCTTTTCAGTAACAAATCTACCTCCTTTTTCAAAGCTTTAATTGACCCTTCCTCCACAATCCCTCATCACATCCTGGATCTAAACCACTTGCTCTGAGAAATATTTTCCCTCATGTTGCCACTGCTTTTTTTGCCAATTACCTTCAGATTGATGCCCACTTGGCTCAGCATCCTTTCACTATTTCTCCCAGTCTACTCCCTTCACCCACAATCTGCATCACCTTTATCAAATTTCTTCTCCAACCAACTCTTCTTTAAAGGAAAGCAATGCAGGATTCTCCAATCTATCCACATAATCAAAGTTCCTCACCCCTGAAACCACTCTCCTCAATCTTCTCTCCACCTTCTCTTGCGCATTCCCATTTCTTCCAAAAATACAAGGACACAATATTCCAGTTGATGCTGAACTGGTGTTTGCACATGCTTAGAATAACTTGCTTGCTTTTGTGCTTAATTTCCTTAATGACAAGCCCAGGATGCCATGAACTTCATTAGAGAACCTCTCACCTTGGCTTTCAAATGATTTATGCACAAGTACACACAAATGCAAGATGTTCACATTCGTTGTTTCATAGTTTAGGCTCATGCCTAGCAAAATACAACATACCACATTGAGAATCCAAATACACTATTCAAAAGAACATGGAGTCCATTGACCTTCAAGCTTCAGATATTTAGCAGGTCATGGTTTAACATGATGATCAATGATCACCATGTTGCCTATCCACCTCTGGGTCACATTCATTTATGCTTTTTTTTTGTTAAAAGCAATGTCTCTTAAATTTTTTAACGATACAAAAAGGTAGGTGGGAAACTAAAAGGGGTGATTGTTCACCTGCAGTCTTTTGTGTGCCTATCAGATACAATACAAATGTGAAGTGTGGAGTCGTGCATTTTGACAGAAAACAATTAAAACAAACAATATTTTTCAACTCTGGAGATGGAAAGCATTTGCAAAAAGAGACAATTGTACACAAAGTACAAAACAACATGCAAGTAAAGTAAGCAATTAGGAAGTCAAATTGTGCTTTTGTTTGTTACAAACAGATCGAGAGTAGTTAGCAAAAGTAGTTTACTATAATTATACAAAATACCGTTGGTTACACACTTGTAGAGCATTGGGTAGAGTTGTGTTCTCCTTATTCAAGGGAGAAAATAATTGCCCTAGAGGGAAAGTGACAAAGTTGTGCCACATTGGATGAGGGAACTGTCATTTGAATTGATTGTGAATAAACTAGGCCTATACTCCCTCTAGTTCACAAGAGCAACAGCTGATTTAATTGAAGAATATTAAGTTCTTAAGGAACTGTCTGGAGAAAGAGAGATAATGGGGTCAGAGTTTCCAAATAAGAAGGCAACAGCTGTTCAGAAACACTAGTGAAGAGAAATTTCTTCGCTCAAAGAAATATGAAAATTTGGAATTCGTTATCAGTTATAAAAGCCAATTCTGTGTCATGGAGTATGTTGAAGACAATGGTCAGTACATTTTTAGTTACTAAGGGAATAGTGTGGGAGGTGGAGCCAAGGGAGAAGAAAAGTCACAATCGTGTCATGTAGCAGGCAAGGCAGTCTATTCTAGCTCTTAGTTATTACATTCTCAAATCTAAATTCCCATTGATCTACCATCCATGACCTTTTGGTGAAAAGCAATTTTCAAAACAAAAAACATGAATCTATTTGATCCTGTCCCTCATTCTACAGCAAACTTGAAAGGACAAAGTGCCATTTTATGTAAATGCAACTTTCTGCCCACTGATCAATTCCTAATATGTCAAAAGAAAACAAATTATTACCTCTAATACACTTGCCCTTTAAACTGGAGAGTGCAGCATGGATTAAAGTTTATGATTGAATTGAGGAAGCACTGAAACATTCTCAAAAACTATAGGACCTTGTTGTGTGACATAAGTGAACACCATGTTGTGTTCAGGGTTACAAATAAGATTTAAATAAACTTCCACTGATTTGTCTGCCTCTCCTGTTCTTAGTACTAATAATTTTTTGGTGAATTAACCCCAACACCCCGCCCCTTCCAACTCCGTTTTGATTTAATCCTCTCTCCCTACTTCACTCTCAGCTTTGATGGTCTACATTGCCCTCAACAGACTCTGCATGTAAATTAATTAAATTGGAAAACAGGTGCTTTACTGATGGTGGTTAATAGTTGATTTAAAAAAAATGCCACGGTAAACTTGGTAATGGGAGAACCGTTGATACCAGGAGTCAAAATATCCTCGGACATTACAAGAAATCTCTCTTCTCTACAGCAATACTTAGCCTAAATAAACAATTTCTTTTGTACATTCAAAAGGTCATGGGCGCTATTGGCTAGGCCAACATTTATTCCCATCTCTACTTGTCCATTAAGAGTCAAGTTAAGAGTCAACCACATTGCCGTGGGTCTGGAGTCACCTGCAGGCCAGACTGGAAAAGGATGACAGATTTCCTTCCCTGAAGACATTAATGACCAGATGGGCTTTTACAACAATTGGCTGTAGTCACGTGGTTGCCTTTTTCTTTCAGATTTCTGATTGAATTCAAATCCCACCATCTGCCATGATGGCATTCAAGCTGGTTTCCTCAGAGATTAGGCTGGGACACTGAATTTCTAGCCCAGTGTACTTTGTATGGTACAATCTGCCTGTACAGCACACCAAACAACACTTTTCACTGTATCTTGGTATATGTGACAACAAATCAAACAGTGACATTACCACAACACCACAGCCTCCCCACAAGTGTTAGATGTGAGGGGCAATGGGTGTTAAAAGTAACAGTAGCCCTGGCCAGCATTCTAGGGGAGAAGAAGGAAAATGCCAGAATGCCTGATGCTATGCTTGAAGTGTGGCAGCTCTGACTTTAACCAGCTTTAATGAGCTAAGAGGAGCTCTCTACCAATTGATGAAAATGGCACAAATTTGCCCATCAGACTGTTAACACTCTTTGATATGGAAGCAGAGCTATTGTGGAAAAGTGAGGGAAACAAATCCTACATAGTGGATCTTATGCCATGTGCCCAATGATCTAGGATTTGAGAATTGACATGCAAATTGTGTGAAGATGTATGACAGAAACCCTCAACTCGAAACAAACATAGTCTTCAAAATGAGGGCAGCTGTCAACTCAAACACAACCACCAATTTACAGCAGAATAGTACAGCTGTGACTGAGAAAAAAAAAGAAAAGTAAACCTCATATGGCTCTCCAGTGGCCTCAATTTCATTGCACCCCATTTCACAAAGACATCAGAGTCAAAAAGGACCGTAAAAGAGATTGGTTGCAGCAAAAGGACATTTGATTACATCATGGATACTGGATAGTCAAAGCAAAAATTGGCAAATCTGACCTTGTACACCAAGCTAGAGATGAGCTTTGTTTCAAAGATGTAACCTAAAGGAATCCAGTTCAGAAACCGCAGCAACGTCTCCAGGGTCGCATGCACTAAAGGGGCATTCTGGGAGTTCTCCTGAAAATATACAAACCATGATCAGGCACAATATGATGGGATTGCAATAAACAAAGTCTCTATACAAGATACTAGAAATGAAAATTACATTTTTTTTGTTTCACAAGTTATCCTTTGGTTTCAGATGCTTTAATGCTTCCAAATGCACCAAGACCTAATGAACAGTTACTTCTCACTACTCAATCCAGTAATTACTCACCATCACAAACTGACAGAGTTGAAATATCTGCGAGAATTCATTGCACATACTGTGGGGAGAAAACAGAAGTGCAATTTCAGATTCAAAAAAACACAGGAAAAGGGAGCAAAAACAATAGAGTTCTCCAAAAGAAAAGAAGTGTGCGTTGCACTGCCCAAGTCGGGGGAAGAGTTTTGCTTACTAATTCGGACAGTACAGGACAGACGGACTTTGCTCCATTATTAGGCTAGAGGCAGACAGATGTCAGCACACATCTATATGCTCTGAAACTTGGGAATGGAAACACCATTCCCCCCAGTTAGCCCAACTATTGGTCTAATGATCTCCAAAAGCAACTATTCACACTTGTACAGATTCAACCTCATCCCTTATTAGACTTAGTGACTTTTCATTAGTTGATCTATTGTGCAAATATCAGCACATGCTGAAGTCTATCCCACACCTCCACTTTCTGTTGGATCAAAAATAGCCATTTGTAATATATATGGCACAGAAGGTTGAGGCCATTCAATCCATCCTGATTTTCTTCCACTGTTTTATATGAGATGTGGACATCACTGGTAAGGTCAGCATGTGTTGCCCATCCCAAATTAACCTTCAACTGAACAGTTAATAAATCAACCACATTACAGTGGATCTGGAGACACATGTAAGCCAGACAAGACAAAGGGCATTAGACCAGATGAGTTTTTACAACAATGGTGGTTATCAGGCTCATCACAGAGACTAGTTTTACCATTCCAGAAATTGCTAAAAAATGTGTTGCTGGGAAAGCGCAGGTCAGGCAGCATCCAAGGTGCAGGAGAATCAATGCTTCGGGCATAAGCCCTTCTTCAGGAAGGCTTATGCCCGAAACATCGATTCTCCTCCTCCTTGGATCTGCCTGACCTGCTGCGCTTTTCCAGCAACACATTTTTCAGCTTTGATCTGCAGTCCTCACTTTCTCCATTCCAGAAATTAACTTCAAATTTAAATCCCACCAGCTACCGTGAGATTTGAACCCATCCCCCAAAACAGTATCCCAGCCCACCAGTACCAATACGTCACCATCACCCCTGCCTCTTCCCATAATCTTGCAAATTTTTCCTTTATGTACATAATTAATTTTCTTACAAAACTATCACTACATCTTCTCTCATCATTCTTTCAGTCGGAACATTCCCATCATTGATACAAATTCTGTTGTATATTTTTTAGCGCTGCCTAAGCCAGATCTCTATCCCAAATTGTACTTCCAGCCACAATTGAACGGATTCTTACAGGAGGTGACTCTGCAAGTTTGCAACAGATCAAGGCTGACTGCTTGAGGAAAGGTGACAGGGCAGTGGTAGGACTATGATTCTCCAGACTATACAGTCCAAGATAAGGGAGGGACAGATTTTGAGAACATTTAGCTCTGTTCACCCACCTGTCTTTTAAATGCTTGGCTTTCACCTGCGTCATCTGCCCACTAGAGAAATCAAACACTTCTTCACTGAGCAGTTTTAAAATAACCATGTTGTTCTGACATAGAGATTCACTGGTTTTGCTGGCTCCGACTATATCATTAATGAATGTGGGCCAGTTTTTGGGCCATTCATGTTTAAGGATCTGCAATTCAAAAAAAGTATTAGGTTAGAATAAAAATCCCAGACCAAGTTCCCCATTCCTCACCTACCAATACAACTTCCACTGACTCCCAGAGAACATCAGGGAGTACAGGTGATTCTGCTCAAATGAGTGTTTCATTAACAAATTCGCTGTAATGCAACTGATGAATGGGGGACACTTTCTAAAGTGCAGACGTTTAAAATGTGTGTGGGCCGTAGCGTGATTACATCACCAACACTTTAAGCACTATTTCTAAAGCACCATTTTTCTATAATGCAGAGTTGCACAAGAACATGTCATAGAAGAACTACCTTTATGTTACATGTAACCATTCATCATTGCAACCAGCCATGACTAACTAGCTTAGATCAAAAGTATTTTTTTTCTCCAAAGAACAACAGATATTAACAGACGTTGGCAGGTGAGGATTAAACTGGTGGAAGAAAATCTTCAGTCATGTGTGAACAGTTAAAGATGTATATGATTTGACATTCAGTAATTTTCTTTGGGTGGCAAGAACCTGCAGATGATTTTTTTTTATGGATATTCACTTCAGGAAATTGACTAAAACTGCAGGATCCATAGAAAGGCAGTTGAGCTACGGTCAGTAGAAGAAACAATCTTCTTATTCTCTCCAACTAAGCCTCACCTCCAATAGTGTTGTAAACAAGAAATTTATGCCATTACAGCTGCAGTTTCCGAAACTTATGCAAAAGCAAAAGCAGACAATGTCACATTGTCAAGATATAATTCTTGTGAAAGATCTATACAGAACTGAATCAAAGACTGATCCCATTGTGAGCAAGGTTATGTATCACTTGATGTGCATGATGGTCTAAAATGACAAACCAAGTCGATGTTTGCTTCCACTAATCTACCTACGTGCCAAGGCCTCGCTATAATGTCATCCCACAAGCAGTAGCCACTGGCCTCAGCATCTCATCCCAGTGGCTCTTCAATGTGTGCAAGCAAGCACAAACCAGAGTGATATTGCAGCCCAGTCTGAACCTGCTACATTCAGATCTGCACAGGGGAAGCAGGTGGTAATACACAGCAACCAGAAACAGAAGGCAAGAAACAGGTCATGATGTGGTCGTACAGGAGATTACTTAGGCCACTATTGGAATACTGCGTGCAATTCTGGTCTCCTTTCTACAGGAAGGATGATGTGAAACTTGAAAGGTTCAGAAAAAATTTACAAGGACGTTGTCAGGGTTGGAGAGTTTGAGCTGCAGGGAGAGGCTAAAAAAAAGGGTGGGTCTTTTTACCTGGACATCAGAGATCGAGGTTTATCGATCTCATCGAGACCTTATAGAGGTTTATAAAATCATGAGGGGCATGGATAGGGTAAACAGACAAGATCTTTTCCCTGGGGTGGGGGAGTTCAGAACTAGAGGGAATAGGTTTAGGATGAGAGGGGAATGATTTAAAAGGGACCTAGGGGGCAACTTTTTCACACAGAAGATAGTGCTTGCATGGAATGAGCTGCCAGAGGAAGTGGTGGAGGCTGGTACAGTCTGAACATCTAAAAGGCATCTGGATGAGTATGTGAATAGGAAGGGTTTGGACGGATATGGGCCAAATGCTGGCAAATGGGACTACATTAGGTTAGGATATCTGGTCAGCACAGATGAATTGGACCGTGGGGTCTGTTTCCATGCTGGATAGCTTTATGACTCTAAATCTGTTCCCAAACCAATTTACATGGAACACCAGAAATAAAAACTTGGGTACACCAGCACACATTGCAACTCATTTTTTTAAGGGTTTAAAATCCTTCCTTGTAAATTTACTCTTTTCTGCCCCTTTCATATGTACTCCTGGAATTTGCAAAGACCATGTTGGGGCATGGTCACCAGACAGGGATGTCCCTACAGTAATGTGCCCATGTAACCATCCCATGTTGCTACAGGATGTTTTAGCTGAGACCGGGTGGGCATTCGTAGCAGTAAGGGAGTATTATACAGCTGCTGGCGACTTACCCCTAGTCAGTCCAGGGAGGTTGTAAGAGCTCTTGTGATGCAGTGGTAGTATCCCTACTCTGAGCCAGAAGGCTCAGGTTCAAGTCCCACCTGCTCTAGAGGTGCATCATAACATCTCTGAACAGGTTGATTAAAATATCTAAAGGTAAATTACACTTTTATTGTGATCAAAGCTAGCATAAAACCAATATCAAATCTGGGATTTCCTCGCAATGGTTCCTTGTCATGTTACATAGGACAATGACAAATTAATTCCTGATGAAGGGCTTATGCCTAAAACGTCGTCTCTCCTGCTCCTCAGATACTGCCTGACTGGTTGTGCTTTTCCAGTACCACACTCTTCGACAAATGACAAATTACAGAGCACATTCGCAGATTTTTATACTTTGAGCTCAATGCGGTGGTTCACAATGGGACTCAGGATAGGGAGGCACAAAGAGGTTAGTGAACAGTTCATGGGAAGACAGTAGCCAGGAGACCATGCGCTATCAAAAGTCATAGTCTTCCTCTCCCATCCCAACTAGGCACAAGGCAAAATGAATGTTAAGTCAGGATGTACCCAGACAAGGCACCTGTCATGTTCAGAGGCAGCCAAGTCAGACACTGCTGAGGCCTATGGACATCAGCCAGGAGGGACATGGGGAGAAAAATCACCCAGCCCTGATCAGAAGGTTGGACCTACTGCTTTAAAACACCTCATCCCATTCCAAAGGTCAACTGAGATTCTATTCACTTCACACATGGTTCAGGGAAAGAACAAAAACGGATTATTTTGCCAGATTTGCATTCTCACACTTTTACCAACCTGGACAAGAATCATATTCAGTTTTCCAAGATAAACTTTATCTTTCTACAACAGAAAAAAACAGAAGCATGTTAATTAGTACCCACAGAAACTTATTTAACCTAAATGCTCAGTCTAAATAAAACAAGACACAAGTAACTAGTACATGGATGAAAGTGTCTCCACCCCAAGCCAGGATTCCAAACCCAGATTGCTATACATGGATACAAACACAGGGATCCAACTTTACTCTGATACACCCTTAGTTAGAGCTTGCTGTAGTGATCATATTGTATAGAAAACCATGAAAGTGTCAAGCCTTAAACCAAGGAACAGAAAATTCCAAGATTGGAATGAATATGCCAAATACAACATGAAAATAATATATGAAGTACACAATACATTACCTCCAAGGTCTCTGAAGATGTTTTAATGATTAAGCCAACAACATACTTTTTTATTCCTACAATGGGAGAAGAGAAAAGGGGAAATATTGAACGAGGTGTCTGGAATGAAAAAAAACACAGGCGAGAGATAGTAGAAAAGTGGCAGACTCACCTTCACATTGATTTCTTGGAAGTATTTTCCAACGTGTTTTGATCACATTTTCCAGTATCTGTAAGGCATAATACTGAGAAAGAGAGATTAAAAACCCTCAGTGCTGTTTCAAGCAATAAAAGGAATGCAAAACCAACAGAATCACTTTTGATGTTCAACCCACCTCACAAAAGAAAATATCTTCCTAAGTCACCATTTCTGGGCATAGACAATTTACAAGACGTTGATGGAAACCTGAAATTAGCCCAGGACAACTCAGCAGGTCTGGCAGGACTCTGAAGAGGTCACATCAGACTCAAAAGCTTAACAGTTTCTCTCTCTTTACAGATGCTGCTGGACCTGCTGAGTATCTCCAGCAATTTCTGCTTATCCATCAGATTCAGTCCTGTGAGAGAGGTAAGAAAGTAGATCTAGGATAGCTCAGAAGTTGATCAAAACCACACTATGCCGAGTGAGAGGAGAAGAATTCCTCAGTTAGACATGCAAGCCAAAAGTCTATAGTTATCAATAACCAAAGGAACTGCATTTCTTCTCTTTCAAATGTTACAACTTTCAAAGAGAAATCCCAGCATTAGACATCCATACAGACAGGCATTTTAAGTTGTTAAATATACAGGAAATTGCAAACAGATTTAATGTGATTTTCTTCCTCTGTTTCAAAGCAGACCATTTCTTATTCAGCAGTGCTTTTTATTTTAAAAATTCATTTGTAGCATGTGGGCATTGCTGGCTGGCCAGCCAGCATATTTTGTCCTTGAGGTGGTGGTGAGCTGCCGACTTGAACTGCTGCACTCCCCTTCTGTGGGTTGACACTCAATGTCATTAGGGAGGGAATTCCTCCAAGATTCTGACTAGTGAAAGAACATGGGGGTGACCAATAATTCTTTAAAGTAACACTTTTGATTAGCAAAAGAAGTACATGTGAAGAGGAAGGGAAGGGGATCAAATCATTGTTCAGATCAATCTTTCATTGTATCAACACAGCAACTGGAGTAGGCCATTCAGCCCACTCTGCCATTCACAATAGATCATAATAGTTGACCTCAAATGTTACTTTCTCACCAAAGTCCAAGACAGGAAGGTGGTATTTACAGAGAACTTCTATTATCCAAAGGACATGGGTGTATTTCATTCAGTTAATTGAATTCCGGATAACATAGTTCATCCAAACACCAGGACCTTATGATCTTACCGGACAATGCGATATTTAGCTAATTGAATGCCGAATAATCAAGGTTCCTCTGTACTGGGTTAGAACTCTTGCAGAGTGCATAAACAATGCTGACTGAACTGTAACATGTAAAACAATTAAACAGTCTGACTGGACCACTCAAAGAACAATATTCCAGAGCCTTCAAGATTTCATATCGAGTTCATCAATTTGAGATTATAATATCGCACACTATTTTGTTGTATCTTTTTGGATTTGTTTCTGTGCTCTCTCTTTTCTTTTCTTTTCCAATTCCATCATGCTGCATTCAGATGATGGCTGTGAAATAACTTACGTCTCCTTTGGACACAACCTTGGTTTCTAAACCAAAGCCATTGCCACTCTCGCCAGCATTTTCTTATTCACTTGTGGGATGGGGGTATCGCTGGCTGGCCTGCATCACAAAATCTTTCGAAATGGTATTCCTCCTGCTCTCTGCCCTAAAACTGGTTTCCCTTTTGTTTTGTGCCAGTTCTTCGCCCTTCCACGGGCTTATAAATATTTATACTTCCATCTTTCTTCAATTCTGATGGAAAGTTATTAACCTGAAATGTTAACACTGCTTCTCTCCTCAGTGCCTGATCAGAGAAGTATTTTCAGCATGTATTTGGTGTTTATTTCAGATTTTCAGTGTTTGCAACATTCTGCTTTTGTAGATAGAGCCAGGAATCAAGGGGCATAACCATAAAGCCTCCTCCTACATCATTTAAGGGTGCTGCCAAGAAGTACTTTCCTACTCAGTTAAACTCGCCTTTAAATGATGAGAAGGTAACATCGGCTGGACCACCAATGCTGACGTGAATGAAAAAGAAGGGTAACCTTGCACATCACAAGTAACAAAGTACTCAAGACACAAAGGCAAAGTAATCTCATGAAGCACAGAATCCCTACAGTGTGGAAGCAAGTCCTTTGGCCTATCAAGAGCACACCAATCCTCTGTAAAGCATCCCACCCAGACCCAATCCTATCCTTGTAACCCTAAAGTTTCCCATGGCAATGTTACCTAGCCTGCACATCCTTGGACACTACAGAGCAACTTAGCATGGTCAATCCACCTTACCTGCATATCTTTAGATGGGAGTGGGGGTGGGGGTGGGGGGGATGAGAAGACAACCAGAGCATCTGGAGGATACCCACGCAGACTCAAGGAGAATGTCTGTGCAGAGTTTGCACAGTCACCAGAGGATGGAATCTAACCCAGGCACTGCGAGGCAGCAGTGCTAATCGCCTTGCCACCATGCTGCCCTTCCTCTCTGTTAAGCTGAAATAGAGAGTGTCCATCTGCCACTATCTCAGCTTTTCGGGGCATAAACTGAATAGTCTGTTTCAGTTTTGACTCAAATTCCATTCAGAGAGATGGAAGTCAAGACAGAGATCAGCCTCAGTTTAACTAAAGTGAAGGAACAGGCTCAAGGAGGTTGAAAGGCTTCTTGGTGTTCCTAGATAGGATGCATTTTCCTTTCTAAATTCTGACATTAAACTATGACTCAAAAATTAAAGCTAAAAACTAAGTGGATTTTTAAATTGCGATCCAGCACATAATTTAAATACAGTTAAGCTGAAAACAATGCAAGGATTTATTTAAGCGATCTGCTAGAAGTTGACTGGCTCTTTAGGTAGCTTAATCTTTGACTGCCTTTTAACAGCTCATCTCAGTATTCATTTTTGCATCCTTCTGAAGGTGTCATTTCCAAAAATATTTGAGGTGTTGAACTGTCACATTTTTAGTTCTAAGAACATAGTGTACTATCCCTTCGCTTCCCCTTTGTATTAGTTGCAATGGATTGCAACTTTGGACAACATTACCTTTGTATTCATATTCTGAGAAAACTCTAGAATGGTATCCACCCTGGTCCAAGCATCGGGATGTTCTTTTAAATGGGTTAATATCTCTTGTGCCATTCGTTGCTGGGAAACAGAAAAGTACCAAATTTAGCAGGACATACTTATTCTGTAAAATGAAGAACGCACAAGTTTACTGTTCATGGTAAAAAGTATTGAGACAAAGAGCATCACTCTGGGCCATCCAAAAAAGTTGTTTATTCTTACCTGTGGGCCCTCGCCATGATACAAGCAATTTACAACATTGTCCAGTAGATTAATATCTAGCTTCTGATTGAAGTCCAGAAGCTGACGTGCAGGGTGGTCGGTGGTCATAATTGTTGGCATGGGGTCCTGCAGAAGAGTAAAACAACAAAAAAGGTCAGACAAGCAGATAAGGAACAGTGTAAAATGCATGTTGTCAAAACTGGTGGTCTTTGCAGGATACAAATCAAATGGGCTGAATGCATCGATATTAAATTCCCCACGATTTCACAAATGCATAAACACCAAGTTCACTAATTTGACTTACTGCTATTCAGGACAGATGCAAGTTTTGTCATCAACAGGGTCTTGTAAACAAACATTCTTTAACAAATGGCAAAGAAATTACTAATTTACAACTACGCAAGTTCACCATATTCCTTTAACCCTCTCCCCACCAAAGACACATTCAGAGATAAAACGTAATAAAATATTGGCTGAAAAACACAGACAAGGTAAAACAACTCCTACAGAACACAAGTCCAAAGCATAGGGCTGGAGAGTGTTATTTACCACAGGTCTTTTGATTTTAGCAATAGTGACACAATGTTATCCATAGATTGATACTGAATCAAAGATTGACGAGTTGTTCAGGAACCTACCTTTTTTCCCCCCCCAAATGTTAGAAAGTTTCTCTAACATTTGGGAAAGGAACTTTCTCTAGGGAAGTTCCTGTTGGATGTCTATGGCTGCACTGCACTTGACAACTACAGCTGGACTAACCTGAAGGCTATCACAAGACACAGACTCCTAGTGCCAATATGTCTCACTTCTTGAAAAGTTACAGTTTTGCACAGACGAGTTTATACCACACAATCCCACTTGATCTGCATTTTGCAGAATAGAGAAAGTTCACTGGGTACTCTGTGTAGTCATACACTGTCCAACTTCCACTTTACAATTTACACTCCATCGCCGCCCCCCCCCCCCACAAAGAAAAAAATATCCCTTTTATATACAACAGCTGCTGTACTTAAAAATATATTACTATTGGGGTCACACATGGTCAAAGGTATTACTATAAATACGTTTTCTTCTTTCCCTGATCTACGGTATAGTTTTATGAAGTGGTAGGGTTAGGCCAGTCTATGTGAATGTTAACTCCAGTTCCAAGTCAGTTGAAGCACAAAACAAAATACTTATGCTTTTGATGGGTTGATTTATTCACAGAACATAGAATCACTTAAGTCTCTTTCCTACAGATTAACCCACTGTCTTCAGGAAGTGTTTTCACTGCCCTCCTGGTCACTGCTCACCATAAAGAAGCTGATTGTAGATCGCCGTTTGGAAGTTGTGTGTCAAGCATGCAGATAACATGTCCTGTCCAATGCAGCAGATTAATTGTATCCCGTGCCTGAACACTGATTATGTTGGCCGGAGAGGGGGGATCTAAATATCAGAGCAAAGAGCGTAGTACTGGAAAAGCATAGCAGGTCAGGCAGCATCCTAGGAGCGGGTGAATCGATATCTTGGGTAAAAGCCCTTCATCAGGAATGATGAACATTATAGTGTCTATACTGCCTGTGGATCTGCAACATGTGACTGAGGCACTGCTGATGACATTATTTCTTAATGGATGAGACAGCGTTGGATGTACACCATCATTGACGTGCACAATAGGGCTGCCCTGTCGGCCATCTTTGGTGTCACATTTGGAGGTCTGAGTCATTGAACACACTGTTCTGGAGACGAACAAATGCTGTGTTGGCACTTTGGAGGAAATATTTAATTTTATCTTTATTTGTCCTCACTGAGAGAAGGCACCCATGGTGTAGGAATTGATGTGCTAGTCCAATGGTTAGCCATAGATCTTGATTGTTGGAGAAGGCAATGCTTTATAGCGACAGCAGGATGGTTAAGAATGCTTTTACCTTCTGAGTGATAAGTCTTATATACATTCAGTTGCCTCTTCAAATGCGTCAAGTAATTGCCTATGAGTGGGCATTCACACAAGTGAGCAACATTTGCATACTAGAGAAGCAGTCTTGGTTCTGCACTGGAGATGATGCAGGTTTAACAGTTTCCATGTGAGCAGGACGCTTATGGAAACAGGGGAAGAGCACTGCATCAAGGAAGATGAAGAACAGCCTCGGAATGATGACACAGCCATCCTTAACTCCAGGACCGTCCAACGTAGAGAAGCAGCATCAGCAAAGGAACCAACTATTTTCACTATCTCCAACAAGGCCAGATGGAAGCCAAGCCAGGAGAGCCCTGAACACTCACATGTCTCAAAGCACTGCCTACCCCACCTGTGACAGTGGGTTTAATTCCAGTATTTTAACTATTTAGTCACCTCAAGACCCATAACTCTGGGGTAAAGTAAGTAAAGGACTGCTAAGGAGGAAGAATTCCAGCATCCATGCAGTGTCTTTGCATACTGTTTTTAAGCTACGCAGATTTGTTTCCAATAAACATTCATTAGTTTTTTGATTTCAAGTTATTTTCGTTTTTTCTTAAAATTTCACAAGATGTTAGAAATGGGCCAGTCCTTCCTCTCCACCCTACCCCGTGACCTGACCATACCTCTTCCCACCTATCCACTCCACCCTTCCCACTGACCAATCACCTCCAAGCAGCATTCATCTATCACCATCCCACCTACCTCTGCCCCAGCTCCAACCCCCATTTATTTCTGAGACCCCTTCCCTCGGCCGGATGAAGGGTCCTGTCTGAACCATCGACTCTCCTGCGTCTCTGATTCTGCTTGACCTGCTGTGCTTTTATCGACTCAGACTTTCCAACAGCTGCAGTCCTCAATACCTGCGAGAAATCGGTTGTGCACATACCCAGAATAGGACATGGTTGAGTACATCCTGGTTACAGAGCTATGACCAAGAAGCATCTTCGATTTCTTCTCAAAAAGCAATGTTTATCTCTATCTTTGAACGTGTCATGACATCACATCTAAGGTGGGACCTGAACCTGGGCTTCTGACCCAGAGGTTAGGACACTACAACAGTGCCACAAGTCCACTTGGATTAACTGGCCACAGCTGCTTTATCCAGAAGTCTCCCATGGCTGAATGTGGTTAGCTTCAGAGACGGCACGGTGGCACAGTGGTTAGCACTGCTGCCTCACAGCGCCTGTAGACCCGGGTTCAATTCCCGACTCAGGCGACTGACTGTGTGGAGTTTGCATGTTCTCCCCGTGTCTGCGTGGGTTTCCTCCGGGTGCTCCGGTTTCCTCCCACAGTCACAAAGATGTGCGGGTCAGGTGAATTGGCCAAGCTAAATTGCCCGTAGTGTTAGGTAAGGGGTAAATGTAGGGGTATGGGTGGGTTGCGCTGCGGCGGGTCGGTGTGGACTTGTTGGGCCGAAGGGCCTGTTTCCACACTAAGTCTAATCTAAAAAAAACCAGACGGTTTCACACTAGGCCGTACTTCAAGTACTGAATCAAAAAATGCCCTTCACCCTCGTATCCTAACTAATGAACCATCAGCCACAAATGTTGTGGGGGCTGAACGTCCTCACAAGATCTGCATGGAATAGATCAAACTTCCCATCTACAACAACAATCAACAACCAGGATGCACGGTCTGACATACCAATCAGCCTGCAGCATAGATGGATCCCAGGATTACGAGTAATTAATTCAGCTCAGGACAGAGAAAGACGACAAGGTGGGACAAAGCTAGGATTTGGTGGAGGCAGTGGCCCAGGACTTACATGTCCTTGGTGCATTGGGAGGGGGAGTTGAAGTGTCCGGCCACAGGACGGTGGGGCTGTTCGGTGTGCGTCCCCAGAGATGTTCTCTGGGGCGTTCCGCAAGTTGGCATCCTGAGTCCCCAATGTCGAGGTGGAGAGAACTGTAAATAAAGCATACTTTTCTTGGCTTTATTTACAGGGGCGCAGAGTGCAAGAGCAACGAGTTGATGTTAAACTTCAAGGAAACGGTTACGCCTCAGCTTGCTTATTAAGTATAGGTGCGGGTGCCAACGTTCTCGGAAAGTTGCAAACTTACTGGAGTGTGCAGAAGCAGTTTGCAACAACGTTCCCAGGTTTAAGAAACTTCAGTTATGAGGATTGATTACTGCTCTTCATGGAAATAAGGCAGAGATTGGAAAGAGACTTTCAAAATCATGAACAGACTGGACAGAGTAGACAGGGTGAAGAAATGGTTTCTGCTTGTAAAAAGAATAAAAACGAGGGCATATATTTAAATTCATGTGCAAGGGTGACCACAGAAAACAAAACCCTTTCCATACAATGAGTGCACTAAGTGCAGTGGAAGCAAATTCAATTGAGGCAGTCACGAAAGCACCTAAAAAAAGGCACAACTTACAAAGTCACCAAACATGCAACAAGGCAGCAACTTTAAATGGCTCTCAGACATTATACCCCTTTAATACAACCTCCTTTCTTCACCCTCTGTGGGTCAAGTTCATTTTAATTGTTGCATCTTCATTGTATTAAAAAATAGACCACAACAAATTCAAGGCATTCAAGACCGAAGTCAGAATGTTTGAACATCTCAAACTGCTTCAAGATTAGAGTCACTCCAGCTTACACACAGGCAATTTCACTGAGCAACAGCTGACTCTTAGACACTCGGCAAGCAGAGTGAAAATCTAATTTGTGGGGACAACAACCCAATGCTTGTTGCTCTGATTAAAGAACAAAAATCAACATATAATTTAGGAGTTGCCAACATCTTTTTCCATTGTGGTGGGAAGACTGATCATGTACTTTTATTTTTAACAAAAACAGGTGTTTTTAAACAGATAAATGAAGAACTGGTCAGGAGCTTAAAATTCTGTGACTATTAACCCACCTCCTGGTTCCCCAGAGCTTTCTGCTGCCTGCCAGGTACAATTCACCAGTCTGATTAAATACTCTACCCAGACGGGTGCAGCTTCAGCAACACAAGCAGCTCAACACCAACCCAGACAAGGCAGCAGAGCAGCAGGAAAATCAACATTTTGGTTTACCCAAAACGTCGACTCTCCTATTCCCTGGATGCTGCCTGACCTGCTGTGCTTTTCCCGCTCCACACTCCCAACTCTAATCTCCAGCATCTGCAGTCCTCACTTTCACCACCCCAGACAAAAGGTGCCCATTTGATTGCCACTGTACAGATGGTGGATGGCTCCTCAGACTTCCAAACCTGCCACCATTCCCACCTAGAAGAACAAATGCAACTACTACATGGGAGCCCCACTATTTGCAAGCTCCCATCTAAGCCATGGACCCTCCTGACTTGGAACTATACTGTTTATTCCTTCACTGTCACTGGGCTAAAATCTTGGAACCCACTCCCCAAGAATAACAAAACACTAATAGACTGCCGTGGTTGAAGTAGGTGGCTCACCAGCATCTTCTACACAAGGCAATTAAGGCTGACTGATCTATCAACTGTTGAAAGAGATTTTAAAAAAACACCTAAAATGTGAAGATTTCTCCAGATTTCCGTCATTCTAAAGCCACAATAAATAGGAACAGGAACAGGCAGTTTGACCCCTCAAGTCTGCTTCACCATTCAACAGGCTGATCCAACATTCCTCACGCCACTTTCCTGCCCTTTCCCTATAACCCTTGATTCCTCCTTCTGTGCAAGGATTGCTCTCAGCCTTAAATACACAGAAGGACTCTGTCCCCAATAGCTCGGACTTAGACAGCTACTGCTAAAAAGTACATTCCTCATACATCACAGGGTCAGAGATACCAAAGGAACTGTACAATTTAATGGGAAAGCCTGCCATTTGATCCTCTGTCCTGCTCACACAGAAGAAATGAAATGGTACAGCCTCCTGTGCCACCATAACCCCACCCCATACAAATATTTCAAATAGGATTTAAAAAGATAAGTTTTCTTTTTTAAAAATGGAATTCTCCATTGCTACAGTCCCTGCCAGATTGCATGCCCCAACACACCTTTACATCAACAAGTTGAACTACTCAATTCCTTTCAAAGATTTCATATTTACAGGAAGGACGTGGAAGCATTGGAAAAAGGTGCAGGGGAGATTTATCACTATGTTGCCTGGTCTGGAGGGAAGGTCTTATGAGGAAAGGCTGAGAGACTTGGGTCTGTTCTCATTGGGAAGGAGGCGGCTAAGAGGGGATTTGATAGAGACATACAAAGATGATCAGAGGATTAGATAGAGTAGACAGTGAAAGTTTTTTTTCCCTAGGATGATGATGTTAGTGTGTACGAGGGGACAGAACTACAAATTGAGGGGTGATGGATTTAAGACAGATGTCAGAGGCAGGTTCTTCACCCAGAGTGGCAAGGGTGTGGAATGCCCTATCTGCTAATATAGTTAACTCAACCACATTAGGGGCATTTAAACCATCATTGGATAAGCACATGGATGATGATGGGATTGCGCGGGGGAATGGGCTTACATTAGTTCACAGGTTGGCGCAACATCGAGGGCCAAAGGGCCTGTTCTGCGCTGTATTGTTCTATTTACTTAATCAGTTCACCTGAATCCCAAATACAATTTCAAGCTCCATTCTGAAGAAACTTTATAACATTTTTGTGTATCCTCTTCAAACATTTATTGAATAACTCTTAACATAAGTCACGCATTGCTGAACTTGTTACATACAATCTCTTCTGCATCCATTAACATGTCCAAAATGGGACTCAACATATCTGACTGTGAGCTAATTGAAGTTTGTACATGCTCTTGTGGCTCTGCATGCATCAACCTATACTATTTCCCAGTTTGGCAGTATTTCCACTTTGAAGTTAACAGCCTGATTTTAATATCCCTCCACATCTACACCCTCCTACAGCAGTATTACAACCATTCCAGTCCCCACCCTAACACCTCTACATTCTTCCAATTCTGGACTCTTCCACATTCCTGACTTTTATCACTCCACCACTGGCGGTCATGCCTACTGTTGCCTCAAAGTCCCATCTAAACCAAATCTCTTTCAATTTGCAGAGTGGACTCAATGGGCCCAATGGCCTTACTTCCATCCTATGTCTTATCTTAAAGATGCTTCTTAAATATTACCTCTCACAGTATCTCCTTTATGGCTTGGTATCAATGTCTGTTTGATAAGCTCCTGTGACTCACTTCGTGATATTTTACTATGTCAAAGCCATACTCAATTGCATGTTTTTATACTCTTGACCAGATTTTTAAAAAAACTATTGTCACACACTATCTTTTAAACCAATCAGCTGGCTCCCTCTCTAAGATTTGTATATTTGATCCCCCCCCCAAGAAAATGAAGTCCTCTATGTTTTACAATGCTGTATGTTTCATCATTCTATTCCAGAAGACCTCATCTCAAATTTCCTCAGCAAACTGCACCTCCCATAGGAGAGGTAAATAGGGCCTCTAATGGGACATAGGTCAATACAAGATGAAGTAGAAGCAAGGAACTCTATGATACAGCAAACAGTATTCACAGCAACCTGGCCCCCAAACTGCTAGCATGTGTTTATCTAGCTTCCCTTAAAGTGTATCTACACTATTCAGTCCTACTTATCCAATCTTTCCTTATTGAGTTAAATCCCAAGATTCTGATACCATTCTCTGTGCAATAGTGGTGAGAAGTATTGGAGCCTGTCACAAACCATCTCAGAATTCAGCTATATAGGAACCATCCCGAGTTTAGGATAGTAATGGGAATGCTGAGGAACATTTCAGGAGCAACTCCAAACCAAAACCAGGAGTACAAGTGCACGATTGCCAACAGCAACATGTTTTCCACAAAAGCATTGGGCTGAAGGAATAACGCAGTCCAAATATTGCCCATGCACGTGTCTCCCCTACATCTAAAGCCAAAAATCTTTAAAAACCTATGTAATGACAAGTCAGAAAATATAGAACATGCACCTAAAAAAACAGTCAGCAATAAACTCAGGGCACATTTTCCACCAAAAAGGAATAAATTTCTTTATAGAACGTGGAATAAGTCTCTATGAAAATGTTTTGTCGAGGTATACAGGTCCTCCAGGCAAATGGCATCTATCCAAATGCTTGTTTGTTTTTCTCTCAAAAGCTTATGAAATAAATCAATGATCTTTAATTAGCATACAGAATACTAATGTCCCTCTACACAGATTATACATAGTTAGCTCGGTGTTTTCAGCATTTTCTCTCGTTTTCATCCATCACTCCACACATGTAAAAAGACAAACATTCAGCACGGTCACCTGAAAATGATGGCCCTCCCTAGCCTGAGGCTGAGCAGGCATAGTCAAACATAATATTTAATAAAACCAAACTGGTTTTACACAAGGAATTTGCTGAAAAACAACTGGGGAAATAAAAAAAAACAAGGACTTAATTAGTTGCACAGCACGCTGTGAAATCTAACCCCAACCAGTGTTTTGAATGTTTGAGATAACAAGGTAATAGTCTCAGGCCTCAACATATATAATGAAAAGTTTAGAATATTTCCACAATACAATTTCACAACTGAAGGTTGTTCATACAACAATCTGTCACAAGCTATTTAAATGCATGACATTCAGGATTCCTCTTAAAAACATTTTCCTTCTCAAACTCCCAAGTTAGCCCATTATCTATTATTTACTTATCTATGCTACTTAACTATGTGATCTGCCATATTACTTGCAACACAAAGCTTTTTCACTGTGCCTCAGTACACATGACAATAAATTAAATTCACTTCATGACAGTCCCAGGGTTCTGTTCAATAAGAAGTTGAAATGTTGGGCCACGGGGCGGTGTGGTTGATTGGTGCATGTGTCCCAGAGATGTTCCCGAAAGCGCTCTGCAAGGAGACGCCCAGTCTTCCCAATGTAGAGGAGACCGCATCAGGAGCAACGGATACAATAAATGATATTGGTGGATGTGCAGGTAAAACTTTGATGGATGTAGAAGGCTCCTTTAGGGCCTTGGATAGAGGTGAGGGAGGAGGTGTGGGCACAGGTTTTACAGTGCCTGCGGTGGCAGGGGAAAGTGCCAGGATGGGAGGGTGGGTTGTAGGGGGGCGTGGACCTGACCAAATGGTCACGGAGGGAACGGTCTTTGCGGAAGGCGGAAAGCGGTGGGGAGGGAAATATATCCCTGGTGGTGGGGTCTTTTCGGAGGTGGCGGAACTGTTGGCGGATGATTTGGTTTATGCGACGGTTTGTAGGGTGGAAGGTGAGCACCAGGGGCGTTCTGTCCTCGTTACGGTTGGAGGGGTGGGGTCTGAAGGCAGAGGTGCGGGATGTGGACGAGATGCACGCACAGCCCTCCAATCCCCTGCTCCATTCCCAACCACACCATCAAGCCAGCAGATAAAGGAGGCGCAGTGGTAATCTGGCCACTGACCTCTACGCCGCTGAAGCCAAACGCCAACTCGAGGACACCTCTTCCTACTGCCCACTCGACCATGACCTCACCCCCCCCATCACCAAACCATCATCTCCCAGACCATACAGAACCTCATAACCTCAGGAGATCTCCCACCCACAGCGTCCAACCTCATAGTCCAGGAACCACGCACTGTCCGGTTCTACCACCTTCCCAAAATCCACAAGCCTGACCATCCTGGCCGACCCATTGTCTCAGCATGCTCCTGCCCCACTGAACTCATCTCTACCGACCTCGACACTGTCCTATCACCCCTGAGTCCAAGAACTCCCCACATACGTTCGAGACACCACCCACGCCCTCCACCTCCACCAAGACTTACGTTTCCCCAGCCCCCAAAGCTTCATCTTCACCATGGATATCCAATCCCTCTACACCTCCATCCACCATGACCAGGGCCTCCAAGCCCTCCATTTTGTCCTCTCCAGACGTCCCCAACAGTATCCTTCCACCGACACTCTCATTCGTTTGGCCAAACTGGTCCTCACCCGTAACAATTTCTCCTTTGAATCCTCCCACTTCCTCCAGACCAAAGGGGTAGCCACGGGCACCGGTATGGGCCCCAGCTATGCCTGTCTCTTTGTTGGCTACGTAGAACAGTTGATCTTCCATAATTACACCGGCACCACTCCCCACCTCTTCCTCCGCTACATTGATGACTGCATTGGCACCACCTCGTGCTCCCGTGAGGAGGTTGAGCATCAACTTGACAGGCAGCATCAAAAGAGCAGGAGAATGGACGTTTCGAGCATGAGCCCTTCTGCCTGAAACATCGATTCTCCTGCTCCTTGGATGCTGTCTGACCTGCTGCGCTTTTCCAGCAACACATTTTCAGCTCTGATCTCCAGCATCTGCAGTCCTCACTTTCTCCCCAATTCATCAACTTCATCAACACATTCCACCCTGACCTTAAATTTACCTGGACCATCTCCGACACCTCCCTCCCCTTCCTGGTCCTCTCCATCTCCATTAATGACGACCGACTTGACACTGACATTTTTTACAAACCCACCGACTCCCACAGCTACCTGGATTACACCTCTTACCACCCTACCTCTTGCAAAAATGCCATTCCGTATTCCCAACTCCTCCGCCTCCGCTGTATCTGCTCCCAGGAGGACCAGTTCCACCATAGAACACACCAGATGGCCTCCTTCTTTAGAGACCGCAATTTCCCTTCCCACGTGGTTAAACATGCCCTCCAACGCATCTCGTCCACATCCCGCACCTCCGCCCGTAAAAAGGACAGAACGCCCCTGGTGCTCACCTTCCACCCTACCAACCTTCGCATAAACCAAATCATCCGCCGACATTTCCGCCACCTCCAAAAAGACCCCACTACCAGAGATATATTTCCCTCCCAACCTCTTTCTGCCTTCCGCAAAGACCGTTCCCTCCGTGACCACCTGGTCAGGTCCACGCTCCCCTACAACCCACCCTCCCATCCTGGCACTTTCCCCTGCCACCGCAGGCATTGTAAAACCTGTGCACACACCTCCTCCCTCACCTCTATCCAAGGCTCCAAAGGAGCCTTCCACATCCAAAGTGTTACCTGCACATCCACCAATATCATTTATTGTATCCGTTACTCCCGATGCGGTCTCCTCTACATTGGGGAGACTGGGCGCCTCCTAGCAGAGTGCTTTAGGGAACATCTCTGGGGCACATGCACCAATCAACCACACCGCCCTGTGGCCCAACATTTCAACTCCCCCTTCCACTCTGCCGAGGACATGGAGGTCCTGGGCCTCCTTCACTGCCGCTCCGTCACCACCAGACGCCTGGAGGAAGAACGCCTCATCTTCCGCCTCGGAACACTTCAACCCCAGGGCATCAATGTGGACTTCAACAGTTTCCTCATTTCCCCTTCCCCCACCCCATCCTAGTTCCTAACTTCCAGCTCAGCACTGTCCCCATGACTTGTCTGGACTTGCCCTACCTACCTGTCTCCTTTTCCACCTATGCACTCCACCCTCTCCTCCCTGACCTATCACCTTCATCCCCTCCCCCACTCACCCATTGTACTCTATGCTACTTTTTCCCCACCCCCACCCTCCTCTAGCTTATCTCTCCATGCTTCAGGCTCACTGCCTTTATTCCTGATGAAAGGCTTTTGCCCGAAACGTCAATTTTGCTGCACTTTGGATGCTGCCTGAACTGCTGTGCTCTTCCAGCACCACTAATCCAGAATATGCCATCTTCACGTCAAATCCTAACTACACATTGGATACTTTTGTTTTTCCCATCCACGCTTTCATTCCCTTGCCCATGATTTAATTAAAAAATTGTTCCCTCTTGTTATCAAATCTTCAATAAATTTTCCTATTTTAAATTCTAGAGTTCAAACTCCACTTAGCTTTCTCTGCTCTATTAAAAAAGGGAATACTTGGAAGAATATTTCTTGGATAGACAGGGTACAGTGTATACCATTTTCTTTGTGGGGAGAGTGGAGAAGTTGCATCCAATCTGCAGCTGATCTGAGTTGTTTGACAAAAACGTCATGCAGAATTTATCCTGGAATCAACGCTCATTATTCTCTAAGAAGGAAAAAAACTCAGAAGTAAAAAGAAATTACAAACTGCAATGGTTTTTAATAGCGCAGCAGCACACAAATCTGTAAGATTCTGGTTTCATTTTGCAAAAAGTACACACAGAGGACGCTCATCTCAAAGTGGGACGCCTTTTGAGGTCAGCACAAATCAAGCTCATCACGTTTGAACCAAACAAATGCTGAAGAAAAAAGTGGCAGAAATTACATACTGCAGTGGTCTCCTCTGGAAGTTCCACCTAAGACAAGCCTGGTGATCATAGTGCAGAGTTAACAAGGGGTCATATCCCACCAACAGGTAATGTAATAAAAAGAAAATACAGGAAACCTGAAATAAAAATGAAGTGCTGGAGAAACTCAGCAGTTCCAGTAGCATCAATGGAGAGAGAAATAAGAGTTATTTGATAAGACTCTCTTCTTGAGGAAACATAATTTTGTGTTGTTTATCTGTGAATCGGCACTAAGTTTTAAAAGAATCACCTAGTGTAAAATGCGAGGGATTACCATTAAAACTCTGCCTCCCTTAATTCTGCCTCTAGTCTGCATACATCTTCAGCCCAGCATTACACATGTTCTGACGGCATGCAGTGAACAGAGTCAGTGCCATTGTGACAGGACAGTTAAAAATGAAGAGTTAAATAAAGTCAAGATACAACTGGACTAACCAGAAACCTTCCCAAGCTGAACCTTACTGGAACGGAAAAAAAAAATGCTTAATTGGTATACGGTCATTCACTGGTACACTTTATGATCAAGGAATCAGCATCCCTTCTGGATAGGTCAGAGCATAACATTAGATATCCCCATTAATTTTTTCTAGTTGTAATGCTAGCAGTAATCTATTATCAAGATCATAAATTCTCATAATCTTCTCCAAATATCGAAAATTAACCCCTTCATTAAAAACCAATAAGAGCTTGATGTTTCACAAAATCTAAAAATCCATTTACAACTAAGTAACATGTAATTTAGCCATGGGCAATGGTTTCAGTTTCATTACTATTTACTGGAATAAAATGCTACAGCAAAAACGATCAGAGTCCCAATTGCTTCCAGCACATCAATAAGGCAATCTGCTCTGAAAGTACACTTTCACATCTCTGCTGACCACTATATCCCAGATTACATTTTTCCATCTCATGCCTAAGCATTTTAGGGCAGCACAGTGGCTCAGTGGTTAGCACTATTGCCTCTCAGCGCCAGGCACCCAGGTTCGATTCCAGCCTTGGGTGATTGTGTGGCATTTGCACATGCTCAACGTCTGCATGGGTGTACTCCAGGTGCTCCGGTTTACTCCCACAGTCCAGAAACGTGCAGGTTAGGTGAACTGGTCAAGCTTAATTGCCCATAGTGTTCCGGGATATCTAAGTTAAGTACATTAGTCAGGCGTAAACGTAGAGCAATAGTGTAGGGGGAATAGGTCTGGGTGGGTTACTCTTCAAAGGGTCAGTGTGGACTAGTTAGGCCGAAAGGCCTGTTTCCATACAGTAGGGATTCTATGATTACATTTCAGAACATTTCCAAATCTCATACAATGACAGTATAAATTCACAGCAACATATCCCGAGCTTATTCTCCTTGCAAAACCAGCTTGTCTAATATCACAGTCTTGCTCATCTCAGTAACCTTTACTACACCGGTTTTTGAGTAACTCCCTTGGATTGTTTCAAGATTAACGTGTGGCAAAGAATTCCAATAGTTTTTGAACAATCAACTTCTCATTCAATTCCTTTTAATGATTAAGTACAGTCCTGTACTTACCCTATGACAATTTCACTGATCAGTACAATTAACCCTTCAGACTTCCTTAAATCTTTATCCTATTATCAGTTTACCAAACTAACTAAACTGAAGCTACAG
Organism: Hemiscyllium ocellatum; assembly: GCF_020745735.1. NCBI lineage: Eukaryota > Metazoa > Chordata > Chondrichthyes > Orectolobiformes > Hemiscylliidae > Hemiscyllium > Hemiscyllium ocellatum. Next base: position 104,043,116 of record NC_083408.1, on the reverse strand, counting down.
CCTGGCAGCCTTTAGAATAAGAATGGTTTTGTTTATCTTTTTACACTCTTGACAACACATCCTGCCACTTTGATGCTCCCATCCATAAACCACAATACCTTTGTTCATCTACTCCACTGAAGTACGTTCTGCGTCTTTAATTGAACTTCAGATTCCTACACATTCAGTTGTACCTGCCACTCATCAGCCCATTCTTTACTTCTGCTCGTTTACAGACTTTCACAATCCTGACCAGTTTATCATATTAATTGTTTTAAATTGAGAATGTAACTTTCTGGCATTTTCCTTAACGACAACTAGGAATGGGAGATAAATGGTGGCTTTACCAACAACATCCACACTGAACCATTTAAGAAATCTTCAGCTCAACTACTTCCACAAAAAGTGTACATGATACCTTATTGCATTATGAATCCGACTTCAGTTGTTCTCTCACTAAATAAATCTATTGCACAAAAAATAAAATTAAAACTCTTCATTTAAATCTCCATCTGACGTGGAAATATACATTCAGAAATGGAGGGTATTATTGGAGAGTTATACTAGACTTAAGGCCTATTGCAGGTGATTGAGCAGGTAGTCTAGGATTATTGCCTCATATAATAGATGGCAAAATATACACTGAAGGTGCCAAGGACATTACACATTTTCTTGTGATATACCATATAGGTGGTCCGGGCAACATTTCTGACCAAACATGAATTTAATATCAAAACAACAGAGAACTCCCGTCAGTTAGATTCAATGACTTGAAAACCAGATGATTTTTGTTGCAACTGGGCACGAACAATAGTATAGAAGTGTTGTTAGTCATTAGTAAAGGCAAACCCACTATCAAGATGTTTACTTCCACTGGACGGAGTGTCAAGCTAATGTAGAAAATTCCTGTCAGCAGTCAGATGAGATTCTCCCATGTCCTCTCTCTCAATGCCAAGACCAACCCAAGGCCACATTACAAAAGCCACAAACTAACTCCCACCATCTGCAGTCATAGATCTGGATTGCTTTATTTCAGAATAAAACATCACAAAATATAACCAATCACCCCTGCATTACAGCATAGATGTCTACCTACAAGATTATTTCAACTCCCAGCAGTAACTTAGACCGTAATTAAGGATGGTAGTGTGGTCCCAAAGACAATATTAAGTTACATGAAGATCTTAGCTTTATACTTTGCTTAGGAAAGCACCACGGCTCAGTGGTTAGCACTGCAGCCTCAATGGCAGAGATGCTGGTTCGACTGCAGCCTCGGGGACTCTGTGTGGAGTTTGCACATTCTCCCGGTATCTGCACGAGTTTCCTCCAGGTGCTCTGAATAGGCAAAGTCTTTTCCCTGGGGTAGGGGAGTCCAAAACTAGAAGACAAAGGTTTAGGGTGAGGGGGTAAAAGACATAAAAGAGACCTTAGGGGCAACGTTTTCACACAGAGGATGGTATGAGTATGGAATGAGCTGCCAGAGGATGTGGTGGAGGCTGGTACAATTGCAACATTTAAGAGGCATTTGGATAGCTATAGGAATAGGAAAGGTTTGGAGGGATATGGGCCGGGTGCTGGCAGGTGGGACTAGATAGGGTTGGAATAGCTAGTCAGCATGGACGGGTTGGACCAAAGGGTCAGTTTCCATGCTGTACATCTCTATGACTCTAATCCAAAGATGTGCAGGTTAGGTACAGGTTGCCTATAGCATTAGGTGCATTAGTCAAAGGGAATTAAGTCTGGGTGGGTTATTCTTCAGTGGGTTGGTGTGGATTGTTGGGCCAAATGGTCCATTTTCACACTGTAGGGAATCTAATCTAACATTATTTACATGTTTTCCTGAAATGTTCTGTGCTACATGACTCAAATCCAACAAACTCTTCTATTCTGGTTTCAGTCATTTGTACATCTCAGCATATTTGTTTTCAGCTCATGTTTTCACTGTGAAATTGAACTAATTCAGTCAACATAGATGGATTAACATGGCAAATTTTAATGTTGAATGCCTCTCATGATGTACTGAGCAGCAGATTGCAAGACATCATCTTTGATAATACAGAGATAGCTCACTTGCGCTTTGGGGTGGCAACTGCTTTCTTAGGGCAAGTGCCAATGACCTATTGGTCATTCAACAATTCCCGTTGGAAAGTGAGTACTTATACAATGGCTTGTGTGCATCATTTTTAAAAAAAAAAGAAATAAAAGGCAGAAGTTAACAAAAACAGAAAATACATATTATTCCAAAAATCTAAGATAGCAGTTTGACATGATTTCTGAAAGCTGTAGAAAAAAAATTCAAAAAAAATTAAATCTCCTATGAATGCAAAATCCTACAAGTTTTACAGTTTATGAAAACAGCAGTAAATTAGAAAATACACAACCATACATTAGAGCTATTGTTTCTCTACACTGCCTATGAGATTTTCATTAAAAGCTGAAGATCATAACTGAGAAATAATAATTTCAGACACAAGTTAGGATGTGCAAACTAAATGTAGACAAGGACCAAAGAATTTGACTCATTGACAGATTCAGAGCATTCTGGAACAAGGTACATATGCTCCATGTCATAACAGTAATATAAAAAGGATGAGACTGTATACCATATGGTTAGTAGTTGAAGGTTGGCCTGGGTTCCAATATGACATCAAATGGATGTTGTGAACTTAATCTTAGTAAATCTGCAATGCAATCTTCAGTAATGAACCTAACTATCACGAATAAGTTTTACTTGTCAAATTCTATAATACTTAAGTACTGGATTAGTGGTGCTGGAAGAACACAGCAGTTCAGGCAGCATCCAAAGTGCAAAATACTTAAGTCAGTATCAATTTCAGCCATCTTTTAAAATGGTAACGAATTTTGAGAAGATTTGTAGCTCAGGTTGAGGTTCTGGGTGTCGGTTTGCTCGCTGAGCTGGAAGGTTCATTTTCAGACATTTCGTCATCATACTAGGTAACTTCTTCAAATGAGCCTCCAGGCAAAGCACTGATGATGATTCCTGCTTTCTATTTATATGTTTGGGTTTCTTTGGGTTGGTGATATCATTTCCTGATCTTTTTCTCAGGGGGTGGTAAATCAGGTCCAAGTCGATGCGTTTATTGATAGAGCTCCGGTTGGAATGTCATGCTTCTAGGAATTCTCGTGTGTCTCTCTCTGTTTGGCTTGTCCTAGGATGGATGTGTTGTCCCAGTCAAAGTGTGCCCTTCCTCAACTGTATGCATATAAAGAGAGAGAGACAAACGTACTGACTTGGACTCAATTTACCATCCCTGAGAAAAAGATCAGGAAATGACATCACCAACCCAAAGAAACCCAAACATATAAACAGAAAGCAGGAACCATCAGCAGTGCTTTGCCCAGAGTCTCACTGAAGATGTTACCTAGCATGATGATGAAACGTCTTAAAGTGGTATACAGCAAATCCAACAAGTTTTATGTAACTCACAGTCAATGTGGAGTATTTCAAACTATAGAGGTTAATTCATAAATAATGCAGTATTAATTAATATCCAATGCATAACTGTAATATTCACCAATTTATACACCACTGTATTAAGCCCTTATGCATATGATTTTGCACTTATCAAGTACTAATAATAAATTTTAACTATGATGCATGGGCAAGGTCAATTAAGAATCTCCTGAACCTTATGTGACAAGATCCAAATGTCCAATGTGCATTTATTGGGTATGGGGGTTTTCAAATTTAATGTGCAAGCCTAGTTTGAACATGCCTATTAATTGAATACAAACTAAACGAAAATCTAAATGAAATCACAGAATTCCAGAAATAAATAATTTAAATCCATTTGGAAACAGTGTTCCTGTTGAACAGTTTTTCTAAAACAATTTAAACTCTCGTCATCCATAACAGCAACTTTCTACTCCACTGTCAAGTGATTGTTAAGTTGTACTTTAATTTCAGCCAACTTGTACCATAAATTTGATTAATTGCCCAACTGTAACATGTTTATAATATATTGCTTTCACATATCACAAAAAGTAACTAGATATTGGATTAATGGATTTTCATGGTGAGCAAAGGCCTTTGACAATTGTCACTTTGGAAGCTGCTAGATAAGATGACATGGTGTGGTCCTGACATGGATTGAGGATTAGCTGACTGTACACCTGTCAATGACGAAACAGTCAAAATTGCAATGTGGAGAATCAGAGTGCAGATGTCTCAGCGGGTTAAACGATTGGAGTCAGAGGGAGGGGACCATAAAAGAATCTGAAAACAAGAAAAAGGAAACTAAAAGAAATTGCTGGACATGTGTCATGAACATGTTGCTGACAATAAGTTGACAAATATTTCTGGAATGAGGAATACAGAAATCACTAAGTACTTAAAGCCACACCCAACTACAGCAGCACCCTCAATGTTCTTCATTTCTGCTCTCAGTCATCTTTTTTCCTTTCAAACTCCACTCCCCCATTTCTGTCCAGTTTTCCAGACAGTTCAATTAAACTTTCCAGTATTTCAATTCCTGGTGAAAAACCTAACTATCCACGCCTGAAGGATGAAGATACCATTGCAGCAGCACTCAGAAATCTGCCTCATTAGGTAAGGACCCACTCATTAAAGCTAACTTACTCCCTTACAGATTCAACTACCTTCCCTACCCAAACCACTGATGTGGTGTTAGAACGAACTCCTACCTTGAGCTTTTGCCACACCCAATCTAACCTCTTCCACTCATCTGAAACCCTTATACATGTCATCCACTGAAGTTTATGCTGGTTTCAGCAAAGATGGATGATCTCTCATGCTCAGGTGATTTTAACCTGCACTCAAAAATGCTCTAGGTTACCTGTTTTCCAACTTGTCATCCTCACTTAACTGAACTCTGCAAATTTGCACATCATTCTCTTGCCCAACCCAATGCTTGTTTGGGAGGGAAGGACAGGTTCAGTGCCTACATTTTCCACCTCCTGAAACCTTCAATCATTGGCTAACTGACTCATTTCTTTAATTTCTGCGGCATGCCTTTTCTGCTCCAAATCTCATCACCTTTACCATCTAACCCAAAAGTCTCTCCAACTCTCTCAAATTCACCTTCAGACTTAATGTGCCCTCTCCTCCACCCCCATTTCCAGATTTCACGGTAGCCATGCTTCCCGAGACTTAGACTGATGTCTCATCTTTGCCATTGATGTCCTTGTGTCTGTCCAACCATTCACTCCGCCACTACTGATCAATTTTAATCCAAACCCTAACATATTACCATATGAGAATATACAAGAGCCAACATTTATATACCATGGTGTTTTTCAAAGGTCCAAGGATGCTCCAAAGTTTTTATGGTCAACAAAGCACTTTTTATAGATTCCACTGCAATGTCTGAAACACCCAAGGAATTTGCATGCAAGGTCTCCAATAGTTATGTGATAATAAATCAGACAGACAATCTGGTTTAATGGTAATACCTGAACAATTTATTATGCAGCACCTTTAATGCAAAAAGAAATACCACAACATTTCTCAGGAGCCCTATGAAGGATTATGCATGCTCAATCTAGGCAAAAATCTAACAGATAGATTATGGAGATGGCACAATGTGAAGCTGCCCATTTCTGCAGGAAGGAGAGGAATGCTGAAATATTATTCAAATGGAAAGACTGCAGAATGCTGCAGTCAAGGCATCTGGGGTGTACCCATTTAAGAATCACAAAAAGTTAACAAGCAGCTATGCCGAGTAAATAGAAAGGCAAATTGCCTTTACTGCAAAAGAGAAGAAAGTGGTGGTGGGAGACAAGAGAGCAAATATGTCCTGCTACAACCTTATAGGGTGAGATCAAAGCTCGAGTACAGGGTACAGTTTTGACGTCCCTACTGGATAGATATACTTATGCCAGAAGCAGTTCAGGGAAGGCTTCATAGACCGATTCTTGGGATGAAGGGATTGTTTCAAAAGCAAAGATTTATCAGTTGAGCCTGCATGTACTGGAGCTCAGATGGGTGGGGGGCAGGAAAGTGATCTTACTGAAGTACAGGATTCTGTGGGAGGTGATCACCAATGTTCCTCACAGTTGCTCGTACGTGCAGCTGCTCTGAAGTTTCACGAATGGTGACCATGGCATTGACTTCAGATTCCAGAAGTCACTACTGCTCTCTAAACTGTGGCCAGAAAGATATTAGTGGGAACCCCAGTGATCACATGATCTTCTTCCTCATGGGAGACAAGAACCGGGGGCACAGTTGTTATTAAACATCCATTCACAGGATGTGGGCATTGCAGACTTGGCCAGCATTTCTTGCCCATCCCCAATTGCCGAGAGCACATTAAGAGTCAACCACATTGCTGCGGATCTGGAGTCACATGCAGGCCAGACCAAGTAAGGATGACAAATTTCCTTTCTTAGAAAAGGAGCATTAGCCAACCAGAAATTTTTCTGCTACAAATCAACAATCGTTATATAATCCCCACTAGACCAACTCTCTGGTCTATATTTTATTGAACTCAAATTTCGTCATCTGCCATGATGTGACTTGAACTCTTGCCCTCAGAACATTGGACTAGCCATCCAGAACTCCAGGCCAGTGACATTATCACTGCACCACTAGGTTCACAAATAAGACAGCATTTTCTAAGATAGATGTGGAAGAATTTCTTCTCAGGCAGTTATTAAAAGTTTGAGTTTTCTTTCCCAGAAAACTGAGAGGGCTGATTAGAATTTAATTAGATCCCGCAGAGGTTTTGAACATGATGGATCATGGTGATGATACTGAGGGGTGCAGCAGACAGGAAAGTTGACTGAAGACCACAACAGAAGTCATGATTGTATAGAATCATGTTCAATATTAGATTCAAGGGGTTAACTAGCCTAGTCTCGATATTTATGACATTATCATTATATGCAAATTTTACTGATAAATGAGACATTAAGGCAGGAGACCAAAATCAAACAATAGTGTTTACAAGGAAGGAAAAGAGGGGTATTGAGGTTGAACAGTTTAAGAAGGATGTTCTAGAGCTTAACACCTCGGTAGCTGATGGCAGTGATTAAAAGTGGAGCACAAAGTGCTGGAATTAGAGGAGTGCAAATACCTCTCTGAAAGGAGGAGATAACAGAGATAGATTGGAAAGGGTAAGGCCATGGATGGATGGCCCAAGGCAGGAATTGAGTCAGCTGTGTTACAGGAGGTGGAAATATGTAGCCTTTGTGATGGTGGGATTGTGATTGGCAGGGGATGAAACATGTAACCAAGTTTAGTTCACTTTGACAGAGTAATGAAATCAATGGATCTGCCAAGGACCAGGAGATAGGGGCTTTGACTTACTCAAGTTTAAAGAGGGCATTTTTGCATATCCTGCAACAAATACACAGTCTGGCAATCCATGGGGGAAAGAGGTTGTTGACATAAGTATCGATGAAGACACTTGGTCACTCTTCTTTGAATAGTGCAATCTTTTATTTCCATTTGAGTCTGCAGATGAAACTTTGGTTCAGGGCACTTTGCCTGCACTACTTGCAACAGGAGTAGGGGATTTAAAAAAAGGCACAAATAGAGAGAATTAGTTATGATAATTGCCATTACAGAAACATGCACCATGACTGGGAACTGAAAATACAAGATGTTTGATGTTTAGGAATGGCAGACAAGGGATGGAGGTGGAATTGTGCTAATAATGCTTAATGGGATCATTACATTAGTGTGGAAGGATCACAGATCGGGAGAACAACAACATGTAGAATGTGAATGGAGCTCCAAACAGCAAGTGATAGCTTGCAGTGGCTGGAGATACTTATAGGCCAAATAGTAGTGGTATGAGAGAAATATGCAACATGGCAACAATCTGTATATAGACTGGGTAATCCAATTGAATACAGATGCTCTGAAAGACAAGTGTTCAGAGGATCTGAAGATAATTTTGAGGAACCAACTACAAGACAGAATTTTAGATATAGTAGTAGTATGTAACAGGAAGGGGCTAATTAATAGTCTGTTTCGAAAAGAACCTTTAGGGATAAATGACCACAATACCACAGAATAGGTATTGTGTTTGAATACCATTTATGTATTGAAACACTTGTACATTATGCTTGAAACTGAGAAAGTTTAATCTGGAAACAAGGTTCTTAAATTTGAAGAAGGGAGATGAGGAAAGCAGGAGGCTGAGCTAGATTGGGAAAATACACTAAAATACATAACTGTACTAAGGCAATGGACAGTACATAAATAGCTATTGGTGGCTTACATCAACTACACATTTTTTCCAAGGTATAGAAACCCAAATGTCAGTCAACTATGGCTGACAAAGGAAGTTAACAATTGTGGAAAATTAAAAACAAAGGCTTGTAAAGTTGCCAGAAGTAGTGATAAATCTGAGAATTGGGAAGTTTAAAGAAAACAGCAAAGGAGGACCAAAAAAACTAATAATAAGAAAAAATTTAGTTTTTCTATATTGTATTTGTATTAACTGCAAAACCTTTCTAAAGAAGTGCAAAATGAAACATTTGGCTAAGGTGAATGTGGATATATTATTACAGTCAGGAGAATTTGTAGCAGGGAATAGAAGAACAGCAGAAAAACTAAATGATTTAATTTGTGCCTGTTTTCACTGAAGATACAATAAATCTCCCAGCGCTAGGTATTCAAGTGACTAAGGAGAATGAGGAGCTTAAGGAAATTCAGCAAGAAGGTTGTACTGGAGAAATTAATAGGGCTGAAAATTGAAAAGTCACAGGACTTGATAGCATACATCTCAAAAGAGTGTTGAAGTGGATCGAGATCAACATATTGGTGGCCATGTTCAAAAATTCCATCAATTCTGGAATGGTTACAAGGTTGGAAATATCATACCCCTATTGAAGAAAGGAGCAAGAGAGAAAACAGGGAGCTACAGATCAACGTTCCCTTTAAGCTGTGCAGTCAATCAGCTCAGAGAATCCATTGCAGCACTGACGATAGGTTCCAGGTGTCACAGGTTTTGGAAGCCGACGCAGCTGTTCTGAAAGTGAGAGGGGACACTGCTCCAGTCTTGTCATTTTTGCCTCAGTAAAAGGGAAAATGCTAGAAATCTATTATAGAAAATGTAATAAGTGAACCCTTGGATAAAAATGATTTGATCAAGCTTAGCAAGATTTTGTGAATGGAATACAGTATTTATGACAAATTCTGGAGTTGAGGATATTACTAACAACTGATAAAAAGGGAAGTTGACAGAAGTATAAGTAGTGTACTTGAATTTTCAGAAGGCTTTTGATAATAACCCCCTCAGAAGTTTGGTTAGCAAAATTAATGGACATGGGATAGCATGCAATGTACTGACATGAATTAAGGATGGCAAGCAGACAGAAAACAGAGTTGGAAGAAATGAGTCATTCTTATGTTCTGAAAACAACAAATGCTGGAGACCACAGCGGGTCAAACAGCATCCATAGAGAAAGAGCAAGCTAACGTTTCAGATGACTCTTCATCAGAGTTGGATGTTGCCTGACCTGCCGTTATCTCCAGCATTTGTAATTTTCAGTACAGATTACAGCATCTGCAATAGTTTGCTCTGTCATTCTCATATTGGCAGATTGAAATTGTGAGCAGCACTCTGCTAATCAATGAGTTTGATATAGGCACCAAATATAATATTTCCAAATTAACAGAGGATACAAAGCAAAGGAGGAAGATATAACGTGGTTTCAGAACGATTTGGCAGGCATGATATGTGGGCAAGAACATGGCAGATGAAACATAATATGGGTAAATAAATGTCAAGGACAGATGCGCAGACTACTTAAATGGTGAGGTTTGGGATGAGATCTACAAAAGGAACCCTTGCTCTTCCAGCAAGTTCAGTAAGCTATGAGGAAGCCTAATGGAATGTTAGCCTTCATTGCAAGAAGATTTCAATTTTGGAGCGGTGAAGTCTTGCTTCAATTATATAGGAGCCTAGTTACACTGGAGTACTGTGTGTAGAATTGGTCTCCTTATGTGGGGTGGGTGTGGATTGGGCTGCAATTATACTGGTCATACCCCTGGACCAGGAGACCCAGTATCAAGTCCCACCTGCCACCAGAAGTGTGCAATAATACCAATCTTTCATCACAGGAGAGGTCCCAGAGGACTGGGGATTAGCCACCATTGTTCCTTTGTTTAGGAAGGGCAACAGGGATAATCTGGGGAATTATAGGTTGGTGAAATTTTGTCAGTGGCAGGGAAATCATTGGAGAAGGCTAGTAGCAAAAGGCAGCATGGCATTGTGCAGGAAAGATCTCATCTCACAAACCTGAGTTTTTTTTGAGGAAGTGACAAGGATGATTGAGGAGGGCAGGGGGGTAGATGTCCAAATGGATTTTAACAAGGTCTTTGACAAGATCCCTCATGGCAGACTGATTAAAAGGTGATGTCATGTAGGATCTGAGCGAACTGGTAAGAGGGATACTGAACTAGCTTAGCCATAACAGTAGTGGTGGAAAGGTGTTTTTCAGACTGGAGGCTTGTGACCAGTGGTGTTCCGCAAGGAATAGTGTTGGGACCCCTACCATTTGTCATATTTGTGATTTTGAGGATAATGTAGGTGGCCTGATTGGGGGAGCCATGGATAATGAGGATTGCCAGAAGATACAGCATGATGTAGGGCTAGAAAATCAGGCAAAGAATGGCAGATGGAGTTTAATCCAGACAAATGTGAGGTGATGCATTCTGGAAGGTCAATGCAGGACAGTAAATGGCAGAACCTTGAGGAGCATCATCTCCAGAGGGATCCATGCGTATAGGTCCACAGTTCCCTGAAAGCGGCAAAACAAATGGACTAGGGGGTCGAGATGGCATACACCATGCTTGCCTTCATTAGTTGGGGCACAGAATATAAAAATTGACAAGTCATGTTACATAGAACATTTATTAAGCCATATTTGAAATATTGTGCACAGTTGTCACCATACTACCAGAAGAATGTACAGGCTTTGAAGAGGGTACAGAAACAGTTTACCAGGATGTTGCCTGGTTTGAAGGATATTAGCTATGAGCAGAGACAGCTCAAACTTGGCTCATTTTCACTTCATCACAGGATGAGGGCCAAACTGATAGAAGTTTACAAAATTATGAGAGACATGGATAGAATAGTGAGAGTCTTTTTCCATGGGGAGTAATGGAAATCACTTGGAACATAGATTTAACATAAAAAGGGGGGCAAGTTTAAAGATGATGCAAGAGGTAAGGTTTTGTTTTACACAAAGGGTGGCAAGTGCCTGGAATACACTGACAGAGAAGAGGAAGGGGATGGACACAACATTTAAGAGGAATTTTGACAGATATATGAATAGGCAGGGAATTGCGGGATGCGGACAATGCAAAGGCAAAAGGTTTTCAGTTCAGAAAGACACAACCTTAGTGGGCATGCTCCTGCGCTGTACTGTTCTTTCTTCTTAGCTAGGGGAAGATATTATCGTAATAGACGGAGTACAGCAAAGGTCACCAGACTTGTTCTGGGATGGGAAGACTGTCCTACGATGAGAGATTGGGCAAAATATGCCTGTATTCTCTGGAGTTTTAAAGAATGAGAGGTGATCTCATTGAAACCTACAAAATCCTTGAAAGGATATACAGGATAGATGCAGGGAAAACTTCCACCTGACAAAGCAGTCTAGAACCAGGGGGTACAATTTAAAAATAAGACAGTGGCTCCAAAAGAGCAGCTTACCTTTATTCAATACAATAAATTTATTACAACATCTACCTGTATTGATCACACAAGAGTAGAGAACACTGCAGAGCTCTGGCCCTCAGAGTAAGTGTTGCATAGTAAAAAATAAAAACAAAAAAAAAGAGAGACGAGGAGGAATTTCTTGTCAGATGGTAATGAACCTGTGGAATTCTTTATCACCGAGGGCTGTCAAGACAGGGTGCTGAAGTAAATTCAAGGCTCAGAGAGGCAGACATTTTGGAAACGGGTAGAAAGTGGAATCAAGAATCAAAACAGCCATAATCTAAATCAAATAGCAGTACAGACTCAACAGCCTACTTCTACACCTGTGCTTCATCTGCTTCCATTTTCCTCCAGCTTCAAATACAGCCCAAAGATGCTTCTTACATCAGTGTCAACTTTCACTTACATGGCTGCACAGGATCAAAGGGCCCAACTCATTTTAACTGATTCAATTTGTGTTACAATTCTGCAAAGCCAATTCTATTATTTGAACGATTAGGAATACCATGCATAATTTAGAATCTTGATTATTCACGAAGTACTCATTTTTCAAGTTTCTTTGCTACACTGTAGTTCAGGCTGTCAATCTAAACAGCAATATGTTCACCACTGGTAGCTTTCCTCAGTCCTAGCATACTGAGCACTTTTTCAAACTTCCAACAAAAACGTTTTCACCAGATTTCAGTAAGATATAATAATGTATTTCTGAAATTTTCATCGATTTGAATTATGAAAAACACTTAGCAACGTACTTAGAGATTGTGTCCTTTGAAATTTGGGTTATATCTGGAGAAAACAATTTTGAACTATGAAACAAATAGGGTGAAGTAATTGATCTTTACAAGCTAAGCTTAAGCTTTTGGAGCAACTCAAGGTTTTAAGTATTAAAACATATTAACTCAAGCATTTTTCCTTACTGCTCATTATTATAGAATCACAGTGCAGAAATACATCATTTCACCCACCAAGTCTGCACTGATCCTCCAAAGAGTTTCCCACTAAGACCCACCCTAAACTAGTGAATGCCACATTGTGTTTTCGCCATGGCTAATCCAACTAACCTGCACTGGCCCTGAATACCATAGGTCAATTTAGCAAGGCAAGTACACTTTGCCTGTACATTTTTGGACCGTGGGAGGAAACCAGAGCACGTACAGGAAACCCATACAGATAATCGTAAAACTCCGGGTGTTATGGTTTTCATTATCATTATCCCTGGCACCGCAAGGCAGCAGTGCTAACCACTGTGCCACCTGAGGGGCACCATTATAGAAGTATTTAAACACTAGAAATAAATGTTGCAAAAATGATGTATTGACTAGATCAGGAGGTAATATAGGTCAGCAAGAGCTGGGTGAGTGAGCTAACCATACAAGTAGCAGGATTTTGGTTGAACTGGCATTTATGGAGGGTGAAAAGAGGGTCAGACTCCACACTAGTGGATTGTTCACATCTCAAGACAGCAGAGGGCTTGTACCAATGAATGAAGCTGTTGCAACTCTGCAACACTTGAATTCATATTTTATGACAGGAACACACAATGTCAGTTGATATTGCTGGAGTGCAATGATTTGGGCAAGATCCATCCTACCTGGTGTGAATAACTTACAGATTAGTGGGCGGCACAGTGGCGAGCATTGCTGCCTTACAGCACCAGAGACCCGGGTTCAATTCCTGCCTCAGGCAACTGACTGTATGGAGTTTGCACATTCTCCCCCTGTCTGCGTGGGTTTGCTCCGGGTGCTCCAGTTTCCTCCCACAGTCCAAAAATGTGCAGGTTAGGTGAATTGGCCATGCTAAATTGCCCGTAGTGTTGGGTGAAGGGGTAAATGTAGGGGAATGGGTCTGAGTGGGACGCACGTCGGTGTGGACTTGTTGGGCCGAAGGGCCTGATTCCACACTGTAAGTAATCTAATCTAAAATAAATCCATGTGTGAAATGAAAGAAGCATCTCTTTTAAGGTGATGCCCATTTACTTCATTTTATTGTATAACAATAGTTGCCACCTTTGCCTATATTCTATGGATACTCTGCCTGAAGGCATATCCTTCATTCATTATGGCTAATTCTCTGACTGGAGACATTTTCTGTCCACAGTGTTGCATTGCCTTCTAATCACAGAGATTGGGGTGAGGAGGCAAGTCTCAAAACTCTCTCAGCAGAACCAGCATCACAGCTGCCCTACTGATTGACTGATTTATTATCACGTATAGAAAAGTACAGTGTAAAGCTTTGCTTACGAGCAGAACAGGCAGATCATAGTAAGCAAGGATGTACAGATCAGAAATTGTTAAAAATACTTAGAGGCATACAATGCACAAGGTGTGCGCTAGACGAGATCAACGCGAGCAAGATCAGCATTACTTTGAACCGCAACTGAACTCCAAAAAAAAATGAGAGGAGTGTTGCTGGATGCAAGATTTTTTTGTATGACTCAATTAATTTATTCATCCCTTTAGCAATCTACTCAACTTCAGAATTGGTTATCTCCACCACAGTAATCAAGACAATACCAAAGATCAACTAAAAGCAGCACAATAAGACGCAGGACATAAAAGGACCAAATAATGACAATTTATTAAGGTTCAGGTGCTCGGCGAAGTACATGTGTATGTATTTCAGTTCCTGTCATGTTGGGAATGGTATAATGGTTTATAATTGAGAGAGAGATTTTAAATTGAACATGCCTATCCTTTAATACCAGGCCAACCACTGTCCATCATCTGTTGAATTTGTTGGTCTGTTTTTGTTACTACATAACTGTTACATAATTATGTAACTCAAACCTTTTTACTTAGTCTGTAAGAAAGGTTTCAATGCAGTCGCAGCTTCTTGAACAAAATACAGAGTGCAGAAAAGATGTATAAAGATGTTACTGGGACTGGAGGGTTTGAGTTACAAGGAAAGGTTGGGTAGGATGGAATTTTTTTTTCACTGGAGCATAGGAATTTGAGGGGTGACCTTGTAGTGGCATATAAAATCGTGAGGGGTACAGTTAAGGTGAATAGCCATAGTCTTTTTTCCTAGGGTAGAGGAGTTCAAAATTAAAAGGCACAATTTTAAGGTGAGAAGAGAAAGATTTTAAAAGGGACCCGAGGTGCAACTTTTCCCACACAGAGGGTGGTTCACATGTGGAACGAACTGACAGAGGAAGTGGTGGATGCAAGCACAGTTACTACATTTAAAATAAATACTTGGACAGATACATGGATGAGAAAGGTTTCCAGAGAACTGGGCCAAACCCAGGCAAATGGGACTAGTTTATTTGGAAAACTTGGTCAGCATGGACAAGTTGGACTGAAGGGTTTGTTTCCATGCGATATGACTCTCTAGCCTGGCTCATTTTTGCTAAACCAGTCAGACCACACAAACTTTGGAGTCATAGAGACATACAGCATGTAAACAGACCCTTCGGTCCAACTCATCCATGCCGACCAGATATCCCAACCCAATCTAGTTCCACCTGCCAGCACCTGGCCCATATCCCTCCAAACCCTTCCTATTCATATACCCATCCAGATTCCTCTTAAATGTTGCAATTGTACTAGCTTCCACCACTTCCTCCGCCAGCTCATTCCATACACATACCACCCTCTGCGTGAAAAAGTTGCCCTTTAGGTCTCATATCTTTCCCCTCTCACCCTAAATCTATGCCCTCTAGTTCTGGACTCCCCCGAAACAGGGAAAAAACTTTGTCTATTTATTCTATCTATGCCCCTCATAATTTTGTAAACCTCTATAAAGTCACCCCTCATGCTCCGATGCTCCAGGGAAAACAGGCCCTGCCTATTCAACCTCTGCCTACAGCTCAAACCCTCCAACCCTGGCAACATCCTTGTAAATCTTTTCTGAACCCTTTCAAAGTCTGGAAGTATACTCCGCTAACTGCTAACACAGACAGAATCCAAATATGCCCCTTTAACTGAGGCACTATGAATTTATAAACCAACATGGAGTAACGGAAGTCTTTGACGGCATGTGGAGGTATGGGGAGGGCAGGACAAGGAGAGATATTAGAGATATCAGATTTATAGGATGCAGATAAAGTAGTCATAAACAGGCAGTACTGAACCTGGTTATATCTTCAAGTTTTCATTTTGTATTTTGATAGTTTTATGAATTTTATTAACGCAATGAAGACCGGGGTGTTAAAACAAAAGTGGGTAGCTGAACGCCAACAAAGTTATTCAACATCGTGGAGGCGGGGTGCCTGCTCTAATCCATGCTACGAAAGAGACCGACAGCTGTTGAAGCCAGCCACGACACACTTACAGTCAAGTGCTGTGAACAACACATCCAATAGACAAGGGCCCGGAAGGCGGGAACTCAACTGCTCCCGAATTTGGTTTTTCTTTTCTGTTAACGTTCAAAGCGTGGTTTCAAACAGTTTCAGAGTACCTCCAGGGAACATCACCCAAACCGCGCAATCCAAGTCCCACCCGATATGAAGAAAAGGACGTGAGAATCAAAACAGCTCGAAAACAAAGATTAACGCAAAAACATAAACAAGGCTAAATAATAAAGTTCTAGATCATCCCCACCCACTTCTCCCGAATTACTCACGATATTTTAAAAGCAAATTAGGACATATTTAAATTCGAGCATATTTTAACCGATAGAGTCCATTTCTTTTATTTTTGGAAAAACAGCACAATGACTGCTGAATTACATTGTACTCCATAAAGAATATGTATTGCACAAATACTAATTAAATGCAAGTTTATGTAACCATTTAATTGTACACCCTTGCAACAGCACGTCAAAAAACAGCAAAAGTGCACACTTTAATGCAATCTAAGACTACAAAGTTACATTAACTAATCTCTTGTTAAGACAAGCACCAAAAAATATATTTCGTCAAAACAGCTTATACAAGCACCCAAATATTAGGCTTAACGCATAGCAATAGTTTCAACTCCATGCTAGGATTTTCAAAATATAAACGGTGTGCTCTGAAGCATGATTATTAATAGAATTAAAATATATTAATTTTCTTGCATATGATAAATGCATTTAAAATATTAGGATTTATTGTACACAGGCGGGTCTCAAACAAGCTTTTTTTTAAATCAAAGGGAGGATTAAATTATTACAATAAAATAAACAATATCTTGCAATTAAAATGAATCAACACTGCAATTAGTAAGTCCAAGTACGTGTACAAGACTCGTGTTTTTGAGTGCATTTACCTCCTTCCAAAAACAAACGATAGTGAAGGCGAAAGACACTCCCCTAAACGTGTCGAATGCCAAAATACAGGCCCCAATTCCTCCTTCAAAACCCCACGTCCGTTAGAAAAGATGTGTTCCACTTACCAAATGATTATAAATCCCTCCTCGAGATTCTCCTGAGCTGAACTGTAAATTATCCAAGATGAGGAAGATAAATAAAGAGCTCAAGTGTAGGAAGGCTCTTTCTTTGGTCTTCACTAAGAAGTGCTCACTTAGCAACAGTTGTCCCAATAATAATACAATAAACACTATATATATGTATGATTTCTTCTGTCGTGTCCCGCGTGCTTTTTATCTCTCCTCTCGCTCCCCTCCTCGCTTACAAAGCTTGAGGGGGAAATAAATTAATCTTCATGTGCACAAACTTAAAAGATGATGGTTGGTTTCTCTCGTTTAATCTCCCACTGAATCAGAAGGCTTTGAAAAAATGCAGCAGGATGGTTTATTATTTTTTTCCCAATTAGAAAAAAGGTAAGATATCAGCTAGAGTAAATGTGGGAACCTTTTACGCTGCTGCCCGTCTTTTCCCTCACAACACAAAAAAAATCTAACAACCGGTTGCAACCAGTTCTTACTGGGAGATTCCATCTTCATGTAGACATCCGGGAAAAGACGGAAACACACGAACAGCCACCGAAACCTTCCCCCTTTCAGCCTGTTCATTTTAAGGAATAAAATTCTACCTACTTTTTAAACCAAGGTTTGGATGATTCATTGATTTTCTTTATCTCTTTCTCCCACCCCCGAATGTGATCTCAGTTATATTTGGAGGGTTTTTTTTTCTACATCTCCTGCCACGTGAAAATACATGAATTGCACCTCTTGTAATACGAATGTTATTTTTTAAAATAAATTAAATAAAGGGAATGCAACCTTCATCTATTTGCACTTGGACACGACTGATTCTGAGGTGACGGGAGTTAATTTGTTATTTTTCAGTCACAGGTTTTAGTTACATTTTTACCGCGCTGCTGGCGGATACATTGTAACAAACGCCGCGGAATTATGAATGCCATAGATACAGGCTGCGTTTTTCCAGGTTATTCGTGGTTTGGGGCAATTGCTTGACTATATTTAACATACGGTACATATATGTATATCTGGATTGTTCCAGTTCCATATCGCTTGTTCCACCCGCAGAATCTATATAAGGTAATCACCAACCACGCACCCCCCAACTCTCTTCGAATCTTACTCATGAATGGGAACTCACGTCACGCATCATAAAATCATTTTATAATGTAACGCTTTTTTTTGTAAGGGACTGGGTGAGGGATTTGACCTTCCAACCCAATGCAAGCCTTTCTCCCTTTTTTTTTCTCTTATTTGCTTATTACCCTCTTCCCAGGCGTGTATTTACGATTAGTCGGAAGTTTGTGCAGAGCGCGATATTAACGCAGTTCTCTTGCTTCCTTCTCGCCTACTGCAGTGAAAAAGGAGGGTTTGGCGTGGCTATTTTGTGTGGATGTGACTGGATATTGCCCGAACACACGCCAGGCACGCCCCCATCCCCTCCCGTCCCCGAAGATACCAACCGTCCGGGATTGTTCTGGGGTGTCTAGGAATTAGGGATTGATTTCCTGCTGACTGTTGCGAACAAACATATAGGTCGAGAACCAAAATGTGTGTGTTTTCCCATTTTCCTTAGAATTGTTTTGTTCATTCGTTACAAAAATATCAGAGATGACTGGGTGGGGTTGTTGAGGTCAGCAAGAAGCAAGTACTGCAGACGCCCTCTCATCGCATGTTGTAGACCTTGGGTGAAAATATTGCTTTAAAACTAACTCCAGTTTTTGCCATTTTGGGGATTCAGTTTTTTTAAAAAAACAATTTGTTACTGTACCACTGAATTTTTTAAACGCACGTAGTCAAGAACAATGTTTTCTTTATATACACAGCAAAGCTACCCCTCAGTGGAAATTAAATCAGATCTAACTGCAAATTCAATTTTACATGGAATATATTTTATACTTAATCCATGGCGTTCTGATATTGATTTTTGTGTTTTCAATTATAATCAAAATTAGCTAGCCAACGAGGTTTTCTTCCCAATTAGAATGTTGAAGGTCTGTCACCTGTGGGAAACAAATACATTTTGATGCCTTTTTTTAAAAAAAGCTTGCCCCTTGTTCCTTGAACTTGTGCCAATTTTAGCTCAGTGGGTAGCACTCGTGCCTCTGAGTCACAAACTAGTGGGTTCAAGTTCCATTTCAGGGACCTGAGTCTGAATTCTTGGCTGACATTCCAGTCCCAGAATTGAGAGAATGCTGCACAGTTTGAGTTGCTTGACAGCTTAACCCAATGTCTTATTTGCACTGTCTGGTGAACATGAAAGCACAGTGACAGTTTTTCCTGGAAAGTTCAGGAAGGATCTCCTCAGTTTCCTGAGCAACGTTATTTGCCAACCAAACCTAAAAACAGATTAAATGAAAACAGAAAGTGCTGGAGAAAGAAGGCTACATACAAAGACAGCAGCAGATCTAGGGTTAAAATGTGAATGTGGGAACAAGGTGGTATTTTCAAGAGAGAACTGCAACGTCAGGGATAACCAATGCAATTATTGGAGGACCAGTCTTCATTTACCATTCAGGGACTTTCATAGCTTTCTAGATTCAGCATAAAGTTCAGGATAGTGAAGAAGGCATTTGGTATGCTTTCCTTCATTGGTCAGAGTATTGAATACAGAAGTTGGGAGGTCATGTTGCGGTTGTACAAGACATTGGTTAGGCCACTGTTGGAATATTGCGTGCAATTCTGGTCTCCTTCCTATCGGAAAGATGTGAAACTTGAAAGGGTTCAGAAAAGATTTACAAGGATGTTGCCAGGGTTGGAGGATCTAAGCTACAGTGAGAGGCTGAACAGGCTGGGGCTGTTTTCGCTGGAGCGTCGGAGGCTGAGGGGTGACCTTATAGAGGTTTACAAAATTATGAGGGGCATGGATAGGATAAATAGACAAAGTCTTTTCCCTGGGGTGGGGGAGTCCAGAACTAGAGGGCATAGGTTTAGTGTGAGAGGGGAAAGATATAAAAGAGACCTAAGGGGCAACTTTTTCACGCAGAGGGTGGTACGTGTATGGAGTGAGCTGCCAGAGGATGTGGTGGAGGCTGGTACAATTGCAACATTTAAGAGGCATTTGGATGGGTATACGAATAGGAAGGATTTGGAGGGAATTGGGCTGGGTACTGGCAGGTGGAACTAGATTGGGTTGGGATATCTGGTCAGCATGGACGAGTTGGACCGAGGGGTCTGTTTCCATGTTGTACATCTCTATGACTCTATAACTTCAGACCATGAACTCTGTCCTCCAATTTATTTTTCTGCCCTCCCCCCCCACACAGTGACCCAAAACATTAACTCTGATTTCTCTTCACAGATCTGCTGAGCTTTTCCAACAGCTTATTTTTTTTTTATCTAGTGTTCTTTCTTTTGCTTTGACCTATATTCGGCTGTTAACATGTATTCTGTAGGTACTGAACTCCTCTATAACTCCATTACCACCCCCTATTTTGCCTTTTTTTTCTGAGGATACATAATCACATGACTTCCTTCCCTTCCATAATCGTCCCTTGACCTTGCCTTCTGTTCCACTTGGCAAAAGTGGGTACTGCAGATGCTGGAGATTAGAGTCAAGATTAGAGTGATGCTGAAAAAGCACAGCAGGTCAGGCAGCATCCGAGGAGCAGGAAAATCAACATTTTGGGCAAAAGCCCTTCATCAGGAATTAGGCTGGGAACCTTGGGGGTGGAGAGATAAATGGGAGGGGGGGGTGTGGGACAGGAGGGAAGGTAGCTGAGAGTGCAATAGGTGGATGGAGGTGGAGGTAGAGGTGAAGGTGCTAGGTTGGAGAGGAGGATGGAGTGGACAGTTGGGAAGGAAGATTGACAAATGGGACAGGTCATGAGGACGGTGCTGAGCTGGACTGGGGTAAGGTGGGGGGAGGGGAAATGAGGAAACTGGTGAAGTCCAAATTGATGCCCTGGGGTTGAAGGGTCCCGAGGTGGAAGATGAGGCATTCTTCCTCCAGGCATCAGGTGGTAAGGGAGTGGCAATGGAGAAGGCCCAGGACCTGCATGTCCTCGGCAGAGTGGGAGGGGGAGTTCAAATGTTCGGCCACGGGGTGGGCTCCATCTTTTTCTACAGTATAAAACCCATCACTGGTCCAATTCTCTCTTCAGTTTACAAGAGGAGTAATATTGTAATTGAAGTGTTAACTCTTTCTTTCTTCTCAGAAGCTGCAAATATGCTGAGCTTATAGAGTGATAGAGTTATACAGCATGGAAACAAACCCTTTGATCCAACTCACCCATACCAACCAGATATCCTAAATTAATCTAGTCCCATTTGCCAGTATTTGGCACACAAACCTGTAATCTCTTCCAATTAATATACCCATCCAGATGCCTTTTAAATGTTGTCATTGTACCAGCCTCCACCATTTCCCCTGGCAGCTGATTCCATGCACACCCCACCCTTTGCGTGAGAAAGTTGCCCCTTAGGTAGCTTTTAAGTTTTTCCCCCTCTAACCTTAAACCTATGCTGTCTAGTTCTGGACTCCTCCACCCTGTGGAAAATACCTTGACTATTCACTCTATCTATTCCCCTAATGATTTCATAAACCTCTACATGGTCATCCCTCAACCTGCGATGCTCCAGGGAAAATAGAGGAGAAAGTGAGGACTGCAGATGCTGGAGATCAGGGAAAATAGACCCAGCTTTTTCAGCCTCTTCCTATAGCCCAAAACCTCCAACCCCAGCAACATTCTTGTAAATCGATTTTCTTCATCACTTTCTGTTTTTCTGTCAGATCACCAACATCTGCAGTGTTTTGCTTTTGCTCACAACAGGTGACCAAGTAATTATTCCACCAATAAATGTGAGGCTTTGCTGTGTGAAAACTAGCTGTCATGGTTCATACTTTACTGAAGTTACTACACTCCATTGGATATTCGTGCTTTGGTCTCTCCTCAAATTAAGGATGGTGCTATGTTAAATGCAAGCATTTGTTTTTATCCTGTTGACTTAGTTCATGAATTGATTGCATATATCTCCTTAATTCACTGGTCAGACCTTGAGTATAGGGGTTGGGACGTCATGTTGAGTTTGTATAGGACGTTGGTGAGGTCTCTTCTGGAGTATTGTGTTCAGTTCTGGTTGCTCTACCATAAGAATGATATTTACAAGGATGTTGCCAGGAATGGACTGGAAAGACTGGAACTTTTTCACTGGAGCGTAGGAGGTTGACGGGTAGAAATCTATCAAATCATGACAGGTATAGATAAGGTAATTGACAAGGGTTGTTCCCCTAGGATGGGGGAATTTAAAACTAGGCTCATATTTTTAAGGAGAGAGGAGAAAGATTTAAAAAGGACATGAGGGGCAACGTTTTTACACAGAGAGTGGTTCATGTGTGGAATGAACTGTCAGAAAAAGTACAGTTACAATGTTTAAAAGACATTTGGATAAGTTCATGAATGGGCCAAGTTTTGGCAGGTGGGACTAGTATAGTTTTGGAACGTGGTCAGCATGGACTGATTGGACTGAAGCGTCTGTTTCCATGATGTATTACTGCATGACTCTATAAAGACACCTCTAAATCACAAAAAAGTTCAGCAGATAATAGGAAAAACAAATGGAACGTTAGCCTTTATTTTGAGGGGAATGGAATACCGTATATAATCATGTATTGGTCGAGTTTTGCAGACCATTTTTAAGCTGAAATTAGGGGGTCATCTTATACACGAGGTATTATTTTCGAGGGGATGAAAAATTCATGCTTGGTGTGAGTCAAAAATGGACAAACAAGACCCAGATTTCTAGATAAAATAATAAAGAACAAAAGGAAAAAGAATTATGGCCACTGTTAAATATTTATCTACAAAATAACTGTCTTCATTCTGCCTATTAGGGCAGAACGGTACTGTCATACCATATGCCAGTTAGCAATACCGTAAAGTACACGTAGGCCTCCATTTATGTACAAAAGTTAACAGGCAGACCAGCAAGTGGTCAGTCCATAGAGTCATAGAGTTGTACAGCATGGAAACAGACCCTTTGGTTCAACCCGTCCATGCCGACCAGATATCCAACCCAATCTAGTCCCACCTGCCAGCACCCAGCCCATATCCCTCCAAACCCCTCCTATTCATATCCCCATCCAAATGCCTCTTAAATGTTGTAATTGTACCAGAATCCACCACATCCTCTGGCAGCTCATTCCATACATGCATCAGGCCCTACGTGAAAAAGTTGCCCCTTAGGTCTCTTTAATATCTTTCCCCTCTCACCCTAAACCTATATGTCCTATAGTTCTGGACTCCCCAGGGAAAAGACTTTGCCTTTTTAATCCTATCTATGCCCCTTATAATTTTGTAAACCTCTATAAGGTCACCCCTCAGCCTCCAACGCTCCAGGGAAAGCAGTCCCAGCCTGTTCAGCCTCTCCCTATAGCTCAGATCCTCCAACCCTGGCAACATCCTTGTAAATCTTTTCTGAACCCTTTCAAATTTCACAACATCTTTCCGATAGGAAGGAGACCAGAATTGCACGCAATATTCCAACAGTGGTCTAACCAATGTCTTGTACAGCCGCAACATGACCTCCTAACTCCTGTACTCAATACTCTGACCAATAAAGGAAAGCATACCAAACGCCTTCTTCACTATCCTATCTACCTGCGACTCCACTTTCAAGAAGCTATGAACCTGCACTCCAAAGTCTCTTTGTTCAGCAACACTGCCTAGGACCTTACCATTAAGTGTATAAGTCCTGGTAAAATTTGCTTTCCCAAAATGCAGCACCTCGCATTTATCTGAATTAAACTCCATCTGCCACTTCTCAGCTCATTCGCCTATCTGGTCCAGATCCTGTTGTAACCTGAGGTAACCCTCTTCGCTGTCCACTACACCTCCAATTTTGATGTACCTCTTATGCTCGCATCCAAATCATTTATGTAAATGACAAAATGTAGAGGGCCCAGCACCGATCCTTGTGGCACTCCACTGGCCACAGGCCTCCAGTCTGAAAAACAACCTTCCACCACCACCCTCTGCCTTCTACCTTTGAGCCAGTTCTGTATCCAAATGGCTAGTTCTCCCTGTATTCCATGAGATCTAACCTTGCTAATCAGTCTTCCATAGGGAACCTTATCGAACGCCTTACTGAAGTCCATATAGACCACATCTACTGCTCTGCCCACATCAATCTTCTTTGTTACTTCTTCAAAAAACTCAATCAAGTTTGTGAGACACGATTTCCCACGCACAAAGCCATGTTGACTATCCAGAATCAGTCCTTGCCTTTCCAAATACATGTACATCTTGTCCCTCAGGATTCTCTTCAACAACTTGCCAACCACCGAGGTCAGGCTCACCGGTGTATAGTTCCCTGGCTTGTCTTTACCACCCTTCTTAAACAGTGGCATCACGTTAGCCAACCTCCAGTCTTCTGGCACCTCATCTGTGACTATCGATGATACAAAGACTATTAGTATTTTATTAGAAGTGACCGCATTAAACAGTTAATACAATATGATAAACACTTTCCATCAAAAAACTGATATTCATAGCAAAAAACTCTTCTCACTGGAAATCACAAATATTATTGGATAGCTGCTTAAAACAAAAGTTACCAATACATGGAAAGGTCCATTAGAATCCTTCAAATTCATTGTCCTCATCCGTTGCACCACTGAATAATTCATTCCAACCGTCTGGGTCAAGCATACTGTCGTATGGGTCATCTTCATCTGCACTTTCAAAGGGATCATCAATTGATTTGTCATCACTTCATTCTGACCATAAATAGTCATCCTCCATATCATCTAAAGCATTAGAAATTCCACATTTTTTGTAGGCTTTCACAATAATTTCAGTTTTCAGGACTCTAACAATCCATTCGCATACAGTTGCAGGTAATGGAGCACGTATGTTATCGAATCATTGGTAAGTACAGCACGGAAACAGATCCTTCCAACTCGTCCATGCTGACCAGATATCCCAACCTAATCTAGTCCCTCTTGTCAGCATCCAGTCCATATCTAACCAAACCCTTCCTATTCATACACCCATCCAGATGCCTTTTAAAGCTTGTAATTATACCAGCCTCCAACACTTCCTCTGGCAGCTCATTTCATACACATACCACCTTCTGTGTGAAAATGTTGCCCCTCAGCTTTCTTTTATATCCTTCCCCTGTCATCCTAAATCAATGCCCTCTAGTTCTGGACTTCCCCAATCCAGGGAAAATATTGTCTATATAACCTATCCATGCCCCTCATGATATTATAAACCTATATAAGGTCACCCCTCAGCCTCCAACGCTCCAGGGAAATCAGCCCAAGCCAATTTAACCTCTCCCTATAGCTCAAATCCTCCAACCCAGGCAACCTCCTTGTCAATCCTTTTTGAACCCTTTCAAGTTTCACATCTTTCCGATAAGAAGAAGACCAGAATTGCATACAAAATTCCAAAAGTGGTCTAACCAATGTAATGTACAGCTGCAACATGACCTCCCAACTCTTGTACTCAATACTCTGACCAATAAAGGAAAGCAGCCTCATGTCTTCTTCACTATCCTATCCACCTGCGACTCTACTTTCGAGGAGTGATCAACCTGCACTCAAAGGTCTCTTTGTTCAGCAACACTCCCTAAGACCTTACTATTATGTGTATAAGTCCTGCTAACATTTGCTTTTCAAAAATGTAGCACCTCACATTTATCTAAATTAAACTCCATCTGCCACTCCTCGGCTCATTGGCTCATGAGATCAAGATTCTTGTGTAAACTGCGTTAACCTTCTTCACTGTCCACTACACCTCCAATTTTGGTGTCATCAACAAACTTACTAACTATACCCCTTATGGTCACACCCAAATCATTTATGTAAGTGATGAAAAGTAATGGACCCAGCACCGATCCACTGGTCACAGGCCTCCAGTCTGAAAAAACAACCCCCCACCACAAACCTCTGCCTTCTCCCTTCGAGCCAGTTCTGTATCCACAGGGTTAGTTCTCCCTGTATTCCACGAGATCTAACCTTGCTAACCAATCTCCCATGGGGAACCTTATCGGATGCCTTACTGAAGTCCCTTATCTATCCTCTTTGTTATTTCTTCAAAAAACTCAAATTTGTTAGACATGATTTCCCACGCACAAAGCCATGTTGACTATCCCGAATCAGTCCTTGCCTTTCCAAATACATGTACATCCTGTCCATCAGGACTCCCTCCAACAACTTGTCTACCACCGACATCAGGCTCACTGGTGTATAGTTCCCTGCCTTGTCCTTACCATCTTTCTTTAATAGTGGAATCACGTTAGCCAACCTCCAGTCTTCTGGCACCTCACCTGTGATTATCGATAATACAAATATCTCAGGCAAGAGGCCAGCAGTCACTTCCCGAACTTACGACAGAGTTTTCGGGTGCACCTGATCAGGCGCCTGGGGATTTATCCACTTTTATGTGTTTCAAGACATCCAGCACTTCCTTCTCTGTAATTTGGACATTTTTCAAGATGTCACCATCTATTTCCCTACATTCTATATCTTCCATGTCCTTCTCCATAGTAAACACTGTTGAAAAATACTCATTTAGTATCTCCCCCATCTCCTGTGGCTCCACACAAATGTTGCCTTGCTGATCTGTGAGGGGTTCTATGCTCTCCCCCGTTACCCTTTTATCCTGAATGTATTTGTAAAAACCCTTTGGATTCTCCTTTACCCTATTTGCCAAAGCTATCTCATGTCCCGTTTTTGCCCTCCTGATTTCTCTCATACATATACTTCTACCGCCTTTATATTCTTTAAGGATTCACTCAGTCTATGTTGTCTATACCTGACATATGCTTCCTTCTTTGTCTTAACCAAACCCTCAATTTTTCTCGTCATCCAGCATTCTCTACACTTACCAGCCTTTCCTTTCACCCTAACAGGAATATACTGTCTCTGCTCTCTGGTTACCTCATTTCTGAAGGCTTCACATTTTCCAGCCATCCCTTTACCTGTGAACATCTGCCCCCAATTAGCTTCTGAAAGTTCTTGCCCAGTCCCATCAAAATTAGCCTTCTTCCAATTTAGAACTTCAACTTTTAGATCTGGTCTATCCTTTTCCATAACTATATTAAAACTAATAGAATTTTGGTCGCTGGCCCCAAAGTGTTCCCCCACTGACACCTCAGTCACCTGCCCTGCTTTATTTCCCAAAAGTAGGTCAAGCTTTGCACCTTCTCTAGTAGGTACATCCACATACTGAATCAGAAAATGTTCTTGTATACACTTAGCAAATTCCTCTCCATCTAAACCTTTAACACTATGGCAGTCGCAGTTGATGTTTGGAAAGTTAAAATCCCCGACCATAACCATCCTATTATTCTTACAGATAGCGGAGATCTCCTTACAAATTTGTTTCTCAATTTCCTGCTGACTATTGGGGGTCTGTAATACAATCCCAATAAGGAGATCATCCCTTTCTTATTTCTCAGTTCCACCCAAATAACTTCCCTGGATGTATTTCCGTGTATATCCTCCCCCCAGTACAGCTAAACCTTATCAAAAACACCACTCCTGCTTCTCTCTTGACTCCCTTTCTGTCCTTCCTGTAGCATTTATATCCTGGAACGTTAAGCTGACAGTCCTGTGCATCCCTGAGCCATGTTTCTGTAATTGGTCTGATATCCCAGTCCCAAATTCCTAACCGTGCCCTGAGTTCACCCACCTTCGCTGTTAGGCCTCTTGCATTGAAAGAAATGCAGTTTAATTTATCAGTCCTACCTTGTTCTCTGCTTTGTCCCTGCCTGCCCCGACTGTTTGATTTCCTTTTTTTCTCAACTGTACCAGTCTCTGATTGATCTCTTTCCCCACTATCTCCTTGGTCCAAACTCTCTCCCCCCGCTCCACACACACACCTTACTAGTTTAAATCCTCCCAAGCAGCTCAAGCAAATCCCCTGGCCATTACATTAATCCCGTTCCAAGTGTCCTATTTCCACTTGTATCCAAGAGTCTCATTTCTTCTGTATTAAGTCCTTAAAAGGTTTATTGATGCTAACATCCAGTGGCTGCACCATGCCCGTAAGGCCTCCAGGAATCATTGCAAAGTCAGCATTGCAGGTGCAATCCGTCCCTCTTGTACAGGTCACTTCTACTCCAGAAGAGATTCCAATGATCTAAAAATGTGAATCCTTCTCCCATACACCAGCTCCTCAGCCATGCATTCATCTGTCTATCCTCCTATTCCTACCCTCACTACCTCGTAGCATGGAGTAATCAAGATATTACTGCTCTTGAGGACCTCCTTTTTAAATTTCTGCCCAATGCTTTGTAATCTCCCTTCAGAATCTCATCCTTTTCCCTTCCAATGTCATTGGTTCCAATGTGTACAATGACCTCCTGCTGGCCCCTCTCCCCCTTGAAAACATCCTGCACCCTCTGTGAGACATCCTTGATCCTGGCACCAGAGAGGCAACACACCATTCTGATTTTTCACTGCTGGCGAAACTTCTGTGTGTGCCTCAGACGAGAGAGTCCCCTAACACAATTGATCTCTTGGAACACGACGTACCCCTCATTGTATTAGAGCCAGTCTCGATACCAGAAACTTGGCTGTTCGTGCTACATTCCCCTGAGAATCCATCACTTCCTACGTTTTCCAGCATACCATTTGAAACGGGGATAGCCACGGAAGACTCCTGCACTACCTGTCTACCTCTCTTACCTTTCCTGGAGTTAGCCCAACGATGTGACTCTACCTGCGACTTTTCTCCCTTCCTATAACTGCTTCTTCCATTGCTCCCCTTTTTTATTTCTCCTTGCTCTTGTAAATTCCTCATTGCCTCTAACCATCTCTCCAATTGATCCATTCGATCTGACAGGATTCGCAACCATTAGCATTTATCACAGATATAATTCTCAGTAAGACTTAAACCTTTCCTGAACTCCCATTTATCACTCTACTAAGGACCATTTTTGCTTCTTCTAATCTACAGACCCAGAAAATAGTACCGTCTTATTCCTCTACAAACGCAGCTCCAGGCTAATTTATACTTATGGCTTATATTTTTAAGTTTAATCAAGATACACATCTTAAATAAAACAAAGAACCCACTCTACTCACTATTGTAGATTTACAGCAAGGCTATACTTAAAACTATTCACTTGTCTGTTTCTGTGCTGACCTCTCACAAACAGGTATCTCCAAGATCAGTTGTGAATTTCACTGCTTGTTAATTTTCCTAGATACACTCTGATGAAAATCGTTACCGTCTGTGAAGTTTTTTTCCCCTTCTTGCATCCAAGTGTCCCATTTCTTCTGTACTAAGTCCTTAAAAGGTTTATTGATGCTAACACCCAATGGCTGCACCATGCCCCTAAGGCCTCCAGGAATCATTGCAAAGTCAGCATTGTTAGCTCGAAGTTCACTGATCACTCTTTTTACTCTGTGTGATCCAAACATATCCGAAACTAGTAGGCTTTTTTTCCTTTCTAAGTCCACCTGGTCATATATTCCAAACCTCCCTAATCCAAGTCTTGCAGCCTGTTTCATGGATGAGGAAGACACTGCCTTTTAGAAATTTCTGTTTGGGCAGAGTTTTCTGCTTATAAATCACCATAGACCTTTTTTAGTTTCATTTGCCATACAACCAAGTACCACAGTGAATTGACTCCCTTCATGGCCAGTAGTCTTAACCAAGACTGTTTTTGCTCCAATGTTGTCCACAGTTCTGTTCCCTGGTATATCAAAGTTCAGTAGGGTTTCATTCATATTGCATGAGAGCCTGTACCCATTTTCTTCTGACTTGCAATGGAACCCAACTAACATTATTAAGATATGCTGGTAGATATTGGACAATCTTGGTTTTCTGTCTGAGAACTAAATCATACCTTTCATAAACCTAATGCACCATCCAGCACTGGCTTTGAACTCACTGAATTCATCTTTTCTTGCTTCGTTTTTGGCATGTATTTTTATACATTGTCAAGTTACTATGCTTCTGTTCTGACGACACTGAATTACCCAGTCAGCAATCTTTTCTTCCAGTTGTAGCCTTTTGTTCAGTTTTACTTGGTTGACATACTTCTGTTTTGGCATAGCCTTTAGACTTTTTTCCTCCAATCTCAAACAAGATTTTCAGAAATACAGAATTCCCTTGCAGCTATGCTATTTTTGTTCTTCTCTGCAACTTCAATAACTTTTAGTTTAAACTATGCTGTACACTTGTTTCTTCGTGATGACATTTTGTCAGAAAAATTTGCGGGAGTTTTACAATAAGTTCAGAGCACAACTGTACCTGACACCTACTTCTAAGAAACTGAGGCAACAGCGGGAAGACAAGGTCAAGGGTTGTCATACAGTACCGTAGATATTTGCATGCACAGGTCAAATATATGCATGTAAATATATAATTATCAACATTCAATTTAATGAATTGAAAATCGTGTTGCACAAATATATATTGGTGTGCATAACATGTGATGACACAAGTATTGCATTTGAATCAAAATTGTGCAAATCATGCCCTTTAAGGTTGCATATATAGTCAGGAAGAGACTCCCGAAAAACTAGGGTCCACTTGTACACAAGGTATATGAAAAAATGCCAGATATTTTGCCCAAAAATAAGGTCAAACCAGGGAATTATAGACCAATGAGTATGATGTCGGTGGTGGGCAAGTTGTTGGAGGGAATCCTGAAGACAGGATATACATGTATCTAGAAAGGCAAGGACTGATTAGGAAAAGTCAACATGGCTTTGTGCATAGGAAATCATAGCTGCAAATGTGTTGCTGGTCAAAGCACAGCAGGTTAGGCAGCATCTCAGGAATAGAGAATTCGACGTTTCGAGCATAAGCCCTTCATCAGGAATAAGAGAGAGAGAGCCAAGCAGGCTAAAAATCATGTCTCACAAACTTGATTGAGTTTTTTGAAGAAGTAACGAAGGGGATTGATGAGGGCAGAGCGGTAGACGTGATTTTTATGGATTTCAATAAGGCGTTCGAAAAGATTTCCCATGTGAAACTGGTTAGCAAGGTTAGATCACATGGATTACAGGGAGAACTAGTCATTTGCAAACAGAACTGGCTCAAAGGTAGAAGACAGAGGGTAGTGGTGAAGGGTTGTTTTTCAGACTGGAGGCCTGTGACCAGTGGAGTGCCACAAGGATTGGGGCTGATTCCACTACTTTTTGTCATTTATATAAATGATTTGGATGTGAGAAGGAGAGGTATAATTAATAAGTTTGCAGATGACACTAAAATTGGAGGTGTAGTGGACAGCGAAGAAGGTTTCCTCAGATTACAACAGGATCTTGATCTATTGGGCCAATGGGCTGAGGAGTGACAGATCGAGTTTAATTTAGATAAATGCGAGGTGTTGCATTTTGAGAAAGCAAATCTTAGCAGAACTTATACAATTAATGGTAAGGTCCTAGGGAATATTGCTGAACAAAGAGACCTTGGAGTGCAGGTTCATAGCTCCTTGAAAGTAGAGTTGCAGGTAGATAGGATAGTGAAGTAGGCGTTTGGCATGCTTTCCTTTATTGATCAGAGTATAGAGTACAGGAGTTGGGAGGTCATGTTGCAGCTGTACAGGACGTTGGATAGGCCACTTTTGGAGCATTGCATGTAATTCTGGTCTCCTTCCTATCGGAAAGATTTTGTGAAACTTGAAAGGGTTGAGAAAAGATTTACAAGGATGTTGCTAAGATTGAAAAGTTACAAATCACACAACACCAAGTTATAGTCCAACAGGTTTTTTTTGGAAGCACTAGCTTTTGGAGTGCCACTCCTTCATCAGGTGTTTGTGGAGTGATATAGGTGGGTGCTCGCAGGTTGGACTAGATTGGTTTGGGATATTTGATTGGCATGGATGACTTGGACGAAAGGGTCTGTTTCCATGCTGTACATTTCTACGACTCTATGATTCTATTACTTACACATGAGATCGACCTATACATGAGTACATATGGTATAAAAAAAAGGCAAGTCTTACTAAAACTGTACAAGGCATTAGTGAAACCTCACCTAGTATACTATGAACAGTTTTGTGTCCTTATTAGAGGGAGTTCAGAGTGATTTCACTAGATTCTTCACTAGTATGGAGGGATCTTCTTATGAATAGAGGTTGAGTAGGTTGGCCCTATACTCATAGACAAGACAATCATACAGCACAGAAACATACTGATTTGGGTTTAGAAAAATACAAGGCAACTTTATTGATTCTTAGGTGTTTTGACATGAAGATGTGGAGAGGCTGTTTCTCCTTGTGGGACCAGAAGATATAATTTCAGGATAAATGGTTGTCCAGATAGGACAAAGTTGACGTGGAATTTCTTCCCTAAGAGGCTAGTGAATCTGTAGAGTTCTATCGCACAAATCCCGATAAAGACTGGGTCATAATGTATATTTAATTCTGAAATAGGGTAAATTTTAATCAATAAGGGAATTAAGGGTTATGGGCAAAACAGAAAATTGGACCTGAAGATTATCAGATTGGCCATGATCTTATTGAATCGTGGAGCTGACATAATAGATTGAATGACCTATTTCTGCTTTTATGTTTTTTTGATCTCTGAAGCAACAATTTAGAAGCTGAAGGACCCAAGTTAATTTATTTTCCTTTAACTTGTTCCTTCAACGTTGGAAGCTCCTCTATCTTATTAGGTATTATGTAATGACTATTGTTCATAATGTGGCTTACCAATGGAACTATCAATCTTTAATTAGAAAATGTGTTTTTCTTTGCAAAAGAACATGTAGACAAAAGTCGATTGCAACTGTAATTGAGTGGCTGCCTGTTGAGAGAGAGAGAATCTGGAATGTCACACCTGGTGCACGTCAAAAAAGCTTCAAATGCAGTATAAACTGAACTTGTAATCTCTTGGGAGTATTGCAGACTGTGAACATGATTGCTAAAAAAGGCAGCAGTTCTGGGCAAAAGACATATTTATAATTTCCCCCTTTCAAGAATATTCAGAGGCATGAGTTAAAATTCTGGTCTCTGTGGGTTAATGGTCAGAAATCTTTGTGTATGAACTAGTGTGTTGTGAGTTTCATCGTTCTGAGGACAGGAACTACTCCTGCAGAGCAGGTAAAAGGGTGTTTCCAGTCAGCCACTGTTGGATGGAATCAGGACAAAAGAGCTTCAATCAACCTACAAAGCTCAGACTCTCGAAATTCACCCTTTAATAATCAACATCAATGCTACCAGTGACATTCAATGGCTGCAGTGTTCAACTATCTGTGTTTACAAACAATTGCAAAAAAAATCTTTTTTTAACCTTTTACTTTTCGCAATCATCTCTTAATTCAAATCTGTGTGTTTATGCATTTCATTTCTAGTTCTTTGCACATTTAGTAATGAATTCTCAGTCTTTCTGTTAATTTAAATAAGCCTAATTAAATTTGTTCCCTTTTAAAACATAAGGTATTTTGGGTCTGGGGTAAAGTCATAGAATCTCTATAGTGTCGAAAGAGACCTTTTAGGCCATCAAGTCTGCACTAATCCTTCGAAAAGCATCCCAGTTAATCTCTGTAACTCTACTGAAAACATACAATGCTGGAGATCACAGTTGGTCAGGCAGCATCCATGGGAAGAAAACAAGCTAAGAGTCACCTAGACTCAAAACGCTAGCTTGCTTTCTCTCCATGGATGCTGCCTGATCCATTGTGATCTCCAGCATTGTTTGTTTTCAGTAGAGTTACAGAGATTGATTGGGATGCTTTTCGAAGGATTAGTGCAGACTAGGTAGTTTTGTTTTTAGTTTTGATTCCAGCATCTGCAGTAATTTACTCTTACCTTGTAACTCCACATTCACCATGGCTAATTTACTGAGCCTACACATCTCTGGATGCTAAGGACAATTTAGCATGGCCAATCCACCTAACCTGCACATTTTTGGACTGTGGGAAAAAACACATGAAGACACAGGGAGAACATGCAAACACACACATGCAGTCACCCAAAATTGAGATAGAAACTGGGTCCCTGGTGCTGTGAGGTAGCACTGCTAACCATTGTGCCATTGTGCTGCATCCAAAAAAGAAGGGGTTCTTATAAAATTAACTTTGTTGCAACCAATGAAAGGGCAGATGAATAACCAAGATGAATCAGTTCACTCTGCCTCATCAATTTTTGATATGGAGGTGCCATTGTTGGACTGGGGTGTTCACTTGAGAATGGAACTTTTAAAAAGTTCTGGGATCTACATATGAAGGAACTGAAACCAACATGCCCATTCTAAAAGATGAGAGACTTAACAAACAATCCAGTAAGGATTGTTCAACATATAATTACAGTTACATTATTCTGTAAATTTTCCTATAAATTCTGCGTCTTATGATCTTATTACAACCACCTGATGAAGGAATAGCGCTCCGAAAGTTAGTGCTTCCTATTAAACCTGTTGGACTATAACCTGATTTGTAACTCTGCCTCATCAGGGAATTATGATTTAATATAGCATGCCTAGAGCCATAGTAAGTTGAGGAACCTTAGCCAGAACTGCTTGGAACAATAGATTAGGCAGAAAGAAAGAACTGATATTGATATATAGTGTTTAATTAATGGAATAAGGGCAATGCCAGTATTCCAATGCCATTTTTAAATAACTCTTCAGACAGTGCTGAGCTGCTTTCTTGAAATGGTACACTGCTGCCAGGTGAAGAGTTGCAGAAATTTGGGTCAGCAACGATGAAAGAACAATGCTTCATTTAAAAGTCAAGAGGATGTGTGACTTGGAAGGAACTTGCAGGTTGTAAAATTCCCATGCATTCCTATAGGTAAGTTATCAAAACCAACTAAAGGCCAGCAAAAAAATAATAATAGAAGATAAATTTTGAGGGTAAACTTGCAAGTAATATCAAGATGTCCATCAAGCATGTCTTTTAATATATAAAAAAAAGACCAAAGTGAATGTAGGCCCTTAAGAGAATGAGGATGTGGAAATAATAGTGTAGGAGCTAAGAGTGGCTGAGAATTTAATCAATATATTATTGTTCTTGTTAAAAGAAATTAATAACATTCCAAAAATACTAAATAATCAAAGGCAAAAGGAGGAGAGGAAATAAGTACAATCAGTATCACTAGAGAAAAAGTACTAGGGAAACTAATGGAGCTAAAGACTGATAAGGTCCTGGGAAGTGTTGCTGAACAAAGGAACCTTGGGATGCAGTTTCATAGTTCCTGGAAATCCTTGAAAGGCATTTGGTACGCTTGCCTCTATTGGTCAGTGCATTGAGTATAGGAGTTGAGATGTCATGTTGTGTCTGTACAGGACATTGGTTAGACCATGTTTGGAATACTGCATGCAGTTGTGGTCTTGCCACTATAAGAAAGATGTTATGAAATTTGAAAGGGTTCAGAAAAGATTTACAAGGATGTTGCTGGGGTTGGAGGATTTGAGCTATCGGGAGAGGCTGAATGGGCTGGGGTTATTTTCCCTGGAGCGTAAGAGGCTGAAGGGTGACCTTATCGAAGTTTATAAAATCATGAGGGGCATGGGTAGGGTGAATATTCAAGGTTTTGTCCATGGTGTTGGGGAGACCAAAATTAAAGGGCATAGGTTTATGGTGAGCGGGGAAAGATTTAAAAGGGATCTAATGGGCAACCTTTTCACATAGAGGGTAGTATGGAATGAGCTGCCTGATGAGGTGATGGAGGTTGGTACAAGTACAACATTTAAAAGGCATCTGGATGGGTGTCTGAATAGGAAGGGTTTCTCGAGATATGGGCCAAATTGCTGGCAAGTGACACTAGATCAATGGAGATTATCTGGTTAGCATGGATGAGTTGGACCAAAGGGTCTATTTCCATGCTGTACATCTCTATAACTCTAAGTCCCTTGAACCTTCTGGGATGTCCTAGGATCTTAAAAGAAGTAGCTACAGATGCACTGGTTGCAATCTTCCAAGAATCCCTAGATTATGGAACAGTCACATAGATGAGAAAACTGTCAATGTAACACTTCATTTAAAAAGGAAAGGAGACAAAACACAAATAACTATAGAACGTCTAGCTTGACATCTGTTATTGGGAGAGTGTTCTACTCAATATTAGGATACAATAGTAGAATGTTTAGAAATACATAAAATGATAAAGCAGAATCAGCAAGGCTCCTTGAAGGAGAAATCATGCCTGAAATATTTATGACAATTCTTCGAGGAGTTAACAAGCAGAATAGGTAAAGGGGAACCCGTAGTTGTAATTTACTTGGATTTCCAAAAATTATTTGATCAGGTTCCACATGTTTGACTGTTATATTCATAGAGTCATAACACGGAAACAGAAACTTTGGTCCAACACATCTGTGCGGAATAGATATCCCAATCTGAATAACTGAATGAGAACTGAGTCCATGGTGTTAGAAGTAGTTGATTAGAATGAATTGAATTGGATTTATTGTCACGTGTACTGAAGCACAGTGAAAAGCTTTGTCTTGCGAACAATACAGGCAGGTGACATAGTTAAGTAGCATAGATAAGTAAATAATAGGTAAACAGCCGCAAAAACAAAAACATAAGTACAGGGGATGGCTAATTAATAATGACAGAGACTAAGGAAAAGAGTTACATTTTCAGAATGGCAAAGTATAACTAGTGGAGTGCCACACGGACCAGTGCTAGGGCCACAGTTATTTACATTATATAGGAATGACTAGGTGGAAGAAAGTGAATAACACTGTAGCCATGTTTGTGAATGACACAAAAATGGATAGCAAGGCAAGTAGTGAGAATGACACAAAGAGTCTATAGAGGGATGTAGACAAGGCAGGAGAATGGAGTTGGGGATTGTCAGATCAACCATGATCTTGCTGGATGGCAGGGCAGGCTTGATCGGTTGAGTGACCTGCTTCTGCTCCTATGTCTTATGGTCTCAAAGCTACAACACCACGCCTGAAAGGTAGACAGCCCACAAGAAGGCCCAGGCAGCTGGGGCACTGCTGAGCTTTCCTTATTTTAGACATGTGAGTCTCACTCAGAGTGCATACTGCTGTTCAGAGTCTTGCTTTCCCTTGTGGGCCATAAACCCACTGACTCAGTCACAACTATATGGCACCATGACATTGGAGGGTCAGGGTTTTGTTTTACTGTTCAGCTGGGAAGTGAAGTGAAGGCAAATGAATTGTATATGTGATGCTTCCCAGTCATTACACTTCACAACAAATTAATTGATTGCTAAACAGTTGATGGCAGTATTTCCTTTTGGTAAATTGGCTTTTCAGAGTGAATCAGTG
The DNA here is from genome assembly GCF_020745735.1 of Hemiscyllium ocellatum. Classification (NCBI taxonomy): domain Eukaryota; kingdom Metazoa; phylum Chordata; class Chondrichthyes; order Orectolobiformes; family Hemiscylliidae; genus Hemiscyllium; species Hemiscyllium ocellatum. Next base: position 104,006,028 of record NC_083408.1, on the reverse strand, counting down.
TTATTCCTTAATGATGGTGCAATGTTGATACTGGAGGCAGAGAGCTGAAGAAGTGCTGTAACCAAGGGTTGGTGCACTGTATGGACAGCTTGGAGTTCTTGCTGAAAGTGCCATAGACTTCAGCAGCGTGGCTTTGGGAGATGACACAGAGTTAGACCTCTGCTTCTGAGACAGAAGCTCCGGGTTCAAATCCCATTCCAGTTCAAAGAAGATGCATTTATAATGTGGGCAAACAGATGGATGATTAATGTCTAAATCCTTCCAACACACCATTTGTGGTTCAGTGTCCAGTGAGCCATTCTTGATGCAGTGAACCTTACATTACAGCGAACAGCCTCAGGCTTACCATCTTAAAAACTGCTTTCTGTGCCAGAGAATTGTGCAGACTCACCACTCTCTGGGTGAAGATATCTCTCCTCAGGACTGAGATGTGGAGAGATTTCTTAAGAGTGGTGAATGATCAGACATGATCATGTTGAATGGCAGAGCAGACTGCAAGGACCAAATGGCTTACCTCAGCTGTTATTTTTTATGTTCTTATTCTCTGCCACAGAAAGCAGTTGAGCTGAAACTATAAACTATGAAGCTTTTCCAGAAGGAGTTTGATACAATTCGGAGAGCTAAAGGATTTAAAAGGTATGGGGAGAAAGCAGGAACAGGGATTGGATGATCAGCCAGGATAATTCTGAGTGGTGGAATAGGCTCAAAGGGCTGAATGGCCTACTTTTACTCTTATATTTTATAGTGTCTTCTATGTCTCTTAAGGGAATGAGCCAATGGAAAATAGTGCGGCAAAATGTGAGATTATGCACTTTGGCAGAAAGAAAAGCTGAATATTCTTTAAATGGAGAAAGACTGCAGAAAGCTACATTATAGAGGGATTTAGGCATCCTTGTGTATTCCAAAGGTAAGGTGAGAGTGACAGCCAATGATATCAAGGCCACATTTGACTAAGTGTGCCTTCAAGGAGCCCTAACAAAACTGGAAACAATAGGTATTGGGGGAAAGTTCTCTGCTGATAAGAGTCATACCTGACACATAGGAGGAAGGTTGTTGGAGGTCAGTCATTTCAGCTCCAGGATACTTCTGCAGGAGTTCCTTACAGTAGTGTCCTCAGTTCAGCTACTTCATCAATAACCTTCCCTCCATCATCAGGTCAGAAGTGGGGATGATTGCAGTAAGTTCAGCACCATTCACAACTATTCAACTACTGAAGCAGTCCATATTCAAATGCAACAAAACTTGGACAATGTCTAGACTTGACCTGACAAGTGGCAAGTAACATTTGCTCCACACAAATTCTAGATAATTACCGTCTTCAATAAATGACAATCTAACCATAACTACTTGACATTTAGTTGTGTTATCATCACTGGATCCCGCACTATCATCCTGGGGATTACCATTGACCAGAAACTCTGCTGGACTCACCACACAAACACAATGGCTACAACAGCAGTCCAGAGGCTAGGAATACTGCAGTAAGCAACTCACCTCCCGACTCCCCAAAGCCTGCCCAACATTTTCGGTTAGTCTAGGTGATTGCTTACAGTGTGGAAACAGGCCCTTTCCCAACAAGTCCACACCGACCCGCCAAAGTGCAACCCACCCATACATTTACCCCGTCATCTAACACTACAGGCAATTTAGCATGGCCAATTCACCTGACCTGCACATCTTTGGACTGTGGGAGGAAACCGGAGCACCCGGAGGAAACCCACGCAGACGTGAGGAGAATGTGCAAACTCCACACAGTCAGTCGCCTGAGGTGGGAATTGAACCCGGGTCTCTGGCGCTGTGAGGCAGCAGTGCTAACCACTGTGCAACCATGCTGCCCACCTGCATCTGCAACCTAAAGTCAGGAGCGTGATGGAAAAACCCCCACTGCCCTGGATGGGAGCATCTCCAACAACACTGATTGACACCATTCAGGACAAAGTGGTCTGTTTCATTGGCACTGTATCCATCAGAGACCACTCCCTCCACCAGTGATGCTCAGTAGTAGCAGTGTGTACTATCTGCAAGATTGAGGACAGAAAATCATCAACATTCCTTAGACACCACCTTCCAAATCCATAACCCCTTCCATCTGGAAGGACAACCAGATACACGGTAACACCAGCATCTGCAAGTTTCCCTCCAAGCCATTCACCATCCTGACTTAAAACAATATTGCCATTTCTACACTGTCACTGGGTCAACATGCTAAAATCCCCTCCCTAAGGTCATTCTGGGTCAACCTAAAGCAGGTGGACTGCAGCAGGTCAAGAAGACAGCTTGGCCATCACCTTCTTAAAGATAGGATGGGCAATAAATGCTAGCCAACTCGTGATGCCTTTGTCCCACAAGTGAATTATTAAAAATCACAAAAAGCTAGAATACAAGTTCAGAGGGTATGGGGAAGGCATTGGAATATTGTTCTTTATTTCAAAGCGAATGGAATATAAAAATAGGGAATCATAGAATCTCTAAAATGAAGAAAGACATCATTCAGCCCACTGAGTGTGCACCAGCCCTCTGAAGAGCATCCTACCTGGACCCAGACCCTTACCCTATCCCTGTAACACCACATTTACCATGGCTAATCCACCTAGCTTGTATATTCCTGGACACCATGGACAGTTGCGCATGGTCAATCCACCTAACCCACACATTATTGGACTGTGGGAGGAAACCAGAGCAGACACAAGCAGAACGTACAAACTCCGCACAGACAATTACCCAAGGCTGCAATCAAATCTGGGTCCATGGTGCTGTGAGGCAACAGTACTAACCACTGAGCCACTGTGCCATCCAGATCCTAAATACTGTGAATGGTTTGGTCTACTTGTATAAGGAAAGACATATTGCACTAGATTCAGTCCACAGAAAGTTGACTAGTCTGATCCTAGGTATATTGGAGTTCAGATGATTGAGAAGCAACCTTATTGAAACACACCAGATTCTTGGGAATTTGACAGGGTGGATGAGGAAATGTTATTTCCCTGCTGGGGGAGGGTTTAGAACCAGAGGGCATAGTCTTTGGGTGAGGGGTCACTCTGTTAAGACAGAAATGAGGAGGAATTTCTTCTCTCAGAGGAATTATTTTAAAATGTTCATTCATGGGACTTGGTTATCACTAAGTGGTCAGCGTTTGTTGTCAATCCTTAGTTGCCTTTGGCAAAATGGTGGCTTCTTGAACTGCTGCAAGGATCTGTGAAATTCTTTACTCCAGAGGCCTTGAGAAGTTGGACCACTAAATATATTCAAGGCTGGGATGGACAGATTTGTAATCAACAAGGACATCAAAGGTTGTGAGAAAATGGCATAAGAGTGGAACTGAGGTATCAGGTCGGCCATGATCTCCACGCTTCAGCCTCACTGAATGGCAGTCAGGTTTAATGGGCTGAATGGCCTAATTCCTCTCCTAAGCCTTATTCTCTGTTGCTGTTTTTCTCCCCTATGTGTTAAAGATCAGAGATTTAGAAGGTCCTGTTGAAAGATGCTTAACAAATTGCTGCAGTGTATCTTGTATATGGTGCAATCTGCTGCCACCCTGCACAGGTGCCAACCAAGAAGATTCATTGTCCTGGATGGTGTTGAGTTTTGCTGAATATTCATTCAGGCAGGTAGCCAATATTACATAATTTGTGCCTTGCAGTTTCAAGAAAAGTTCTGGGGAGTCAGGAGATGAGTTACTTACCCTACATTATCCAGCCTCTTATCTGCTCTTATAGGCACCATGTTTACGTAGCTGTTCCATAGTGTCATAGAGTCATAGAGATATGCAGCATGGTAAAAGACCCTTCAGTCCAACTCATCCATGCAAAATTAATCTGGTCCCATTTGCCAGCATTTGGCCCATATCACTCCAAAGCCTTCCTATTCATATACCCATTCAGATGCTGTTTAAATGTTCCAATTGTAGTAGCCTCCACCACTTCCTTTGGCAGCTCACTCAATACACGTACCACCCTCTGCTTGAAAAAGTTGCCCCTTCAGTCCCTCTTATATCTTTCTCCTCTCACCTTAAACTTATGCCCTCTAGTTTTGGACTCCCCCACCCCAAGGAAAACACCTAGCCTACTTACCCTGTCCATGCCCCTCATAATTTTATAAACCTCGATAAACCGCTGATGCTTCTCGGAAAGTAGCCCCAGTCTATAGCTCAAACCTTCCAACCCTGGCAATATCTTTTCTGAATCCTTTCAAGTTTCACAACATTCTTCCTATAGGAGGGAGGCCAGAATTGCACACAATATTCCAAAAGTGTCCTGTTCAGCTGAAGAATGACTTCCCAACTCCTATACTCAATGCACTGAGCAATAAAGGCAAGCATATCAAACACCTTCTTCATTATCCTATCTACCTGCAACTCCACTTTCAAGGAACTATGAATCTGCACTCCTAGGTCTCTTTGTTCAGCAATACTCCCCAAGACCTTACCATTAAGCGTATAAGTCTTGATTTGCCTTTCCAAAATGCATTACATCACATTTATCTACATTAAACCCCATTTGCTTCTCCTCAGTCCATTGGGCCATCTGATCAAGATCCCATTGTAATCTGAGGTAACCTTCTTTGCTGTCTGCTACACCTCCAATTTTAGTGTCATCTGCAAACTTACTAACCATACCTCCTATGTTCACATCCAAATCATTTATATAAATAAAAAAACAGTGGACCCAGCACAAATTATTGTGGCACACTGCTGGCCTTCAGTCTAAAAAGCAACCCTCCCCCACCACCACCACCATTCAGTTAAGCTTCTGATGATAATGATCTCTAGAATGTTGCTAATTTGTTAATAAAATTGAATTTTAAGGGAGATATTTAGACTTTTGCTTGTCAGAGATGGTCATTGCCTGACACTTTCGTGATGTATAAATTATTACCACTTATTATCCAAAGCTGGAATATAGCCTGTCTAGTTCATGTTGCATGTGGGCACTGGCTGCTTCAGTACCTAAAAAATTACAAATGGAATTGAACACTGAAAACATCTCTATTTCTAACCAGCTGATAGCCAAAAAGTCATTGGGTGTGGCAGTTTAAGATGTTTGAGCCTGAGAAAATGGCCTGAAGAACTCCTGCAATTATGTCCTGGGGATGGGCTGATTGGCTTCTAAAAACCTCAAGGTCTTCTTCTTGTATTAGTTTTCCCCCGATTCCCATCTACCTGACACTTGTTTGGGCTTTTTGGTGCCACATTTTGTTAAATGCTTCCTTAATGACAAGGGCAGTCATTCTCACTTCAACTCTGGAGGTTATCTCTCTCGTACATGTTTGGCCTTCAGCTGTAATAAGAAGAGGGCTCAAAGTTGTGGCTCAGGTGCTCGTTGTTGTGGTTCTGTTCGCCGAGCTGGGAATTTGTGTTGCAGATGTTTCGTCCCCTGTCTAGGTGACATCCTCAGTGCTTGGGAGCCTCCTGTAAAGCGCTTCTGTGATCTTTCCTCTGGCATTTGTAGTGGTTTGAATCTGCCGCTTCCAGTTGTCAGTTCCAGCTGTCCGTTGCAGTGGTCGGTATATTGGATCCAGGTCGATGTGCTTATTGATTGAATCTGTGGATGAGTGCCATGCCTTTAGGAATTCCCTGGCTGTTCTTTGTTTGGCTTGTCCTATAATAGTAGTGTTGTCCCAGTCGAATTCATGTTGCTCTTCATCTGCGTGTGTGGCTATTAAGGGTAGCTAGTCATGTCGTTTCGTGGCTAGTTGGTGTTCATGGATGCGGATTGTTAGCTGTCTTCCTGTTTGTCTTCCAGGGCTCATGCAAGAACACAAAGTGAGCATTCGTGGGCAGTTTGTGAGAGAGTAAGCCAATTACACATTCTATAACTGTGCGAATGACTAAGAAGACACTGGTGAGCCATTTATAATTGGTTGTGCTTTTTGCAGAAAGTATATACATGGGCAACTTTCCACTTGGTTGGGTAGATGCCAATGTTGGAACTATCCTGAAACAACTAGGTTGGAGGCACAGCTAACTCTGGATAAATAGACTTCAGCATCAAGCTCGGATATTATCTGGGCCCATTGACTTTACTGTATCAAGTGCCTTTGGCTGTTCCTTGATATCATGTGGAGAGAACCAAATTGGCTGAAGGCTTGAATTTCTGATGATGGGCATGTTGGGTGGAGGCTGAGCTGAATTATTCACTCAGCACTTGTGGCAGAAACTAGTTGCCGAGGCTTCAGCCTTCTCTTTTGCATTCAATACTGGGATCCATCATCAATGAGAGTGGGAGTATTCATTAAATCTCATCTTCCCATTAGATGTTTAAATTATTACTGTATCATTATTTGTGACCCGATGTTGTAGATAGCAGAATTTAAATCTGGTCCAATGCTTGGAGAAATCACATTGCTCTGTCCACCAATTTTGATTCCATTGTTTACTATGCAGTTAATTCTGTACTGTACCTTCTTCAGATTAGTATTTCATTTTGAGAACACCCTACACTGCTCCTGCCATGCACTCCTGCATTCCCAAGGTAAATTACCTTACTTAACGATGTGAAGCCAGTTCCTGCTGCTGACATGATCTTTTTAAAATCTCTGCCATTTAGCAGGGCGGTAGTTCGAGACAACACAAGTCAATCTGTACTCAATCTGAAGACAGTACTTCATCACTCCAAGAAATGTATGATGGTCGTTCCAATTATTGCTGCTGTAATGAAATTTAAATTCATGTCTTTGGATCATTCATCCAGTTCTCTGGAGTAGCCCAGTAAAATAACAATTGCTATATTATTTTTGATATTTGTGCATAGCAAGCACCCACAAACAATAATGCGATAACTAACTAATAGGTTATTGAGGGATGAATATCACTCATAACATGCAGACCTCCCCTATTCTTCTTCAAATAGTGTCATGATATCTTATAAGTCCACTGATGAGGGCAGATAGGGTCTCGGTTTAACATCTAATCCAAAAAGTGGTAAATATAGTGTTGTCTCAGTACTGGAAAAGCTTTGGGTTATATCTCTCATGTGACTTGATGACAGGTTTTATTCAACAATGCATCTGTGAAACAACTCGAGAGGCTTTATTAAATTACGGGTGGCCATGTAAATCAAAGTTGTTGTTGTAAGAATTTCAGAATTCCTTCTCAGAGGTTTGACACTTTTGTCTTGCCTTCTGCCACTGCTTCTACTCCTTGTTGAGTTCGGATTGCCCTGATAATGATGACTTTCCACATACCTAGCTTGAGCTGCTGGCTCTTTGTGTGAAGCCATACAACTCTTGTGAATCCCCTATTTGACTGGTGAGACTCGCCTGAGCTGAGCCTGGTCTCACAGCTGTGTCACTTCCACTAGGAATCACTTCTTGCACTAGCTGAGGTTATCATAAAGGACCTGCTCTCACTCCTCACCACTTGTCTGCGATGTGGTGACCCTCAGGTTAAACTTGCCACCACTCTTTCTCTCTCTCTCTGTCTCTTCAATGAGAGAGCAATCTGTTGGCCCTGTCGGGATATGGTGACTCTACCTTTGCTAGGGATCAGGAATGAATGAGTCAGAAATAAGAAATCTGGTTGGTATATCTTCTCTTCATCCACGGGATGCTGAATTCAACACTTCTGTCAACATTAAATCATTCAAAAAAAGTTCAAGAAAATGATAGTTTATATGTTATGAGTAAAATGTAATCATTCAGAATCAAACAGAGACTAGGGACCCATCTCAGCCCTTTGAGAAAGCTCTGCTCAATTTACCCTAACCGTCTTTGCCTACCATCTCCCTTCCTTCATTTATGCTTTGGGGTGAGCAGTTAACCTAATTCCAACTGTTACCCAAAATCCAGCCTCCTTGCCGGGGAGAGCAGTGCGTTTAACTCCAGATCACAAAACAGTGCAAGAGGTGGAGGGGAGGGAGAAGGAAGGGAGGGAGTGAAGCGCGTTTCGACAGGGCTCTGGTAGCGTGTGTTTTGTATTCTCCGGCTGCCCGTAGCCCGGGAGGTGGAATCCTGAATGTAGCAATGTGTTGCAGAGGCAGGGGGCGCAGGCGCAGTGCAGACATATCCGCTCCGTTGGTGCTAGCTGCTGGGGATTGCGTGTATCCAAGGGGCAACGGGAGGACGGGGGTAGGACCCTGCTTCAGGACCCCCTCCCATTCACTCAGCGGTTCTGCTGATAATGTGTAAGTCTGTCCTGTCCTTCCTCTTTTAGCTTTCAATTCACCTTAATGAGAGGGAACAATTGTTATTTTGTATATGTATTGTTTTTTTTAATATTTAGAAACCTTGTTTCAAAAGGTATTCCTTTTTGAGATCTCGATTTATTTTGCCTCGACTACTGTAACTATATTTCTTTCTCCCCTCGAGTAGTGTCGAACCTCCTTCGTTAATCTCCTGCATGTGGGAAGTAAACTGGGGTTAATGGCAGAGAGAAGATGTACCAGGTATTTCAGGCCATAGGGTCTGAACCTTCCCTGCTTAGTGTTTAGTACAGGTGGCCAGAGGTTTTGGTACATTAAGGAGGATAAAAACTGCCCCCATAGGGGGCTTAAAATAATTATTAAAAGAATTGATGTGAGGGAAGAGGAAAGGAGAACTTGATTCCTGTGGGAGGAATGAGTTGTTAGGATCTGGTATATGCTCCCAAAATCAGAGGAGGGAAGTAGATTGTGAGGGACTTCAGAACAGATTAGTTGAGATCTTTTGAGGTGCCAGCACTGACAGTGGATCAGATGGCTTCCTGTTGCAATTTTAAATTCTATAAAAGGGGGGTACATTTTAAAAAAAAGATCAATCACAGTTTGCTATGTTTAGTCAACCTGTTCAGGTATGTTGTGACACATGTTTGACACAGTTGGGGCTTGAACCTAGGCCCGTGGCCCACTAGCACAGTGTCACAATAATCCTTTGTAAGGTTTTTTAAAATGATCAAAAATGTTCAGGGATTTAATGATACTCCTTTGGAGAAGGTGGGACTTGAAACTGGTCTTCTGTCTCAGAGGTAGGGATCCTACAAGAGCCTCTCATTCATAAGGTATAGAATCTCTGACAAGTACAATATTTAATGTCCACCCTAATGGCCTAAAGTGGTGGTGAGTTGCAAGGTTTAGGTGCACCCACTATGTTGTTGGGGAGGCAATTCCAGGATTTTGACCTAGCAACAGTGAAAGTTTTTCTGGTGCTTATTTGCTGCTGGATGGTCTGTCCAATTTTGTTTATCCTTGACTTTTGAATAACATTTCAGAGGGCGGTTAAAAGTCAACTACAAAGTGGGTTTGAAGCTACAGGCCAAACTGGGTGAGGATGGCAGACCTCCCTCCCTGAAGAGCGAGTTAACCTAATTGGTTTTTATGACAATCTGATGTTTTATGATCACTATTATTAAGCTTAGATATTTATTCCAGATTTATTAGTTAATTTAAATTTCTGAAAATGTTGAACAGGAAAAGACCAGTTTGTCCATGTGGCCTTTTCTTTTGTGTGATGAATTCTTATTTGTCAGGTCAGATAAGTCCTCACATCCTTTGGTGCCATGTTCTTCTTTGAAGATGTCAAAAAAAATCAAGAAAGTGTAAGTTTCAGAGCGTCCATTTATTTGAAGTCATTTGTCAGTCTTGTTCTCATTCATTCACTTGGGTGGGACCATTATTCCTCAGTTCATTTTGATCTTTGATGTCTCCTTCAATACCTCCCTCAGTGCTCCCTCCATATTGCATTGGGCATGTCAGCCTGGATTGCACAGCCAAGACTATGGAGTGAGGTTTGAATCCACAATTCACCATTACTTCAATGTGTCCTGTTGACATAGTGTCATCTCACTGCTTGATCTTGAGGATGTTGAAGGCATCTTAATAGAGCCCCAATCCTATCCTCATTAATATCCACAAAGAGAGGAACCTCGTTTATCTGGAAAACATGAGTGGGGAGTATTTCATTCGTGTTTGCATACAGATTGCTGAACGTTGATCAGAACTGTGGCACATGGCTCATCTACTGCCCCTGCTGCCCCACCCCTTCCAAACATTAACCAGCTCACAATATGCTAATGCACTCTTGTACTCCACTTGTTTGCTCTTTTAGAGGTCAGTAAACTGATTACAAAATGAACTGGGGACTTTTCAAATTATTGTGTGATGATGTTTTTCTTAAAAATGAACGAGAGAGGTGGGTATTTGCACAAATGTCCTCATTTCATCTTTTAAAAAGCTTTGTGGCCAATTAATTACTTTTGAAGTGCAGTCAGTGTTATGATGTAGGAAATGCAGCAGTCAATTTGCAAATGCAAAATCACTCAAACAGGCTTGTATAATGACCAGATCAACTGTTTCAGTGTTGTTGAAATGTAAATATTGGCCAAAAAACTCGCCTACTCTTCTCTGCTAATGCCATGGGATCTTTTGTATCCACTTGTGAGGAGAGACTGCCCTGGTTTAATCTCTCATCTGAAAGAGTGCACAGCAGCGTTCCCTCAATATTGCATTGGGCATGTCAGCCTGGATTGTGCAGTCAAGGCTGTGGATTCAAGCCCCACTCCATAATCTTCTAAGTCATTGATACCAATAGAGTCACGGCTGATGCTACTGTTTTGGGTCAACTAGTTTGAGTGAAAATGCTGAGGCAACGAAGCAAAGTGGATTTTTTTTCTGAGAGTGGGGCTAAGTTGTGTTATTTAGGGAAGTATACAGGGGCTATGCCATCCATGATCTGAGAGTCAAGTGCTAATGCTAACATTGCATGTCTGAGAAGCATATTAAAACTCTAGTTTGATTAAGTTTTATTTATTTAGTGATTTCTAATTTTCTGTTTCAGTGAGGGCACTTGAAGATCAGTAAAGTGTGTCAGTGCAAAGTAGCCTCACCGAAGAAATCACCTTCCTATATAATTGAGGTAAGGGTTGCCTTCGAAAAGATTGTGACCAAATCCAAAAGCATGTGATTTTAGATAGCATACAATGGATCCTGCATTACTCTGATATTATGGGGCGAATACTTTGAAAGGAAACATTGCAGGACTGTGCAGAAGCAACAGGGAGTGAGACTTATTATTCAGATTTTTTTTAGAGGATTGCACAGGCTTGATGGTCTCATTGGATTCTGTGCAGTTGTTGAGTACTGTATAAAGCGTTGCTCACCTTATTTAAGGAACAATGTAAATGTGTTGGAAGTAGTTCAGAGAAGATTTATTTTTTATTTATTCACTTGTGTGGCATGGCTATTGCTGGCTGGGCCAGCATTTATTGCCCGTCTGCACTTGCCCTCGAGAAGGTGATGGTGAGCTGCCTTCTTGATCCACTGCAGGCCACGTGATATAGGTACAAATGTGTTGCTGGTCAAAGCACAGCAGGTTAGGCAGCATCTCAGGAATAGAGAATTCGACGTTTCGAGCATAAGCCCTTATTCCTGATGAAGGGCTTATGCTCGAAACGTCGAATTCTCTATTCCTGAGATGCTGCCTAACCTGCTGTGCTTTGACCAGCAACACATTTGCAGCTGTGATCTCCAGCATCTGCAGACCTCATTTTTTACGTGATATAGGTAGACCCATAATGCTCTCGGGGAAGGAAGTCAAGGATTTTGACCCAGCGACGGAGAAGGAATGGAGATATACTTCCAAGTCTGGGTAGTGAGTGGCTTGGGGAGGATCTTTCAGGTGGTGGTGGTCCCATGTATCTGCTGGCCTTGTTCTTCTAGATGGAAGTGATTGAGAGTTTGGAATGTGCTAAGGATTTTGGTGAACTTTGCAGTTTTTCTTATAGCTAGTACTCATTGCAGCTACTAATTATTGGTAGTGGAGGGAATTATAGAATCCCTCCAGTGTGGAAACAGGCCATTCAGCCCATCGAGTCGACACTGACCCTCTGAACACCATTCCACCCAGACCTCACCCTCCCCCCCAACCGACCGTATCTCCATAACCCTGCATATCCTATGGCTAATCCACCTAACCACATCTTTGGACTGTGGAAGGAAACTGGAACTCCACACAGACTCGGGATGAATGTGCAAGCTCCACATAGACAGTCATCTGGGGTGGAATGAACTCAGGTCCCTCATGCTGTGAGGCAGTAGTGCTAACCAATGAGCCAATGGATGCTTGTGGCTGTGGTGCCAGTCAAGTAGGCTACTTTGTCCTGGATGGTGTCAAGCGTCTTGAGTGTTGTTGGAGCTGCACCCACCCAGGCAAGTGGGGCATATTCCATCACACTCCTGATTGTGCCTTTTAGATGGTGGACAAGCTTTGAGAGTTAGGTGAGATACCTGCAGCAGTATTCCTAGCTTCTTCTTGTTCTTGTAACCACTATGTTTATGTGGTGAGTCCACTAGAGTTTCTGATAAATGGTCACCCCCAAGATGTTGGTAATGAGGTATTCTGTGATGGTAACATGATTGAATTCAAGGGCTGGTGGTTAGATTGTCTGGCATGTGTGGTGCAAATGTTACTTGCCACTGTCAAATCAACTCTGGATGTTGTACAGATCCTGTTGCATTTGAATATGGACTGTGTCAGTATCTGATGAGTTGTGAATGGTGCTGAACATTGTGTAATCATCAGCGAAAACCCCCGCTTCTGACCTTATGATGGAGGGAAGGTTACTGAAGAAGCAGCTGAAGATGGTTGGGCCTAGGACACTGTCCTGAGGAACTCCTGCAGAGATGTCCTGGTGCTGAGCTGACTAACCTTGAACAACTACAACCATCTTTCAATGTGCCAAGTATGACTTCAACCAGTGGAGATATTTTGCCGTGATACCCATTGATTCCAGCTTTACTAGGGCTCCTTGATGTTACACTAAATTAAATGTGTCCATGGTGTCACTCTCCCCTCACCCCTGGAATTTTGCTGTTTTGTCTGCAATTGAACCAAGGCAAAATGAGGTCAGGAGCTGAGTGACTCTGGCAGAACCCAAACTGGGCGTCACTGAGCAGGCTATTGCTGAGCAGATGCTATTTGTTATCACTGTTGTTGACACCTTCCGCCACTATACTGATGGGGTGGTAATTAGCTAGGTTGGATTTGCCCTGTTTTTTTGTGTACAGGACAAACCTGGGCAATTTTCAACACTGTCGGGTAGATGAGAGTGTTGTCATTGTTCTGGAAGAGCTTGGCCAGGGGAGCGGCAAGTTCTTGACCACAAGTCTTCAGTATTAATGATGGAATGTTGCCAGGGCCTTTGCAATATCCAGTATCTCAGACTGTTTCTTGATGTCATGCGGAATGAATTAAGTTGGCTGAAGGCTGGTATCTGTACTGCTAGGGACCATTGGTGGAGGCCAAGATGGATTATCTCGGTACTTTTTTAGATTAGATTACTTACAGTGTGGAAACAGGCCCTTCGGCCCAACAAGTCCACACCGACCCGCCGAAGTGCAACCCACCCATACCCCTACATTTACCCCTTTACCTAACACTACGGGCAATTTAGCATGGCCAATTCACCTGACCCGCACATCTTTGGACTGTGGAAGGAAACCGGAGCACCCGGAGGAAACCCACGCAGACACGGGGAGAACGTGCAAACTCCACACAGTCTGTCGCCTGAGTCGGGAATTGAACCCAGGTCTCAGGCGCTGTGAGGCAGCAGTGCTAACCACTGTGCCGCCTATCTGGCTGAAGATCGCTGCAAATACTGAGTCTTATCTTTTGCCCTGAAATGCTGGACTGTTCCATCATTGAGGATTTGGATATTTGTGGAGCTGCCTCCTCCAGTGAGTTATTTAATTGTCCACCGCTATTTACGACTGAGTGTGGCAAGTCTGCAGAGCTTAGCTTTGATTTGTTGGTTGTGGGATTACCTAGCTCTGTCTATCACTTGTTGCTTGTGCTGTTTGATATGCAAATAGTCCTGTTTGGTAGCTTCATCAGATTGACACCTCATCTTCAGGTCTGCCTGGTGCTACTCCTAGCATGCCTTCCTGCACTTTTGATTGAACCTTGCTTGATGTTAGTGGTTCAGTGGCCGAAATGCTGAGCCATGAGGTGTTGTAGATTGTGCTAGAATACAATTCTGCTATTGATATCCTAAAGCGTATCATGGATGCCCACTCTTGAGTTGCTAGATCTGTTTGAAGTCTGTCCCATTTAGCAGAATGATAGTGCCACAGCACATGATGGAGGGTATTTCAATGTGAAGGCTGGACTTTGCCTCCACAAGGACTGTGCGGTGGTCACTCTTACTGATACTGTCATGGATAGATTGCCTTTGGAGGAGAGGTTGGACAAGCTAGGCTTGCATCCTTGAGATATAAACAATGACTGGAAACCAGATTCTGGATTAGAGTGGTGCTAGAAAAGCATAGCAGTTTTCTTGCTCCTCGGGTGCTGCATAAACTGCCGTACTTTTCCAACACCAGAACCTTGCGTCCTTGAGGTTAGAAGGGTATGAGATAAATTGATGAAAACAAATAAAATCCTGAAGGGTCTTATCAGCATGCCTGTGCAAAAGATGTTTCTGCTTCTGTGAGAATTCCGCTTTAGGTGTCACCATTTAAAAATCAGGCATTGGCCATTAAAATAAAGGTGAGGCAAATATTTTCTTTTGAGTGTTGTGACTCTTTGGAGCCTTTTCTCAAAAGGGGCAAAGAATACAAGAGTAAGCAGGCGATTGTAGAACCTGTAAATGACACTAGTTAGACCCGGTGTGGAATATTGTGCACAGTTAGGGGTGCCACACTGCAGGAAAGATGTGAATGCATTGGCGAGAGTGCAGAGGCGATTTATAGAATGGTTCCAGGAATGAGGAACTTCAGTGATGAGGATAGATTGAAGAAATTGGGACTGTTGTCCCTGGAGAGAAGAAGGCTGAGACAAAAATCTGATTGAGGTGTTCAAAATCACGAGCTACTGGTCAGAACACATAGGGAGAAACTGTACTCTTGTAAAAGAAAGGGCTTGGATTTAAGTTGATGTGCAAACAAAGCAAGGATAATGTGAGAACAAAACTTTTAGGAATGCCCTGCCTGGAAATGTGGAGGAGCCAGGCTCAATTGGGGCATTCAAGCGGGTCTGGCATGATTATTTGGATAGAAATGGTACCCAGAGATACAGGGGGGAAAAGGCAAAAGATTGGCACTAAGTACTAGAACCAGTGTAGGCATGATGCGTCAAATGACCACCTTCACCACTGTTTCCACCAACTTTCCACAGAATTTCAGAGTTCTTAAATCTTTTTAAGACAGTGGTAATGGGTGCTTTTGTTATAAAGAAATGAAGGAAAGTTTATTGGGATAGGTAGGAACCTGGGGTAATCAGGTCAGTTGTGATCTTACTTAATGGCCGAGCAGTCTCCAGTGGAGCTGCTACTCCTAATTTGTTCTACAATCCTGTGAGAATGTCCAGCAGCATCCAGGGGAGCTCAAGAGAAAGATAGTTGGCCAAGGTTTTTGCTGCACATTTCAGAGATACTGGGCAAGATGAACAGAGACAAAAATAGAAATTGCTGGAAAAGCTCAGCAAGTCTGGCAGCATCTGTGGAGAGAAATCAGAGTTAATATTTCGGGTCAAGTGATCCTTTGTCAGATTGTCTCTGATTTTCAGCATCTGCAGTTCTTTGGGTTTTTACTTAAATTGAGCAGAAAGTTGTGTACCCCTGAGCCATTACAGAACTGACACTGCCCCTTAATGGGATGCAGTTAACTTCTGCACTAACTTTCTCAAGAGGTCATTATGCATATGCATGCCTTGATGGTGATTTTTCTCCTGCCTTTTGAGATAGGGGCTTCTCAGTCTCATCTTCCCACTCATCCCAGACTTATAGCAGGGGCAACCGGGTAGGGAGCAAGAGTGTGATTCTTCGTTTGTTTCTTTTCCACCTCCCTTGTACTTTCTCCCCCTTTCCCCTAACTCATGATATTGAGGTTAAAGTGCATCTGAGCCACCAACTGCTGAGATCAACTAACCTGGCATAGGCCATGGATTAAGCTCATCAGCTGCCTATGATACGTAGCCGGTGCTAGGTTGTTTTATTGTTAAATCTCTAAAACAACAATGTGTGCTGCTTCTTTTCACAGAAATCTGAGATTGAATCTATGTTGTCAGATGAACTAGAATCCAAGCCTGAGGTGAGTTGCAACAACTCTCTTAACTTATTGATTCAGGTTTGCAGTTTAAATTTCTTGGATTGTTTGGTGAAAGCCTCTTAGCATTATCAACTTCAGGGTGGCCTAAGAGCTTTGTTTTATGTATTTGAAGTGTTTTTGAAAATTGTTGTAGTATAGGCAAAGTGGCAGCTGATTTGTGAACAGCAAAAGACAATTTTGTGTATTTGTTTAGGGGATTTTTGGTGGCTGGGTCAGTATTTATTGTCCATCCGGAATTACCTGTGAGAATTTAGTGGTGAACTGTCACCCTTAAACCTTTTGCATGCAACCTGTTATAGGTATATCCACCGTGCAATCACTGAGTAAAGTTTTAGATCAGTGGACTGACAAGTGTCCAGGCCCTGTTGAACTTCATCCTAGGATCTTAGTAGCAAATTAGTTAGTAAGATAGTTGATGCATTGGGTTTAAGTTCCTAAAACTCCCTTTATGTGTCTAAGATCCTGTTAGATTGGAATATAGTGAAAGTAACTCTTTTAATCAAAAAGGAAGCCAGAAAGCAGAAAATCAGAGACTTATGGTTGACATTATCATGGAATACAGGGAGAACTAGCCATTTGGATACAGAACTAGCTCAAAGGTAGAAGAAAGAGGGTGGTGGTAGAGGGTTGCTTTTCAGATTGGAGGCCTGTGACCAGTGGTGTGCCACAAGAATCAGTGCTTTGTCCACTGCTTTTTGTCATTTATATAAATGATATGGATGTGATTGAGGAAGGCGTAGTTAGTAAATTTGCAGGTGACACCAAAATTGGAGAGTTAGTGGACAGCGAAGAAGGCTACCTCAGATTACAACAGGATCTTGATCACGTGGGTCAATGGGCTGAGGAGTGGCAGATGGAGTTTAATTTAGATAAATGTGAGGTGATGCAGTTTGGGAAAGCAAATCAGAGCTGGACTTATACAATTATTTGTAAGGTTCTAGGGAGTGTTGCTGAACAAACACACCTTGGAGTGCAGGTTCATAGCTCCTTGAAAGTAGAATCGCAGGTACATAGGTTAGTGAAGAAGGCATTTGTTATGTTTTCCTTATGGTCACAGCATTGAGTATAGGAGTTGGGAGGCCATATTGCAGCTGCACAGGACACTGATTAGACCACTATTGGAATATTGCATGCAATTCTGGTCTCCTTCCTATCGGAAGGATGTTGTGAAACTTGAAAAAGTTCAGAAAAGATTCACAAGGATGTTGCCAGGCTTGGAGGATTTGAGCAATAGGGAGAGGCTGAACAGGCTGGGGCTGTTTTCCCTGGAATGTTGGAGGCTGAGGGGTGACCTTATATAAGTTTATAAAATCATGAGGGGCATGGATAGGATAAATAGACAAGGCCTTTTCCCTAGGGTCAATGAGTCCAGAACTAGAGGGCATAGGTTTAGGGTGAGACAGGAAAGATATAAAACGGGCCTAAAGGGCAACGGTTTCACACAGAAGGTGGTGCATGTATGGAATGCGTTGCTGAGGAAGTGGTGGAGGCTGGTAAAATTACAGCATTTAAAAGGCATCTGGATGGGTATATGAATAGGAAGGGTTTAGAGGGGCATGGGCCAAGTGCTGGCAAATGGGACTAGATTAAGTTAGGAAATCTGGTTGGCATGGACGAGTTGGACTGAAGGGTCTGTTTCCATGCTGTTTATGTCTTAATTGCCCTCAGGGTATTTAGGGATTGGCAATAAATATTGGCCTAACCTGCAATATTCTCATATAATGAAATAATTTAGAAAAAGTTATCTTAATACCTCTCATAAGGAAAATGGAAGAGGTTATTAATAAAGGAGTTACTAATAAAGAGTTAAAGCAGGGCATTTGGATAAGTTAAGGTAATCAGAACCAATGTAATTTTTGTGCAAAGCTCTCTGTCGGTGTGCTTTTGGAAAGTAATATGCACTGTGGATATAGGGGAACTGGCGGAAGTACTGTACATAATTTCCAGAAGGCATTTGATAACGTTTCACATCAAAGGTTATTATTAAAAATATAAGTTTACCATCTTGGGAGTGACGCATTGATATGGATAGAACTTTTGGCTGGCTAGCATGAAGCAGAGAATAGGCATGGGGGGGATCTTTTTCAGGTTGGCAGGGTATATTGACTGGTCTGCGAGAGGGATTTGTGCTGTGACTACAACTGTTCACAATTCAGGTCAATGATCTTGGTGACAGAATGGAAACTATTGTTGCTAAGTTTGCTGATGACACAAAGATTGGAAAGAAATTAGGTTGTGAAGTGAGTACGAGAAGATAGATTGATTAAGTGAGTGGGGGCAAAAATGTGGCAACTGGGGGAAGATTCAAATTGTCTATTTTGGCAGGAAGGATAAAACAACATTATGTAAAAGGCAAGAATTCTTTTTTGTTTACTCATGCGATGTGGCTGTCATTGGCTAGCCAGCATTTATGGCCTGTCTCTAGTTGCCTTTGACTCTGTAGTGGTGAGCTTTTTTTGTGAACTGCTGCAGTCCATGTGACATGTGTAGATTATATACTTCTGAGATCTCGAGGGATCTGTGTGTCACTGAAGGCTAATATAAAGTAATTTTGAAAGCTAATAGAATGTTATCATTTATTGCAAGGGGAATTGAATACCAAAGTATGGAGGATGTGCTTCAGTTATATAAGGCATTAGTGAGTCTGCATCTGGAGGACCGAGTGCGGTATTAGTCATCGTATTTAAGGAAGCAAGCAAATGCTTTGGAGGCAGTTAAGAGAATGAATTCATAAATTGGACTTGTAATGTAATGAGGAAAAATTGAACAGGTTAGGTTTATACCTGCTGGAGAGTAAGAAATGACTCAATTCAAATATATATATTTCTGAATGGTCTTGACAGGGTAGATGGGAAATATGGGAGAATGTAGAACTAGGGATCATTGTTTTGAATATCAATCCCAGATTCTTAAATACAGATGAGGTGTACTTAATATGTTTCTGGTTTGTGAGTCTTTGGAACTCTTAATGGAACCAGCAATTAGTTGAAGCATTATTGAATATGCATATTGGAAGGTAGATTTGAATTACAATTAGATCTGTCTTGATCATATTGAATTGTGGAGCAGGCTCAAGGGGCTGAATGGCCTAATTTTGTGCTTAGTTCATGTGTTTTTATGTTAGTGAGGGCGTTCCAGGATTTTGACCAAAGTGACTGTGATGGAACAGCGATACATTTCTCAATCGGGATGATGAGTGGTTCGGAGTTGTTGATGTTCTCAAATGTTGTCTGCCCTTAAACTTCCAGATGGCAGTAGTTGTGGGTTTGGGAGGGGTTGTCTAAAGAATCTTGGTGAGTTTGTACAGCTTGAGTTATATGGCATGGAAACAGACCCACACCCCAACCGTGTTCCCAAACTAAACTAGTCCCATCGATCTGCATTTGGCCAATACCTCTCCAACCTTATAAAATAATAAAAGCAAATTACTGCGGATGCTGGAATCTGAAACCAAAAGAGAAAATGCTGGCAAATCTCAGCAGTTCTGAGATTCAAAGCTTTGACAAAGGGTCAGTTAGACTCGAAACGTCAGCTCTTTTCTCTCCTTACAGATGCTGCCAGACCTGCTGAGATTTTCCAGCATTTTCTTTTTTGGTTTCACCTCTCCAACCTTTCCTATTCATGAACTTATTCAAATGTCTTTTAAATGTTGTATCTGTACCTACATCCACCACTTCCTCTGATAGCTCAGTGGTTAGCACTGCAGCTTCATAGTGCCAGGGGTATGGGTTCGATTCCAGCCTCTGGCGTCTAGGCTTGTGACCAGTGGAGTGCCACAAGGATTGATACTGGGTCTTCTACTTTTTGTCATTTACATAAATGATTTGGATGTGAACATAAGAAGTACAGATAGTAAGTTTGCAGATGACACCAAAATTGGAGGTGTAGTGGACAGCAAGATCAGATTACAACAGGATCTTGACCAGATGGACCAATGGCCTGAGAAGTGACAGGTGGAGTTTAATTCAGATAAATGCGAGGTGCTGCACTTTGGGAAAGCAAACCTTAGCAGGACTTATACACTTAATGGTAAGGTCCTAGGGAGTGTTGCTGAACAAAGAGACCTTGAAGTGCAGGTTCATAGCTCCTTGAAAGTGGAGTTGCAGGTAGATAGGATAGTGAAGAAGGCATTTGGTATGCTTTCCTTTATTGGTCAGAGTATTGAGTACAGGAGTTGGGAAGTCATGTTGCAGCTGTACAGGACATTGGTTAGGCCACTGTTGGAATATTGCATGCAGTTCTGGTATCCTTCCTATCGGAAAGATGTTGTGAAATATGAAAGGGTTCAGAAAAGATTTACAAGGATGTTGCCAGGGTTGGAGGATTTGAGCTATAGGGAGAGGCTGAACAGGTTGGGGCTGTGTTCTCTGGAACATCGAAGGCTGAGGGGTAACCTTATAGAGGTTTACAAAATTGAGGGGCATGGATAGGGTAAATATGCAAAGTCTTTTCCCTGAGGTTGGGGTGAGAGGGGAAAGATATAAACGAGACTTAAGGGGCAACTTTTTCACGCAGAGGGTGGTATGGGTATGGAACAAGCTGCCAAAGGAAGTGGTGGAGGCTGATACAATTGCAACATTTAAAAGGCATTTGGATGGGTATATGAATAGGAAGGGTTTGGAGGGATATGGGCCGGGTGCTGGCAGGTGGGACTAGATTGGGTTGGGATATCTGGTTGGCATGGACAGGTTGAACCGAAGGGTCTGTTTCCATGCTGTACACCTCTGTGCAAACTCCACATAGAGTCATATTCTCCCCATGTCTGTGTGGGTTTCCTCCCACAATTCAAAGATGTGCAGTTCAGGTGGATTGGTCATAAATTGCCTATAGTGTTAGGTGCATTAGTCAGAGGGAGATGGGTCTGGGTGGGTTACTCTTCAGAGAGTCGGTGTGGACTTGTTGGGCCAAATAGTCCATTTCCACATTGTAGGGAATCTAATTTAATCTCCGGCAATTCATTCCACATGCAAACCACAGTGTTTTAAAAAAGAAAGTTGCCCCTCACGTCCTTTTTAAATCTTTCTCTGCTCACCTTAAAAATACGTCCCCTAGATTTGAACTCCCCCACCTTTTAGGCAGAAGACCGTTGCTATTCACCTTGTCTATGCCCCTCATGATTTAATCAACCTCTATAATGTCACTCCTCAACCTCCTCCACTCCAGAGAAAAAAGTCCCAGTCTATTTTTTTTATAACTCAAATTCTCCAGTCCTGGTAACATCCTGCTAACTTGTTTCTGAACCCTCTCCAGTTAAATAATACCCTTCCTATAATAGAGCGACCAGAACTGTGCACAGTACTCTAGAAGAGGCCTCAACAACATCCTGTACAATCTCAACTGGATGTCCCAACTCCGATACTCAAAGGTCTGAGCAATGAAGGCAAACATGCTGCTGTTGCCTTAACTACCCTTTCTACCTGTGATGAAAATTTCAAAGAATTATGTACCTGAATGCCAACACTACCCGGTGTTGAAGATGGTAGACACTTTTACTGAGCGCTGTGAAGCGAAGGAGTGAACCTTTGTTGATGTGGTGCTCGTCAAGTGTGTTGTTTTCTCCTGAAAGTATCAAGTTTCTTGAGTGTTGATGGAACTGTGTTCATCCAGGCAAGTGGGAAGTACTTCAATAAACCTCTGACTTGAACCTTGTAGACTGTGAGCAGGCTTTGGGGAGTCAGGCGATGACTGAATTGATGCAAGATTTCTAGCCTCTGACCTGCTCTTTAGCCACATAAATATTGTGGCTACATCTAGTTCAGTTTCTGGTAAGTAGTAACCCTAAAGATGTTGATGGTAGGGGATTCAGCAATCGGAATGTCATTGAGTAATAAGGGATGCTGGTTTGATTCTCTTGTTGGAGGTGTTTGTTACCACTGGCATTCAGGTGGCACAAGTATCACATGCCACCTGTCCGCCTAAACCTTGATATTGTCGAGGTCTTGCTGCATTTGTACATGGACCTTTCATTATCTGAGGAGTTGCGAATAGTGCTGAACCCTGTGCAATCATCAGCAAATATCCCCACTACTGTCCTTATGATGGAGGGAAGGTGAAAATGGTTAGGCCGATTACACTACCCTGAGGAATTCCGGCAGAGATGTCCTGGAGCTGAGGTAACTCCAGCAACCATTTTCCTATGTGCCAGCTATGACTCCAACTAGCAGAGAGTTTCCCATGGGCTCTAGTTTTGCTCGTTAATGTATTTTAGTGATTTTGATCAAGGAATAAATATTGTTTAGGATTCTGGTGAAAGCTCTTTATTGAAGGATGCCTTGCTGACTTTGATATCCATCAAAAGCCAGACTGGATCTTGATTTGAAGTGTGTTCCAAAAGATAGTGCCTCTAGCAGTGCAGCACTCCGAGTATTCCACTGAAGTGTCAACTTGAGATTATTTATATAATGAGATGCCCCCTCCCCCTCCCCTCCATGACCTCCTGACTCCGAGACAAAAGTACTGCCACTGTGACAACTTCAAACACCTTACACACTACATTTAATCATTCTTTGTCAGATTTGGGCTCAGTATAACAAGTGTTATTACAACCATGGTCCTCAGTTGAATCCTCCTGCTCTGGGACTATTCAGGAATTTTGACTAGTGCCTCTGGTGAGGCGTGATTTGCTGTGTTAAAAGCACTATATGAGTACAAGGGTTTTTTTGGCTGAAGACAGGCAATTAGTACTCATATTGTTAGACCTACTCAGTGGTGAACTGTGAGGTTAACTGGGGTTCTGAAGAAGGGTCACTAGACCCAAAACGTTAACCCTGCCCTCTCTGCACAGATGCTGCCAGATCTGCTGAGTTTTTCTTGCAAATTTCTGATTTTGTTTCTGATCTTCCAGCATCTGCAGTCCTTTGTTTTCTTTTGTGGTTAACTCCACTACCCAATATTCGTGGATTTCTTGTCAAGCCTGAGACTGTACTTGTGACTTCCCCTTCCTTACCTCAAACTCCTCTCAGTTGTTCACTTGCAGCATTAAGATTGGCTTTGCTTAAAGCAGAGTTGACATCTCCATAATTCCCAGCTGTCCTCAACTCCTATGAAGTGTACAGAAGAAGTCCTTACACCCTCCCTGCTCCTGTTGTCTCCCTGTGAAGTGAACCACTGCTCTTC
This sequence comes from Hemiscyllium ocellatum, assembly GCF_020745735.1. NCBI lineage: Eukaryota > Metazoa > Chordata > Chondrichthyes > Orectolobiformes > Hemiscylliidae > Hemiscyllium > Hemiscyllium ocellatum. Next base: position 103,982,899 of record NC_083408.1, on the reverse strand, counting down.
CACATTGTAACTTGAGAGAGAGTACCATGTGAATTCTTGACCTTCTGAGCCCCAAGGGGACACTAGTGATTCCGTTGTTAAATGAGACCTAAATGGACTTTGACAGTAAATAAGGTGTGGCTTCAGTTATTCTCATGGTTATGACATTCATGATTTATTGTAACCTTGGAATCGTTTACTCTCTATTGTCTGTCCTGTATTGTTATTCTACCACCAGGTATCATAGCACTGTCATGTGTTTAGATATAACTGCTGATGTTCTGACCTGCTTTATTTACAGTTGCTGGTACAGTTTGTCCAGAATACTTTCATACCATTGGGAAAAGGGTTTGAGGAGCCAGAACAGAGTGCTGGCCAATGTCTGCCTCCAAGCAAAGCCAGTGATAACACATTAGACAACCAAGCTCCAGTCTCTGGTAAGTGCAACAGAAACCTCTGCAATAAAAGCAAACTCCTGTGAATGCTGAAAATCTAAAATAAAAGCAGAAGGTGGTGGAGAAACTCAGCAGGTCTGGTAGAATCTGAGGAGAGAGAGAGAGACAAACAACGTTTTGAGTCCAGTTTGACTCTTCTTCTGAAGAACTGCGGACATTAAATCAGAACCAAAAAACAAGTTGCTAGAAAAGCTCATCAGGTCTGGCAACATCTGTGAAGAGAAAGCAAAGTTAACATTTCAGGTCCGGCGACCCTTCGAGTTCTAGCGATGAGTCATCGGACCGGAAACGTTAACTTTGCTTTCTCTTCACAGATGTTGCCAGACCTGCTGAGCTTTTCCAGCAACTTCTGTTTTGACTCTTCTTCTGAACTGATGAGCTTATTAAAAAGAAAAAGAAGTTACTTCAGAAACCTCTGCAAAGTGGGAATGTGAGAGACTCCATAATTTTGCAGGGTGGATTTAAATATTTTTCCATGAAGCTTTCCTTGTTATAGTGATGGGCAATGGGTTTGCGTTTCATTTTTGAGGTGTGCTGTTGGCTTTGAGCCATTGTTTTCTAAGTTCCAAACCAACAAAGTGCCAAGCATCCCTCCTCTTACACTTTCCCCTGTGGTCTCTGAACAATAAGGTCAGTTTGTGGGAAATGATAAGGCAGAATTGTAAAGGAGACGATTAACAAGTGAAAGAAGCAGTGATCAAGGGAAAAAAAAGGTGACATGAGGGGAAAGCTATGTGGTCTGACGATTGGGAGTTGAATGTTTAATTCCTGTTCGACACCATTTGAATCTAGGTGATGAAACTCTCTACCTCTAGCCATCTCCCCCCCCCTAATTTCTCAGTTGAGTTGCAGTTAGGCTGACATATTGTGACAGGGATCATTGATTGGGATTCTGCTGCTGGAAGCTTCGCAATCGCTACTGTTCAAGTGTAAGATCAAAAAGAGCATGGAGCAGCATATTTAGGGGCCAAGAGCTTTTATCTTATGTGTGCACTTATAGTGGGAGTTGTTAAAGGTACCCAAGTATTTACCTTAAGGTAATTTTTAAACAAAAACATACTTTTTTTTAAAGTTCCTAATTGAGAAGAACTGCAAAGTGTTTCAGGATCAATAACAGCAAAAGAAATTGAGTGACAAGACACCACATTGACTCAGTTCAAAATGTGAGGAGCTGGGACAAGCCGCAGAGCAGATGGTAGGCTGGCTGAAACAACAAAGTGAGAGGGCGTCAATGGTTAAAGTAGTTACTGAAACGGATTACAAGTAGGAAACTATCTTTTACAGGGACCAAAGAATGAGAAGTGAAATTTTAAAATTTGCAGGCGATGTGGAGCTGCATTTTTTTTTCCGATTTGTGGGATGTGAGCTTTGCTGGCTGGCCCAGCACTTATTGCACATCCAAAAATGTCTGTGAGCTGAGTGGCTTCTTGGGTTATTTCAAATGTCTGCTCCATAACTCTGGGTCTGGAGTCACATGTCGGCCAGACCAGGTAAGGACAGCAGATTTCCTTCCGTAAAGTACGTTAGTGAATCAGGTGGGTTTTTACCGACAATTAGCTATGATATGTGGTCGCCATTAGACTAGCTTTTGATTCCAGATTTGTATTAAATTTATATTCCAGCACCTGCTGTTGTGGGATTTTGGGGTCGGTTAGCTCAGTTGGTTGTGATGCAGCATGAGTTTAGTTCCCGCACCAGCTGAGGTTACCATAAATGGCTCTCCTCTTGCCTGAGGCATGGTGACCCTCAGATTAAACCATTATCAAGCATCTATCTCTAACTACAGAGTAGCTGTGTGATTCGGTAGGATTACGGTAACTTCACCTTTTATTGTGGGATTCTAACTCATTTTCCCAGAACAGTAGCTTGGGGTTCTGAATTACTCGTCCAGTGACATTACCACTACTTCTGTGTGACTGTGACAAAATACAGGAGAACATTACATTATGGGATGTTCTTGTTATTAGCAAATGAATTTAAATATAGGCAAGTACAAGGGTTAAACTTTGCTGGGTGAATAAGATCATATGGATCTTGGAAAGTCAGCATCAAGGTGTAATGGATCTAGGATTACAGACAAACAAATCAGTATTTGTAGTCAGCATCTGCAGTCCTTGTTTTTACCTAGTCAGGCTAATAAGCTTTATTTAAAAAAATGTAAACTAAAAACTGTTTCCTTCCTGCAGGGAAACAGAAAACGCATTGAGCTCTGCTTAGAGCATACTTGGGGTACTCTGAACAACCTGTCCTCTGTTGTTAGAATAAATGCAAAAATGATACCAGAAGTGAGAGACTGTTACCTTTGGAAAAGATTAAGCAGACTGGAGCTCTTAGAAATAAGACTGAAATGTGACAAAAAGCCTCAAGGGTATCAAAGGATTGATGTAAAGATGGTTCCCCTTGCAGTGAAGGCCATGCTTTGGGACCATAAATGTAAGGTAGTCTGTAATAAATCCAATAGGCCAATGAATGGGAGCCTCTTTACCCAGGCGATAGTTGAAACATGGAACTCGCTGCCACAAGGGTAGTTGAGGTGAACAGTATTGGATGTGTTCCAGGGAAGCTGGATAAACAAATGAAGGATAAAGGAATGGAAGGACACAATGGTGTTGGAAAGGATCTGCAGAATTTGTGCCACAAACATGTGCCTTGCTATCTAACCCCCTCTGTGTTTAGCACTCTGTGTCTCCAATCACAATCAGTTTATTCTTAGCCTGCTTCATTGGCAGGGTGTGAAGTCTGGCTCTGCTCTTTGTTAATATAAAAGTCTGATTGTTTCAGCTGGTCACTGTGTAGTTTCTAAACTCACTTGCATAATAAGATCACAACAAACACATGCAGCTGGCCTGGAAATGATTTTACTTTGAAACAGATATTCATTATATCTTCCCTTTTAATCATCAAATGCTTGAGATGTTGGGGACATGTAAACAGGCAGTCAGGCAATTAGTAAAGTGCCAATTTTTTTTTGAATTGAGAAAATATTGTAATGTTCAACTGCACCCACCCCCACAGTGATCTTTCTCTTTTTTTTAAAGGATGTTGATTGTCACTGGGTGCTTCAGCCTTCTGCTATCTTAACCTTGTAAACCTTGACAGTGATCCTGGGCAGGCTGGTTAACTGTTGGTTGCATGATGCTCAAAAACAGACTTTGTACTGATGCTGGTAATTGGGGGACAGGAAGTCGGGGTTTGCTGGACCACCATCAGGAGTGGGATCCTGAGCTACTTTTGTGTTTCCAATACTTGCTCGTCCCTGGCCTTGCACACAATTACAAATGGGAGAAATTAATGACCCGTATCAGGCATTGGCATGGAGTCTGTCTGTCAAGAACCAATTCTGCTCCCATATAGTGTTCCCATTTGACCCTTTTATGGCACCTCAAATTCAAACACAAAATCCAGCTGATTGGGCTCCCACTTAGATGGAGTTGTCAAACTGAGGAACTGTTGCTGTCTTGCAGATGCTGTTTTGCAGAAGGTATTGAGGAATTCACCACATTTTACTGGCTGGTATTTATCCCTCCATCAACATCACAAAGAAACAAGGCTGCAATAGAGTTAAGGTCTGGTTATGTCCCTACCTTGAGCCAGGAGCCTAGGTTCAAGTCGCACCTACAGTGGTGTGTAGTACTATCTCTGAATAGATTAATTAGGAAATGTCCTGAAAGGTCTGCTCTAAAAGCTCTTATGGTACAGTGGTGGTATGCTTATCTCTGAGCCAGGGACTCAGGTTCAAGTCCCACCTGTTCCAGGGGTGAGTATTATCGTCTCTAAATAGGTTGATTAGAAAGTTCTGCTGTCTGCATTTTGCAAGAAAATCCATAGAGAGCGTATTGTTTTCTTTAGAGAATTTAAGTTCTCAATCATCTTTACACGATTTGAGTTTCTTAAAGCAGGGACAAGAACAGAGGTTCCTGGAAAAGCTGAGTGGTCCTGGCAGCATCTGTGAAGGGGAATCAAAGTTAACATTTTGGGTCTGGTGATCCTTCCTCTGCTGCCAGACCTCTTGAGCTTTTCCAGAAACCTCTATTTTTGTTTTTGTTTCTGATTTACAGCATTCACTGTTCTTTTGGTTTTCATAAAGCAGGGCATTGGCTTATCCTCAACTTGTGTAATTCTTTTATTCTTTTTATAGAATAGTGTATTTCCTCTTTGATTCCTATACTATTGAGTACTTAATTGACCTTGGGGTGCTTTGCAAAGTCCCGAGGCTTTGAAGGGCACTATATAAACGGAGCATGTGGTTTTCCAGGTGAACCCTCTGTCTCTGACCCTGGACTGCCAATTCAAGCTGAGGGACCTGATGCCAGAAGTGTGACTGCTGCCAATGAAAGCGTGGATGGGAGTACTCCATGGTATCTCCGTGTACAGGAATTAGCCCATGACAGTCTTGTGGCTGCAACCAGAGCAGAACTGGTGAAGGATTCCAAAGGTACTGACAGCTTTCTGTCCTTTTTTGTTTTTCGATGTATGCAAGTTCTTAAACGCTTCCTGCAGTGCAGTTGGCTGCCCCAAGAATTGTACCTTGTGAGCACCATGCTTGCATTTTCAAACTGCATCATGAGCAAAACGGAAAGTTTAATTTCCTGTCCTCTCTTGTTCAGCTCCTGTTTCTGCCATCATTCTGATCTTTTCACCTCTTTATCCTGAAGATGCTGACCGGCTGCAGTGGTGGGTTACTCCCAAGTATCCTCTCTGAATGGGGTGGCAGCCCTTGGTGTCTGGAGCCGGGAGGATATCGCTGCTGTGGCCTGCCCCTTGGTTGCTCACTGTCGGTGGGCTCACCTCCTCTCCCCACCGCCCCCCTTGTACTTCTGGGAGGATCACCTCAATTTTATTTTTCAATGGCATGACTTTTGTTACTCTTAAATGCACGGGAACAAAAATTGCTAGAGAAACTCAGCAGGTCTGGCAGCATCTGGGGAGAGAAAACAGAGGTAACGTTTTGAGACCAGTGACCTCCTGTTTTATTTTACCTTTGTTTCTCTTCTCTGACTCTTCTGAATTCCCCCCTCCCACAATAACCTCTCCCCAAAAATAGTATGGAAAGCAAAAGGGAAGAACTTGCATCTCTATCCCACTTTTGCCACCTCTGAACATCCCAACTTGCTTGACAACCAAGGAATTTCCTGTATTTCCCTACTCCTCACAAGCTGGTCCAGAGGCATTGGAACAAATTGTTGTGACATTCCCTGATCTTCCCTTCTTCAAAGATTTGGAATAGGAACCACTCCTGCAAAGGAGGGCGAGAAGTAGATTGGCCATATTCCATAGTATGGACTGGACTAGTGAAAATAGACAGAAATGGGTATCTCACAAACCCCAAGGACCCATTTGTTTTGAAGAAGTGTAGCAACACTTGTTCCTCCCAAGGACGATCCAGATGCCGGAGTAAATAAACACATCTCATTACTAACCGTGATGAGGCATGGTGGCTCAACGGTTAGCAATACTTCCTCACAGTGCCAGGAACTCCGGTTCGATTCCAGCCTTGGGGAACTGCCCATGTGGGCATTGCATGTTCTCCCCCTCCCTGTTTGTGTGGATTTCCACCAGATGCTTTGGTTTCCTCTCAGTTCAAAGACATGCAGGTTGAGTGGAATGGCCATGCTCATTTGTCCAGGGGTGTGCAGGCTAGCTGTGGTAAAAATACTATGCACAGTTACAAGGATGGGATGCTCTTTGGAGGGTTGGTGCAGACTTGGGCTGTATGGTCTCATTGTGCATTGTAGAGATTCTACATTGAATTAAGTTAATGAGTGGTACAGTGGCTCAGTGATTAGCACTGCTGCCTCACAGCGCCAGGGGCCCGGCTTCAATTCCCACCTCGGGCAACTGTCTGTGTGGAGTTTGTACATTCTCCCGTATTTGCATGAATTTCCTCTGGGTGTTCCAGTTTCCTCCCACAGTCCAAAGGTGCAGGTCAGGTGAATTGGCCATGCTAAATTGCCCATAGTGTTAGGTGTTAGGTTAGATTCCTGAAGAATGGCTCATGCCCGAAATGTCGATTCTCCTGCTCCTTGGATGCTGCCTGACCTGCTGCGCTTTTCGAGCAACACATTTTTCAGCTCTGATCTCCAGCATCTGCAGTCCTCACTTTCTCCCATAGTGTTAGGTGCCTTAGTCAGGAGTCTGGGTGGGTTGCTCTTCGGAGGATCGGTGTGGACTTGTTGGGCTGAACGGCTGTTTCCATACTGTAGGGGAATCTAATCTAATCTAATTACTTGACATCTTTAAGGCCCACCCCTAGACTGTTTTCTGTCCATATAATTGTATTATCAAATCTGTTTGGACATGTCTGGTTTAACCAGTGCCATCCGTATAAATGTTTGAAGATGGTGGCATCTGTTGTTAATTTGTGCCGACACAACTGCAATAGAAGAAGAAGCAGAAATTGTATTTCCGACAGGTAGTGACCAGTTAAAATCTGCTTGCTGGCTGAGCACCGATTTTTCTCAGCTGCCGTTGTGATGTGTGATTTTCGCTTTCAGGAGAGCCCACCAACGACAGTAAAGCATCCAGCTGTAAGGAAGATTTAACTCCTGAGCTGCAGCATACCACTCCACGAAGTGAGAAGACCTTAAAGTGCTGTTATGACGGATGTAGCAGGACCTTCCTCTGGCATGCGCACCTGAAATATCACCTGAAAACACACAAGTGAGTTCAAAACCATATTTCATAACCACATGCCTGCACTCTGTATTTGGTTGGCAGTGGGGCGAAATGTTTTTCATTTTCGGGATTGCTTGATACTGAGGCAGATCTAAAGATGCAAGTGCAAAACCAAACTGTCTGTGACACAGAAATTTGCAAACTAAGTTATACAGCATGGAAACGAATCCTTTTATCCAAATCGTCCACACTGACCATGTTCCCGAACTAAACTAGTGTCACCTGCCTGCACTTGGCCCATATCCCTCCAAACCTTTCCTATTTATGAAGCTATTCAAATGTTTTTTAAACATTGTAGCTGTACCTGTGTCCATCACTTCCTCTGGCCATTGATTCCACACAAAAACCACCCTGTGTGTGTAAAAAAAAATAAAAAAGTTGCCTCTCATGTCCTTTTTAGAGCTTTCTCCCCTCCCCTTAAAAATATTCCCGATGAAGGACTCTGGCCCGAAACGTCGAATTTCCTGTTCCTTGGATGCTGCCTGACCTGCTGTGCTTTAACCAGCAACACATTTTCAGCTCTGATCTCCAGCATCTGCAGACCTCACTTTTTACTTAAAAATATCCCCCCCCCCTTTAAAGCTCCCTCACTGTAAAGAAAAGACCCTTTATATTTCATCTTGTCTGTGTCCGTCATGATTTTGTAAATCTCAATAAGGTCACCCCTCAACCTCCTACACTCCAGTGAAAAATGTCCTAGTCTTTCCAGTTGATACCTCAGCGCTTCCATTCTTGGCGACATCCTGGTAAATCCTTTCTGAACTTTCTCCAGCTTAATATTATCCTTCCTGTAACAGGTGACCAGAACTGCATGCAGTACTTCAGAAGAGGCCTCACCAGTATCCTGTATAACCTCAACATGTTACCCCAACTCTTATACTCAATGGTCTGTGCAATGAAGGCAAACTTGCTAAATGCCTTCTTTATCACCCTATCTACCTGTGAGGCAAATTTTAAAGAATTATGCACCTGAACCCCTCGGTGTCTCTGCCCTACAACACTCCAGAGGTCGGTCTTGCCATTAATTGTATAAGTCCTGCCCTTGTTTGTTTTACCAAAATGCAATACTTCACATTTAGAGTCATAGAGATGTACAGCACGGAAACAGACCCTTCGGTCTAACCCATCCATGCCAACCAGATATCCCAACCCAATCTAGTCCCACCTGCCAGGACCCAGCCCATATCCTTCCAAACCCTTCCTATTCATATACCCATCCAAATGCCTTTTAAATGTTGCAGTTTGACCAAATGAAACTGCATCTGCCAATCCTTTGCCCATTGACCGAATTGATCAAGATCTCTTTGTAATCTTAGACAGCGTTCTTCACTGTCCACTGTACCACCAATTTTGGTGTCACCTGCAAACTTGCTAACCATACTTCCTATATTCCCCTCTAAATCATTTGTGTAAATGATCTAGTACTGATCCCTGTGGAACACTCCTGGTCACAGGACTCCAGTCTGAAAAACAATCCTCCATCATTGTCTGTCTCCTACTTGAAAGCCAATTTTGTATTCAATTGGTAAACTCAGCGTGAATCCCATAACTTTATTAATTAGTGTGCCGTGCAAAACCTTGTCAAAGGCTTTAAGTCCAAATAAACAATGTCTGCCGCTCTGCCCTCATCAATCTTTTTGGTAATTCATTAAAACCATGCTAACTCTCCCAAATCATACCATGCCTCTCCAAATGCATATAAATCCTATCTTTCAGAATCACCTTCAACAATTTAACCACCACCGATGTCAGACTCACAGGTCTATGGTTTCTAGGCTTCTCCTTGCAGCCTTTCTTAAACAGTGGCACAACATTAACCACCCTCCAGTCCTCCGATACTTCACTTGTGTTTATAGATGATATAAATATTTCTGTCGGGGTCCTGCAATTTCCTCCCTAACTTCTCATGATGTCCTGGAATACACTTGATCAGGTCCTGGAGATTCATCTACTTTTATGTTTTCTAAGACCTTCAGCACTTCTCTTCTGTAATGTGAACTGTTTTCAAAATATTAATATTTATTTCCTTGAGTTATCCATCTTTTGTTTCATTCTCAACAGTAAAACTGATATGAAATATTCGTTTACTGTCTCTCCTATGTCCTGCAATTCAACTCAAAGATGACCTCATTAATCTTTAAGGGTTCTACTCTCTCTCTAGTTGCTCTCACCCTCTTAATGTATTTGCAGAATCTTCAAAGATTATCTTTGAACTTACCTGCCAAGGCTATCTCACATCCCCTCTTTGCCTACCTTCTTAGGAATGCCCTGCACTGTTTATATTCTTCAAGAGATTGAGTTGATTCCAGTTGTCAATATCAATTTTTTTTCCCTTCTTGACTAGAACTTCAATAGCTTTATTCATCCATTGTTCCCTAATCTTATCAGTCTTGCCTTTCACTCGAACAGGAACATAATGATTCTGAACTCTTGTTATCACATTTTTGAAGGTCTCCCACTTGTCATTCCAGTGAAGGAAATTAAAGGACCAAAAGGTAACCAAAAATAATTCAAGGTCCCCGCCTTCATTCACTCTCCCACCCCCTCTCTCATTCGCCCTTCCACCGCCTCCAAATCTAACATTCTCTTCCCATTGTGTTATGTTGAAGCAAATTTAAAGCCAGGAAGATTGGGCTCTTCCAGTTCCATTGCGTTTCCAACTTTTTCATACAGTTTAAAGAAATAGACTGTACACATATACCAAGACAAGCTAGTTTACAGACATTTTTTTATAAAGAAAAGGCCTATGAGTAAAAACAGAATGTCACAAAGCTAGTCCCTTTTTTCTAAAAGCTGTTCCTTTTCTGAAGGATACTGTCTCTGATTTTTTTTCAGAGGCGTCATAAAACCCTCCTGGCTCCGAGGTGGCTAGTTTGGTATAGAGATGAAAAAGGAGTTTGAGAGGCCTTTTGTTTATATGTAAACAAATGAGACTTCAGGCCAAAGTGGTCATATTTTAGAAGTGACCTGTATAATGAAAGGGGAGTGGTCAGCTCTCTAGCTGAGAGATCAGTCCAGAACTAGTTAGGAGTTCAGCTGTATGGAAACAGGATGCCAAACTCTCTTCTGCCCTTCTAATTTTGGCCTGTAAGCATTTATTACATTTTTACTGAGTTTCAGGGGGTTTGTTTATTGGGACTCTTGTATATATTCGGAGCAGTATAATTAAGTCTAGTTTGAATAGACTGTGTTCTTTGTTCTGTTCTTTGCGTTTCATTGTGTAGTTTTGTGAATAATGTCTTGCCTGTTTTAAAACCTGGTGGTCAACCTAGCTAACTTACTCTGGGTAACTTTCACTGTACACTTAGCAAAACAAATTGTGAAGTTATGGTCTGGGCTGCCTGTTTAAAAGTGTTTTGAGTGGTCTGGCCTAGTCCATAACAAGAGACTAAATTCTGCCCTCCCACCCCCACAATATATTTTACCCTCTACCACCGATCTCTTACTTTACACTTTTACCGCTAAACTAATTTAATGATCAGGTGCAAAGTAGAAGGATAGCCACTGGAAAGGTTTTGACTTATTCATATTTATTTCGTTATTGCTGCCACAGCTGTGGTATGTGAATTTGAACCCCAGGCCCACCAGGGCGGCTTCAGAAAGAAAACAAGATAATTTCTCTAAAATAGTTTGAAGTTTGTATAGTAAATAAATAAAATAAACTGGAGGCCATGGGAGAATGTAAGGAATTGGAGCAGGATGTGGTTATTCAGCTTTTTGAGCCTACTCCGCCATTCTGTGAAATTATGGTTGATCTGGTTCAATGGCATTGTCCAGCACTATCCCCATTTCCTTGGATAATTTTAATATGTAGGAAGTGAACAATATCTCCTGCTTCCCACACTTTGCTTTTGCACTGAGGTCTCGTTTTTCCCCACTTCCTGACCACCACGTCTTGTCTCTCTACTCTCCCCTCTCCCTCGCCTTCTCTCTCATTCCCGTGTTTTCTCTCTCTTCACCACCCCCCCCCCCCGCCCCCCACTTCCTTGCTCCCTACTCCACAACTGCATTTCCTTCCACCTGGTAAATCCTCCTTTTCTAAAAGGAATGATCGCTCCTTCACTTGCCCGAAGGAAGGATGTGGGAAGAGTTTCTATGTGCTCCAGAGGTTAAAGGTCCACATGAGGACACACAACGGAGAGAAGCCGTACATCTGCCCCGAAGCTGACTGTGCGAAGAAGTTTACAACAGCTGGCAACTTGAAGAACCACATGCGAATTCACACTGGTACAGACTGGCATTAGCGCGTGATGTCACTTTTTTAAATGATTCCCAGCAAAATTGAGTTTCCATTCGGGTTTTATGATGGCACATGTCTCTGTGAGAGTGGTTGTTCACCAACTCTGTCTGAGTTGTTGATGGCGTCCCTGAGAGCCAACTTGTACTTTCAGTTCAAGCTTTGTTTTAATAAAAACAAAACATAGTTTGAGATTGTAGAAGTTTGTCCTGTGGGAATGCAAGGGAATTTGGAGAATAGTCAACATGAAAAGAACACAAAACGTTTCTGGGACGTCATTCACCGCTCTTTGGGAGAACATAACCTTTATCCCACTCTGTGTGGCAAACACAATCTGGGCCAAGGTTTATAAAGATGAGTTTCAGATTCGGTTACATGTAATGCACAATTGTAATGGGGGAAGATGGTGGCATAGCCACGGGATGTGGGTTCAAACCTCACTGTTGTGTATCTGTAAAAAATTCCTTACTGTCCTGTTCTGACACCATCATCTTGATAAATGATCATCTCTCTACCTTAATTAGTTTGTACAGTTTTGGATTACTTATTACTTTCATCAGACCCTCGGCATGTGACTCTTCTACCTATCCTGTTATTCCAGTCATTTAGTTTATCTCCAGCACCACCTTATTTTAAGTTTCTTGTAATTATCTCTCTGCCTCATTTTATTAGATTACAGGTCATCCCTTCACTTGTTATTCAGCTGTTGACACTTTACTCGCACTGTCTAACACTATTGGCCATGTGCAGAGATGTATTATTTGACACTCCACTCACACCAGTTGTATGATCTTTTGATCGCTGCCCTCGATCTCACTGCCTATAAATTCTGTGTCTGTTTGCTCTTCTATCTCACTTCACCTGACGAAGGGGCTGTGCTCCGAAAGCTTGTGATTTCAAATAAACTTGTTGGACTATAACCTGGTGTCATGTGACATCAACCTTATTTCTCACTGTCTCTCCATTTTGAGGTTTGAATATTGTCACAATGAGAATTGAGAGAGTAGAGGGTAGCTGTGCAAGTAGGGGCCTGTTAGATCTACTTAAATTTGGTCAGAGCTCCTCGATGTCCATTGCCGCTTCTGAGCTCAGAGACCCCAACATTTCAGCTCTTGACCACCGCTTTTTGGAAGCCCAGGGTTACTTTTGTTTTTGAACAATTTTCAGCCAAAGTGAAGGCAGGAGAACTTGCTTTCCTCCCCACCCTGTTACTTTGTAGACACCACTAATGTGTTTTCCTTTTCGGGGAGCCGTGGTAATTTGCTGCTGTGTTTCCCTTTCCGTTAGGAGAGAAACCATTCATTTGTGAAGCAGGAAGCTGCGGACGTTGTTTTACAGAATATTCCAGTCTTCGTAAACACATGGTCGTACACTCAGGTACTGGGCTCTTGCATTTGCTGTGAGAAGGGCAGGTGTGGTGTTAGGGCCATATGAAGCTGAATAGGGTGTGGAGCCATTTCACTTCCTGAGTGGAATTTGTGAAGAATGGCCTATTCCAGGGCAATGTTTTACGTGGTTTAGTTTCCATCTTCTTAGGTCCGGCTCTCCTCTGCATTATCTTGTGTTGCTGCTACTTGTTCTGCAGTCTCTCTATTATTTTGCCTCTCAGAATCACAAGATTGTTGCTGATGAAGACTCCCGCTTGGTCCTATCTCAGTGCTTTGGACTGGCTGTGGTTTCCTCCTATTCACCGGGGAGAAGACCGAAGCTGCTCCACTGCCAAATGTTCCCTCGCTTCAGTTCCATTTCCCTTTATGCTCACTGTCTCTGAACTTGAGCTGAGTATAGGCATTCAGTTACACCCTATGACTTCTATCAGGGAGACTGTCTACTTGCACTGACGTTAAATTTGCTGCTGTCGTCTCTACCTTGTCCTCATCTGCTGCTGAAACTTTTATCTGTGCTTTCAATACCCTCGTACTCGACCGTGCCCCACCCTCACACACTAAGCTTCACCTGCTCCTCAGAGTCGCTCTTGTCCATGTCCTAAGCCGCACCAAATTCTATCTGGACTTGTGATTGTGTGTTATATAGAGGCGGCGGTGCAGGTGAGAGTGTGGAGAGGCAGGGGTTAAGGGAAAAGTAGATCACATTAGAAAGATTGGATTGGACCCAATCAAACCTCTGCTGGCATTATAAAAGCACAGAGCACTGATAAAACTCAGAAGGTCGGCAGCATCTGTTTGCTATTTAAAAGTAAAGTCATATTAGACTCTGAACGAGGCAAGATTTAATCAGAAGCAAAACAAATTGCTGGAAAAACTGAGCAGGTCTAGCAGCACAGAGTCAAAGAGATGTATAGCATGGAAACAGTCCATGCCAACCAGATATCCCAACCCAATCTAGTCCCACCTGCCAGCACCCGGCCCATATCCCTCCAAACCCTTCCTATTCATATACCCATCTACATGCCTCTTAAATATTGCAATTGTACCAGCCTCCACCACGTCCTCTGGCAGCTCATTCCATACAAGTACCACCCTCTGTGTGAAAAAGTTGCCCCTTGGGTCTCTTTTATATCTTTCCCCTCTCACTCTAAACCTATGCCCTCTAGTTCTGGACTCCCCGACCCCAGGGAAAAGACTTTTTCTATTTATCCTATCCATGTCCCTCATAATTTTGTAAACCTCTATAAGGTCACCCCTCAGCCTCCGACGCTCCAGGGAAAACAGCCCCAGCCTGTTCAGCCTCTCCTTATAGGTCGAATCCTCCAACCCAGGCAACATCCTTGTAAATCTTTTCTCAATCCTTTCAAATTTCACAACATCCTTCCAATAGGAAGGAGACCAGATTTGCATGTAATATTCAAATAGTGGCCTAACCAATGTCCTGTACAACTGCAACATGACCTCCCAACTCCTGTACTCAATATTCTGACCAATAAAGGAAAGCATACCAAACGCCTTCCTCACTGTCCTATCTACCTGCAACTCCACTTTCAAGGAGCTATGAGCCTGCACTCCAAGGTCTCTTTGTTCAGCAACACTGCCTAGGACCTTACCATTAAGTGTATAAGTCCTGCTAAGATTTGCTTTCCCAAAATGCAGCACCTCGCATTTACCTGAATTAAACTCGATCTGCCACTTCTCAGCCCATTGGTCCATCTGGTCCAGATCCTGTTGTAATCTGAGAGAACCCTCTTTGCTGTCCACTACACCTCCAATTTTGGTGTCATCTGCAAACTTACTAACTGTACCTCTTATGCTCGCATCCAAATCATCTATGTAAATGACAAAATGTAGAGGGCCCAGCACCGATCCTTGTGGCACTCCACTGGTCACAGGCCTCCAGTCTGAAAAACAACCCTCCACCACCATCCTCTGTCGTCTACCTTTGAGCCAGTTCTGTATCCAAATGTTCTCCCTGTATTCCATGAGATCTAACCTTGCTAATCAGTCTCCCATGGGGAACCTTGTCAAACGCCTTATTGAAGTCTATATAGATCACATCTACTGCTCTGCCCTCATCAATCCTCTTTGTTACTTCTTCAAAGAACTCAATCAAGTTTGTGAGACATGATTCCCCATGCACAAAGCCATGTTGACTATCCCGAATCAGCCCTTGCCTTTCCAAATACATGTACATCCTGTCCCTCAGGATTCCCTCCAACAACTTGCCCACTACTGAGGTCAGGCTCACTGATCTATAGTTCCCTGGCTTGTCTTTACCACCCTTAGATAGCTGAGATCTCCTTATAAATTTGTTTCTCAATTTCCCTTTGACTATTGGGGGGGTCTATAATCCCAGTAAGGTGATCATCCCTTTCTTATTTCTCCATTCCACCCAAATAACTTCCCTGGATGTATTTCCGTGATTATCCTCCCTCAGCACAGCTGTAATGCTATCCCTTATCAAAAATGCCACGCCCCCCCCCCCCCCAGCCTCCCTTTCTATCCTTCCTGTAGCATTTGTATCCTGGAACATTAAGCTGCCAGTCCTGCCCATCCCTGAGCCATGTTTCTGTAATTGCTATGATATCCCAGTCCCATGTTCCTAACCATGCCCTGAGTTCATCTGCCTTCCCTGTTAGGCCCCTTGCATTGAAATAAATGCAGTTTAATTTATTATTCCTACCTTGTCCCTGCCTGCCCTGACTGTTTGACTCACTTCTGTTCTCAACTGTTCCAGTCTCAGATTAATCTCTTTCCTCACTATCTCCCTGGGTCCCACATCCCCCACCTTACTAGTTTAAATCCTCCCAAGCAGTTCTAGCAAATTTCCCTGCCAGTATATTAGTCCCCTTCCAATTTAGGTGCAATCCGTCCTTCTTGTACAGGTCACTTCTACCCCAAAAGAGATTCCAATGATCCAAAAATGTGAATCCTTCTCCCATACACCAACTCCTCAGCCATGCATTCGTCTGCTCTATCCTCTTATTCCTGCCCTCACTAGCTCATAGCACTGGGAGTAATCCAGATATTACTACCCTTGAGGACCTCCTTTTTAAATTTCTGCCTAACTCTGTAATCTTCCTTCAGAGTCTCAACCTTTTCCTTTCCAATGTTGTTGGTTCCAATGTGGTCAATGACCTCCTGCTGGCCCCTCTCCCCCGTGAGAACATTCTGCACCCTCTCTGAGACATCCTTGATCCTGGCACCAGGGAAACAACACACCATTCTGCTTTTTCTCTGCTAGTCACATAGTCTGTACCTCGGACTACAGAATCCCATCTGTGGAAAGAAACCAGAGTTAACGTTTTGAGTCCGGTGACCTTTTGAAGGGTAATTTATTATGGATTTCTCTTCACAGACGTTGCTGCACCTACTGAGCTTTTCCAGCAATTTCTGCTTTTCTTCCTGATTTTACGGCATCTGCAGTTCTTTCGGTTTTTAAAATTTAATCAGAGGTGGTCAGCATGTCTTTGAAAGAGGGTATCATGTCTGACAAATCTGGTTGAAGTGTTTGAGGTGACCGAACATGTGGATGAAGATAGTGTAGTGGACGTCGTTTACGTAGAATTTAGCAAGACTATTAACAAGGTCCCACATTGGAAACTGATAAAGAAGATTAAAAGCACACAGGATCCAGAGTAACTTGGCAAGTTGGATCGCACATTGGCTTTGTGACAGGAGACAAGGGGGTAGTGGTAGAAAGCTGTTTGTATGACTGAAGCTTGGAATCCAGTGGTGCACGCGGGGATCCGTGCTGGGTCCATTACTGATTGTGATATGTATCTGTGTGTATGATTTAGATTAGTTAGATGCAATAATAAGAAAGTTGATAGTGAGGAAGAAGATCTTGGGTTACAGGACGATATAAACAGATTGGTCAGATTATCTTGTCAGTGACAGATGGAACTTAGCGATGATAAGTGTGAGGTGATGCATTTTGCAAGAAGGAACAAGTCTCTGGATTACTCCGTGCTTGAGATACTAGGCAGCTCAGGAATAAGGAGACCTTGGGGTGCTTGTCCACAAATTTCTGAAGATGGAAGGCAGGTTAATAAGGTGACTAAGAAGGCATACATTGCCTTTTCTCACTTGAGACATAGATTATAAGGGGGAGGAGGCTTTGTAGTAAGGTTATAATCAATAGGAGGAAGTATAGAGGGAGAAGGGGAACTCTCCTGCTCCTCAGACGCTGTGTGACTGGCTGTGCTTTTCCAGCGCTGCACTTTGACATAGATTATAAGAGCATGTTGGAAAAGTGCAGAACTTTGGATAAGCCACAGCTGGAGTACTGTGTGCAGTTATGGTCACCATACTATAGGAGGGATGCGATTGCCCTGTAGGAATGCTGAGGAGTTCGCCAGAATGCTGCCTGGGATGGAGCATTTCGGCTGTGAAGACAGGCTGGATAGGCTTGAGGGGGAGACTCAACAGAGGTGTACAAGAGGACTGGGTAGAAAGCAGCTGAAGGATAAGGGTTAGTTGAAAAGTCAATAATAAGGGGGCACATTTTTAAGGTGAAAGGCAGGAGGTTTAGAAGAGAGTTGAAATCACTTTTCACCCAGAGGGTGGTGGGGTTCTGGAATGCACGACCTGGGAGGGTAATTGATGTGGGGAAAAGGTACATGGATAAGTACTTGAAATGTCATAATATTCAAGGTTATGGACCAAGTACTGGAAAGTTGGACTAGTGTAGATTTAGCACAGTTTTGGCAGTGAAGACTTGTTGGGCCAAAGGGCATCTTATGTACTGTATGATTCCGGGAGTTCTCTCTATCTGTTTCTCAACAGATGCTGCCAAACCTACAGAGTTTTATCATTGCTTTGTTTTTGCTTCGTGTTTCCAGTGTCAGCAATATTTTGCTTTTTTATATTGGCATTAACCCCACTTGAACCTCCTCCCAACCCTCTTCATCCATATCTGGTTAGTCCTCTGTTCCTTTCTCTCTCGTAATCCCCACGCCTTTCCCATGTTTGCTCTCTGCCTGAACAACTCTCTGTGTGATAGTGAAGACCACAATTTTGACCACCTGGAGTAAAGTGCATAAAAATAATTTTGCACAGGGGACACCATTCTCATGGCTGTGAGAAAATAGCATTGAAACAAAAATGGATTATCTGAAGTGACATTTCATTGGATTACAGGTGAGAAGCCGTACCGCTGCAGCATTTGTAACAAGACTTTCTCTCAGAGTGGCAGCAGGAATGTCCACCTGCGGAAGTACCACAATGTGCTTGTGCCTGTCTCTGACCAGGAAGAAACCAGAGGTATGTGCTGGCGGTGGAAGGGGTGAGTGGATTTCATGAGGGCTCCCAATGTTGTGGAAGGAGCATTTTCCCAATTATTAAAACCAGTTGCATTCATGCATTCATAGAGTCTGTGCCTATGAAAATGTTGCTTTTCCCAGAGAATATGCTTTAGTGCCTCCCCACCACCCCTCTCAATGGAGAAGTGCAAGCCCTAACTGCATTACTGCGATATTTAATATATTCTTAGTTCACCACCTGTCTGTCACCTTGGTCAAAGATAAATTTGTGTGAAATTGTGCTGCTTGAGGAACAAGGTTGACCTGACGTAAGCTAATTTGACTATTAAACATTACCTTCAGCAGAGAGGAGACGGTATTTAATTCCATTAGTCACTACTCAATAAGGACCCTTGATCGTGGATAGTTGATGGAGCAGTTTTTAAAAAAAATTAATTCAAGGGATGTGGGCATCACTGATATACCAGCATTTATTGTGCTTGAGAAGGTGATGGTGAGCTGCTGTCTTGAACTGCTGCAGTCCATGTGCTGGAGGTACACCCACAGTGCTGTTAGGGGGTGAGTTCCAGGGTTTTGATCCAGCAACAGATGCAGAACAGTGATATAGTTCTGAGTCAGGCTGTTGTGTGACTAGGATGGGAATTTGCAGGAAGTGGCATCCACTGCATCTGCTCACCTTGTCTTTGTGGATGGTAGAGGTTGTAGATTTGGAAAGTGCTGTTGGAGGTGCCTTGATATGTTGCAATGAATCTTGTAGGTGGTACGCAGTGCTGCCACTGTGCAATACACTGCTTTGATTTTAAGTTTCTTGAGTGTGTTGTTGGAATTAGTCACCCAGAAGCCCTTTAGATGGTAAACAGGCTTTGGGGAGTCAGGAAGTGATTTGCTTGTTGCAGGATTCTAGCCTCTGATCTGCTCTTGCAGTTGGTGTTTCTATGGCTCGTCCATTTTCTAATTGATGATAACCCTTGGGATGTTAGTGGTGGGAGTTTCAGTGATGTCCAATGATACCACAGGTCAACACAAGGGGAGACACCACCCACTGTTCCCTTGATCAAAAAGATTAGTGTAGGCCAAAAGATCTGGAACATTTTCTGAAACAAAGGTGATTACTAAGAAAAAACGCAAATGAGGGACAAACTGGATCATGAGAGAAAACTTCTAAGTATGAAAAAGACTAAAATATTCTACAATTATGTAAAAAGGAATAAAAGACTGGAACATTAGACTTAATTACAAGGGGATTTGAGTCCATGAGTAATCCAACATCCAGGATAAAGCAGTTTGTTTGTTTGACAGCACATCCACAAGCTTCTACTCCCTCCAATGCCGGTGCTCAGTAGCAGCAGTGTGTACTATCTACGAGATGCACTGCAGAAATTCACCAAAGATCGTCAGACAGCACCTTCCAAACCCACAACTACTTCCATCTAGAAGGACAAGGGCAGCAGATAAAAGGGAACACTGCCACCTTCAAGTTCCCCTTCAAGCCACTCTCTATCCTGACCTAGAAATATACCACCATTCCTTCACTGTTGCTGACTCAGAGTCCCTGATGGCATTGTGGGTCAACCCACAGTGGATGGACTGTGATGGTTCGAGAGGCAGCTCATCATCACATGCTCATCAAGGGTAACTTGGGATGGGTAATAAATGTTGGCCAGCCAATGACACCCGTATCCTGTGAATGAATACATTTTTTTAAAAAGTGCTTCAATTGTACAGAAGCTTGTTTAGACTATACCTGGAATATTGTGTGCCTTATCTCAATAAAGATGTTGTTGCCTTGAGATAGAGTTGTAGCCAAGATAGCAGGAATATCTCATGAAGAGAGATTGGAAAAACTGGGCCCTTTATTCCTTAGAGTTTTGAAGAATGACAGGTTATTTAATTTTAAAATCTACCAAATACTGAATAGGATAGACAGAGTAAACCTAGATTAAAATGTTTCCTCTATTTAAGGAGTCTACAACCAGGGGAAACAATTTTAAAATGGTGGAGATGCTATTTCAGAGCAAGATGAGGAGAGCACTTTTTTCTTAAAAGGTGAATCTTTGGAATTCTTTACCACAGAGGGCTGTGGAAACTCAGTCTTTGAATATGTTTAAAGTAGAGGCTGATAAGATTTTCTGACTACCAATGGTGTAAAGGGTTATGGAGATAATGTGAATAAAAAGCATTGACGAGTTTGAACAGCCATGATCATATTTAATGGTGGAGCTGATTTGACAGTCTGAGTGACCCACTCTTGTTTCCTTTTGTTCCTGAATGAACAAGGAAGCAGCAGATTTGGAAAATCCACATACGATCAGGTCAAGTCAACATGGTCTGTGAATGAAAAATAACCAGGGTAACTACTGATCTTAGGTTATTAGTAGTAGAGTACCATAGGGTTCAGTACCTGGGCTGCCATTATTTATCACCTATATTAATGACTTTGAAAGTGCAACTGTATTATTGCCACATTTGCGGGTAATATGAGGGTGGGGAAAGTAAATTGTGAGAACCACACAAATGGTCTGCAAAGGGATATACATAGGTCAAGTGAGTGGGCAAACATTTGGCAACTGGAGGTTGGTGTGAGAAAAATGTGAAAGAATAGAAAAGCAAATTCTTAAATGGTGAGAGTCTGTAGAATGTTGCAATGCTGGCGTGTGACCTTGTACACAAATCACAAAAGTTAGCATGTAGGCACAGTGAGTAATTCGGGAGGCAAACGAAATGTTTCGTGAGAAGAGGAATGAATATAAGAGTGGGAAGTCTTGCTACAATTGTCAATGACATCGGTGAGATCAAACCAAGATTAGGGCACTGGTCTTTGTACTTAAGCTTAGTGTGTATCTCCTGTCACCCCTGAAAGGTTCCCGTTCCACTGAGGAAAGGGGGTGGAATAACATAATTGCGGTACTGGCACGGGAAGTGTGCATTTTGCACTTGAGGACTGAGAATGTTTAAGCCGGGTGTCAGCAGATTCTCTCTTTTAACTGTCAGGATATTCATTAAGGAAGTAGTTTAAAGAATGTTAACTTAGCTGATTTCTGGGATGAAAGATTGCCTTTTGAGGAAAGGCTGAGCTGTTTGGGCCTGTGCTCACTGGGTTTTAGAAGCATGAAATCTCTTGTGAGGGCCTTGACAGGGTAAATGCTGAGTGGTTGTTTCCTTTTCTGGGGGAATCTAGAATAGTACATTGTTGTATTTCTTGTTTTTAAAGGTAAAGTTGTCATAGGACTGCTCTCTCATTTGGAGAGAGAAAGCTGGTGGTGAGTTTAACCTGAGGGTTACCTTACCTCAAGCAGGGGAGGAGATTCAGAAGGTTAGTCCTTCTTGGTAACCATAGTCTATGCAGGAATTGAATGCATGCTGTTGATGTCAATCTGCATCACATACCAGCTGTCCAGCTAACTGGCCGCAAAACCACCACCAGTCATCTCTACCTAATGAGAAAGCAGCCCTGTAGTCTGGTAGGACTTTATTTTTCCCTTTTGTTTCTTGTCTTATTGATAAATAATACTGACTAAGTAGCGTGGATTCAATTTATTTGAAAGTCTCTTTATAGGTTTAGCAGTTTAAACTATAAGCTGTATATACAGATGACTCTGCATGCAATCTGCTTCTAGCATTGCTTCTGCTCCTGTAGTTTCATCCTGGTTCTACTAGCATACCCAGTTCTTAACAATTCTTACTTATTGTGTTCAGACATATTATAACACACTTCCAGGGCAGCTGTGTCTTGGGCTGTAATCTTCAGGCCAAGAGGCAGAAACCTTATCGCTGTCTACAAAAGCACACTCATAAATGCCAAGTATCTTAGCCATTATTGTCCCCACAACAAAGCCGCCAATTCTTTATGGTAAGAATCCTGTAAATATCTGTTGTTGATTGATTCCACATATAATCCCTAAAGTGTGGAAACAGGCCATTCATCCCATGGAGTCTGCACCAATCCTCTGAAGAGCATCCCGTCAAGATCCAGACCCTTCCCATATCCCTGTAACCCCGCGTTTCCCATGGGTCATCCATTTAACCTACACACCCCTGGGCACTACAGAAATTCAGCATGGCCAATCTGCCTAATCTGCACATTGGACTGTGGGAGGAAACTGGACCATCCAGCGGAAATCCACACAGGAACAGGGGGAACATACAAATGTGGAACCTTATATCCTTGCTGATATAAGGTTTGTCCAAGGGAGATCATTGGAGGAACATCTGTGTCTATTGTAGAGAAATAAATGACTAGTTATTGGCCAGCCAGCCAGTTGGTCTTTCAGTTGAATTGGAAAGATAATATGAACATGTGAACTTGGAGCAGGAGTGGGTCATTTGGCCTACTTGACCTCCTGCTCTGCCAGTCATTCAGATCCTGGCTGATCTGAATGTGGTCTCAACTCCATCCCTCTGACCTACCACCATATGAATCCCTTGTTGGTCAAGAATCTATGTTTGCCATCAAAATCATTTAATGGCCTTGCTCCCTGTTTAAAAAAAAAAGGAATTTCTACAACTCTCAACTTGTTTCAACCTCTAAATTTTAAACTATCCCTTAATTCTAATCTCTCCTACAATGGGAAAAAGTCCTGCCAGCATCCATCCTATGAACTCAATTCAGTATCTCATACTTTTGACTCAGATTCTTCCTAATTCCAATGGATACAGGCCCATCCTGTTCTCGTAAGGTAACTCTCTCCATATCCATGGCATGCGATTTCCTGCAAACAGTGGCCTACTCCATCTTGGTGGAGGTTGCTAAATTGTACACAGCAGTTTTTCCAAGTGCTAACCTTACTTTTCTCCCCAATTATATTTTCAGAAGCGATCCCATTGGCTGATACTGGTGCAGCAAAAGAGCCAGAGGTACCTGCTGGACTTCCGGTAGCAACAGCTACAATGGCAACACCTACGGGTTTGGAAACTCAGCCTTTAGTGTTGCCACCTAGTATACTGGGAGCAGAGGAAGGTATGTAGACAAGCCAAGTTTTTAAAAAAAAACAAGTGTTTTGCTTGTTTTACACGTGTTTATTTCTTTGTTTGTCCAGATTGTATAACATCATGCACCTTTCCTTGCCTCTGAGGTGCACTGGGTCAACCTTCTCATAGGTCATGAACTAACAACTACTTTATGTACCCGTCTCTTCCAGGTTGACTTGCTATACGAGTTTTCCTCTCCCTCTACCTTCCCTTGACTCCTATTGAATAGGTAGTTTGTGCATTCTTGGAGGGGAAGAGTTCCAGATTTCCACCATCCTTTGCAGACAGAGTTTAAAAATCAGGACTGAAATAACTGCATAGAGACCGGTATCCATCACCAAGTCACCTTTTATTTACATGTGAACAGTACGTGGGTCCTGACCAGCCAGCTCAGAGCCAGTCCCTAGACTGAGTTGACCTTCTGAATATTCTGTTTATATCTGTCAGCCAGGGCTCCTTGATTGGGTTTGTTAACCTGGGCCAATCAAAGATCTCCATAATCAACAATACCTGGCCCTGGTTTCAACCATTGCAAGGACTCTCCCATTTTAAGGGAGAAAGTGAGGACTGCAGATGCTGGAGATCAGAGCTTAAAAATGTGTTGCTGGAAAAGCGCAGCAGGTCAGGCAGCATCAAAGGAACAGGAGAATCGATGTTTCGGGCATAAGCCCTTCTTCAGCCATTCCTGAAGAAGGGCTTATGCCCGAAACGTTGATTCTCCTGTTCCTTTGATTCTGCCTGACCTGCTGCGCTTTTCCAACAATACATTTTTAAGCTCTCCCATTTTAAGCCTGAGATGAGGTTTTTTTTTAAATGAGTGTTGTGGGTCTTTGGAGCTCTGTTCCCCAGACTCTAGGAGGGGTTGTTATCAAATACTTTTAAGACCGAGGTTAATAGAACCTTGACTAACAAGGGAGCCCATGGTTATCAGGAGTAGGAAGGAAAGTGTGTTAAAATGATGATCAGATCAACTTGATCTAGTTAAATGGTGGAAGAGCCTTGAGGGCGAAATAGCTTACTCCTGTTAATAATTTGTCAGCTTGTATGAAGAACTGCTTCCCAGCATCTTTGACTAACTTAGTTTTTATTTCAAGGTTATGCCCTTTTTCTGTCCAGACTCTGCCCATGAGAGGAGATGCTGAAAATGTGTTGCTGGTTAAAGTACAGCAGGTCAGGCAGCATCCAAGGAACAGGAAATTCGACGTTTCGGGCTAAAGTCCTGATGAAGGGCTTTATCCCGAAACGTCGAATTTCCTGTTCCTTGGATGCTGCCTGACCTGCTGTGCTTTAACCAGCAACACATTTTCAGCTCTGATCTCCAGCATCTGCAGACCTCACTTTTTACCCCATGAGAGGAGATAACTTCTGTCCATCCCAGTAATTATCTTAATCATCTTAAATGACTCACTAATCATTCCCAATTAATTTGTAATGAAGCGAATACAAGCTTTCTGGCTTGAAAATGTAACACTTTGTGAAAAAGATGTATTAAAAATGTCTTTTTTTTTGTCTCTCCTTTGCCAGAAGTACTACCTGAGAATTCTCCTTCAGTTACTGGTACAGCGACCACTGCATCTGTTGTTGTTTTGCCCCAGCCGCACCATCTGGTTACTATCGCCACTGCAGGACATTCTTACGAAGAAGTAGTTACTGTGATAATACAGTGACCACCAGTGAACCCCTTTTGTGAACGGAGGCTGCTTATCCCGGAGTGGTTAAAATAAAGTGTTGCAGAAGTTAAGCCGCCGCCGGCAGAATTGAACTGTAGGAGCAAATTTCTCTCTCAAGTTTGCCCTAAAATGACTAACCTGAGAGTAGGTTCACCTTTTGAGTTTGAGAATGAGAACTGTAGTGGTGGGTATTTTTATTGTTTTTCATCATCTTCCTGAATTATTTGCCCATGGTTGCAAGATCTCTGCTTGAAAGAAATTAAACTCATTTTAATTTCTTCTCGTCTTTGGAGCAGTAAAAAAAAAAGACTTGCCTGGTATTTATTTAAATACAACGAGCCATTAAATTCCATTTGCTGCATCGCAACAAACTTTGTTAGCCAGTGATGTTCTCAATAGCCCAGCCTGTAGATCTGAATACAAGACGGTGTTTTTAGAATCTTCTGTGTATCATGTTCTTCATGCCTCATGCTCAAAAGATTGCCTTTCAAGATTATGCTCCAGTGAAGTTACTTTAATAATCATCTGAGCTGTGCATCACCACCATTTTGAGAGTGACAAGAAGCCTGAAACAGAGAGGGTCCTGGGTCTACAAGTGACAGAGCCAACTTTGCTTTCCCAGTGAGCCAGTAGGTCTAATAACGAAAGTCATTTAAGGTTTTGTGTATGCATCATTAAATATTTTCCAAACCCAAACTCTTCCCCTCCCCTGTCCTAGAATTAGGTAGTGAGTGCTGAGAATTACTGATAATGACATGCACAAGTGTTACACTTTGCGTTAAACAAAGAAGGTTATGCCACCATGTCCTGTGCCCTGCATTCAGAATACTTTGAGTCAAACCTCTCAAAGGAAATGTGGTCGGGGTGGCAGGTCAGAGTTAGGGAATAGAATATTTAGATCTTGCTCAGTCTCCTCTGTACTCAGCTTCTGTCCTGGACCAAATGGTTTGAAGATGCAATGAATACTGGTCTATAATCCTGCCCACATAGGAACCAGAACTCAAAGGAAAAGCAACTCTACACGTCCACTTGGAACACTTTTCTAACAGTAGAGGACTCTGGGATCTTTATATGGCTCAAAGGAAGCAGTCACTGAAAGAGGAACTTAACAAGCAGGTGGAACCAAATATGATTGAAAAGTGGAGCTTCTACTAGGCTTGGTGGGTGAATCTTGGTTAAAAAAACAAATAGACCAAAATTTCCAAGACTTCCTGGTTTTTGCTAAGTAATAGACTGGCAGATCAGCTGGGGAATCTGCTCCTGATCATTATTTACTAACTCCCTGATAAAATGTAACATGAGATGACAACAAAATTGAGCTGGGCTGTGATTTTCCTAATGCTGGAATAGTCAAACTCATGAACACAATGTCCATTCAGATAAACAGGAGGAGTGGCTGCTGTCCATGGAATTATCATCTCCTAGTACAGGAGGGCAAATTAAAAATGCAACAAGATTTTATTTTGGGTCAAGTGCCCATGTGATGTATTTGAATGTGAACAGGAACATGGCACTGCAGAATTTAAAAATATTATTGTGAAATATATATAGAGTACACCAATAATGGAAGTGTCAGAAAGCCTTGCAACTGAGGTGGTTATGACCCTCTATAATATCAGTCATTACTTATGAATTTCAAATTGCAATATTCCATGTTAAGAAATTTTGCAGATTTTCATTAACCTTTTAAAGGTTTGTATGAAAGTTTGAAATTATTGAAGTTTCCTTTCAGAATTCAGGCAGTATTGCCTCTTAAAAAGCAGCATTGAACTTAATTTTAGTTCTTGCTAATGCCTAATTTCTTTTGAATCTTCAATTTTTTATTGGTTCAATTTGCTTTTCTAGCATCTATTCTAAGAGGCCTCGCTGTCTCAGTGATGGATGATTACATCAATGAACAAGGACACTGAATTTGTCTGCTTTAGGCTTTTGAAGCAGTGTTTTGCATTTAAGGGTACTGATGTCCAGTTTTAATAAACTATAAGTTAGAAATATTTGTCGATGTTTGTGTTTTTAATATCATTTCTGAGACTTTCTTTTAACTCCATATGTTGTGACTTATACTGAGCTAAAGTACAAATTGTGGAAGTATAAATGATTGAATATTAGAAGGCTGTGTGTTTGTGGAGCTTTAACAATAACAGGCAGGAAGTCTGGCTGGGCAAAAGTGAGGACTACAGATGTTGGAAATCAGAGTCTGGATTAGAGTGGAGCAGGAAAATCAATGTTTCAGGCAAAAGTCATTCCTGATGAAGGGCTTTTGCCCGAAACATCGATTTTCCTGCTCCTCGGATGCTGCTTGACCTGCTGTGCTTTTCCAGCACCACTCTAATCCAAGAAGTCTGGCTGTGTTACCTTTTCCTCCCTTCTCCTTTAGTACTGCAGCACCCCTCTGATTATGAATGTGTAGCTCTGCTTAGACCAATGAGCAGCAGAAACTTCAAACTGCCTGTCCATACCGCTTCACTCTGACCCTGTGCTCTAAAAAAAATTTTCACATGAAACTTGGTCCATAATGGTCGCTTTAGAAGTGTGCAATGTCTTTCTGTAGTTTGAGAATCCAGTCGCCCTAATTCCCAATGAAATTACAATTGGAATTCAAGCTATTGTCCTCTGTACTTATAGCCTTCATTGTTCTGTCGTGTGTGATGGAAAACATGATTGAGGAGATGGTCACTCCACAGCTTGAGAATCAATGACTGCCAGATAGACCACATAGCAGGACAATTTGGAGGAGAGAGGAGTCATGGTCCAAAAGGATACAAATGTCATGAGTGGCAGCATCCAGGGAACAGGAAATTTGACGTTTCAGGCACAAGCCCTTCATCAGGAATCCTGATGAAGGGCTTGTGCCCAAAATGTAGAATTTCCTGTTTCCTGGATGCTGCCTGACTTGCTGCGCTTTAACCAGCAACACATTTTCAGCTCTGATCTCCAGCATCTGCAGACCTCACTTTTTACTCAAAAATGTCATGAGTGGAAAAGTTGAGGTCCTTCAGGCAGATTTTAAGGAATGAGATTAAAATGTAGGACTTCAAAAGTCATACAAAGGTACCATGTACTCGTGAGTACAGAAATTGGAGTATTGATAGGGGCGGCATGGTGGCTCAGTCGTTTGCACTGCTGCCTCACAGCACCAGGGTCCTAGGTTTGATTCCAGCCTCGGGCGACTGTCTGTGTGGAGTTTGCATATTCTCCCCGTGGGTTTCCTTCGGGTGCTCCGGTTTCCTCCCACAGTCCAAAGATGTGCAGGTCAAGTGAATTGGCCATGCTAAATTGCCCATAGTGTTAAATGCATTAGTCAGAGGGAAATGGGTCTGGGTGGGTTACTCTGGGTCGGTGTGGACTGGTTGGGTAGTGATTCCACGCTGTACAGAGTCTAATCATTTGAGAAAAGGTGAACATGTGGCTAGAGAAATAGTGCCAGCAGATGAACTTTAGATTTTTAGGGCAATAGGATTAAATCTGGGAAACATGGGATACGTACAGACCAATGCTTTGCACTGAAACAAAGCTACATCTAATGTCAGGAGAGATTTAAAGAACATCACTTTGGCTAATAAGTCTTAGTCCTTGGAGGTAAAATGTATAATGTTTAATGTAATGTAACAACTAGGAGCAGGAGTAGGCATTTCAGCCCCTTGATCGTCCTCCGCCATTTGATATGAACATGGCTGATCTTATCTTGGCCTCAAGTCCACTTTCCTACCTGCCTCCATAACGCTTCAATCCACTGCTGATTAAAAATGTCTCTCTCCTCCTTAAATTGACTTTGTCCCAGCATCCACACGGGGATAGTGAATGTCAGATTCACAGCCCTTTGAGAGGAATAATTTCTCTTCTGTTTTAAATCTGCTACCCATTATCCGAACATTATGACCCTTCAGTCTAGATTGCCCCACATGAAGAAACATCTCTATGTCTACTTTGTCCCCTTTAGCATGTTGTACCTCAAGATCTCCTCATACTCCAAACAGCATAATCCCTATTCAGAAGACAAACCCCTCTGGAATCAATCTAGTGAATGTCCCAATGTGACTATATTCTTCAATGTGGTGTCACTAATGTCTTGTACAGTTGCAACAACACTTCCCTACTTTATATTGATTTAGAAAGTATAAAGGAATTATGAATGCACAGTCATTCCAAGTCATTGGAAAGTTACCTCCAGGCAGTGATGGTGGTCCCATGCATCTGCTGCCTTTGCTCTAGGTGGTTGAAGTTGCAGGTTAGAAAGTACTTTTGAAGAAAAATCATGGTGTTTCTGTAGTGCATCTTGTAGATTGTACATGCTGCTGCTGTGTATCAATCCCGGATCAATTGCACACATCCGAGCAAGTAGACAGAATTACATCACACTCTGGCATATGCCTTGGAGATGGGAGATGAGCACTGGGAGACTGGAAGTAAAATACTTTCCTCAGATTTCTCAACTTCTGTGCTGCTCTTGTAGTCACTTTTTTATGTGGTTAATCCAGTTCACTTAATGGTGATGTTGACAGTGGGGTTACAGTAGGAGTAATTGAATGTTAATGAGCAATTATTAACAATGGGAGCTTAACTTCAGTTGTTGGCAAACGATTGGAATCAATTCTGAGAGACACTTTTTAATCAATTAGTCAGGAAACTGAGTTTACAGGAAAGCCATGAACTTGACTTGGGAAATTTTTGAGGAAGTACTAAAGTGGATGAGGGCAGTTGCAGTGGATGTGGTCTACATTGATTTTAGCAAGGTTTTTGACAAGGTCTTACATGCCAGGCTGTAAGCAATCTGGCAGAATTGAGCCAAAATTAGAACCAAAAACAAATTGCAAGAAAATTGCTCAGCAGGTCTCGCAACATCTGTGAAGAGAAATCCAAGTTAACGTTTTAGATCAAGTGACCCTCAGACTGGGATCCAAAATGAGTTCAGTAGCAGGAGACTGGATTGTAGTTTGTGTGTTTTTGTGACTGAGGGGCCATTACTAATGAGGTTCCACAGGGCTCAGTACTGATCCCTTGCTCTTTGTGGTTTACACTAATAATCTAGACTCAAATAGTGGGAATGTTCAAGAATGTTTGCAGATAATACAGAAGTTGGCTGTCCTGTTGATACTGACCAAGAAAACTATAGACTGCATGAAGGTTTGGATTGTCTGGTCAGTTGACAGAAGGTGGAAAATGAAATTCAGTTTGGAGAAGTGTGAAGTAATGTATTTTGACAAGTGGGGGGAGAAATCATAAACATGAGGTTCCTAAATAGTGTGGATAAATTAAGGAATCTTAAAAGGTAACAGACAGACTAATAAAGGTGGTTAAGGCATCACTGGCCACATTTTCCTTTATAAGCTGAGGTACTCCATATCAGGGCAAGAAAGTTATCCTAGAACAACTATTTAGATCACATATTGAGAACTTTGAGCGCTGATTTAATTGAGCTGTATAAAACGGAGGGCTGTGTGTGTAAATTGGGGTGACCTATTTAAATCTAGGTAAAATAATGAAAAAATTAGAGGGGGAAATTAAACATTTTTTCAGTGATTGAGCGGTAGGGCCTGAATCTCATTGCCTAAAAGGGTGGTTCAGGCAAAAATTCTTATAATGTTTTTGGGGGGAGACAGGGATCGATTGCTTGGAAAGCCAAGATTGCAGAGGTAGGTCCCGGTGTGGGAAGCTGGTGGTCTCCAGAGGGCTGAAAGCTACCCTGTAGTAGTATAAGTTTTCTGTGACTGCCATTCTAATCCAGTTACAGACAGCACTGCACTTAGCACACAAAGGAAAACAACTCCTGCCTTTCTATGACATTCCTTTTATTGTCTTTATTTCCCCAAACGTACAAGCTCTCCTGGGTGTCTGCTGATGCAACTCTATACCAATAGAAGAGCTACAGGAGAATTGTCAAAATTAAAACACAAACAATTCACCTAGAT
Source organism: Hemiscyllium ocellatum (assembly GCF_020745735.1). Lineage (NCBI taxonomy): Eukaryota > Metazoa > Chordata > Chondrichthyes > Orectolobiformes > Hemiscylliidae > Hemiscyllium > Hemiscyllium ocellatum. The sequence continues at coordinate 103,952,351 of NC_083408.1, read as the reverse complement.
GGGTGCTGGTGGTACTTTGCCTCCATAAGAATTAAATACCTTGTTCATCAGCTATTGTTATTGTTATTGTTTTTCCCTGGCTTTTTAAAACACATTATACGATTTAGTTTGGTTTTGGAGATGTGTATTTTTATCCTGTCATAGAATGTAGAATTGTTGGAGCATTGCTTCATTTTCCTTTCAAACCAGCATCCACATCCTCTTAATTAAGGGAAGTAAAGAAATAATTACCTACCCTTCCATCTGTTCCCTATCGAGATGAATCAAAACTGGGTCTGGGATTAAGTGGGAGTCATAGTTTGGAAGCTGTGAAAAGGCTGTCTTGGGAGTTGGAAAGGAGCATGGTTATCTCCGTGATGAAATTTAAATCACAGATAACCATGCTGAGATAGTAAATGAAACGACATGGACCTAGTCCAGCAGACGCTTGATCACCAGTGAGAATAATTGGTAGGAAGCGGAATTGGTTCAGAGTAATGCAGATTTATGAATGTGTGGTTACCAGAAGAGAATCTGATCAAAGAAGAAACAAAGATGAAAAACAATCCGTGGCTAGATAATTCTATATATATCGATAGAATGGTATTTGCTTTTCAGAGTGAAACGTTTTGTAAAACATGTAAGGTCAGTTGTGTTAAGTGAACAGGTGTGAGACAGACTGTGGAACAACTGATGGGAACAATAATTATCCACATGTAGGTTGCTGCATTCTGTGCACTTGCCAGCTGATCTTATATTTCTGCAAAAATAAAGATTCTATACTTGAGCAATATTAACATTTTTGATCAAAATTTATGATATGCAATTCAAAAAATACACTATAGACAATATAAGGAGTGGACATTATTTTACATAGTGAATATTCCAGTAAAATGTGTATAGTGTTATTTTCCAAGAGAATTTTTGAAAAAAAAATCACAATTACAGCAATAAGAACAATGTTTAAGAGCATAACCATAGTTAACCTTTCTGTATTCTGTAGCAAGGGACTAATTTAGAGAGCTATCATAAACTATGACTTGCATGAGAGTTCATGTGACCATCAATCTAACCAATTATAAAATGAATACATTTTCCAGTTAAAAGCTGAATGTAAACACAATGTGTACAAAAACAAAAGTAAGGAATGGCAAATCGGTTCAAAGATCTCGCCGTTGTACACTGGAATAATTTTTCTTCATAAGCAAGTAACTTTCTGAAGTAAAATTCAGAGACATTTATGAGGCAAAAAAGGTGCCAGCTTCTGGTACTAAACAAGTAGGATTATTGAGCTTGGCTGTGAAGGGATTTTGCTTGATCAAAGCTCTTGCAAAATGTCTTGCAATGTTTTACTACATAGAAGGTACTATATAAATAGAGTGCAGAGAGAATAAGTCAGTAGTAAAGTCACTTCTGTCAATAGAGTCTCATAGTTCAAGGAGAACAAAAAGGAAAGGGCGAGTAGATTGGAAGTATTTTCTTCCCTCTCACAATAATATGTTGTTACCTCAACCTGGTTGTGCACAAAGATAAAAACTTGAGACTTGCTTGTAAACTTGCATTTGATGGTTTCAGATTCTGATTTATTTTGTGAAAAGGAGGCTTTTTTTTAAACTTCACTACTTCGTTCGCACAGCAAAACAAATTTTTAAAAAGAAACAAAAACCTGAAGGTTGGAGTGTTAAAATGAACTTTTAAAAACCTTGAATGGATAGTTATTCATTTTTTTTAATCCCAGCAAAAAGGTTATATGGACATTTTAAACTAATATTAATTGCTGTGTTCATAACTTAGTAATTGGTAGCCTAGATAAATTGAACAAACATTAGCCAGAGAAGAAACTTACTTATTGATTAATGAGTTGGAACTGCAAGTGATGCATTTGTAAGAGATTAAAGGGTAATCTGTTGTACATGTAGAGGGGCAGGATAAATACTTCAAAAATCTTTAGTTTTACATGCTAAAGCTCATTAGATTGGGTAACATACTGACGGATAGAGAACTGATGAGAAGAAGAAAACCAAAAGGAAATAATAAACTGGTCATTTTCCAAGTGACAGCCAGCGACTATTATGGTCCTGCAGGAATCAGTACTTCTTGGACTCCAGGCATTCACAAAATACATTGATTTAGACGAGAGAATTCATTGTAATATCTACAAATTTGCAGATGAGCCAAAGCTGGAAGAGTGATCTGTGAGCAGGATGCAGAGGTGCTGCGATGTGATTTGGACAAGGTAAAAACAATGATTGCAAATTCTGGAAACCAGATTCTGGATCCTTCAAGGTGAGTGGACAAATGTATGGCAGATGAAATTTATGGATAAATGAGGTTATCCACTTTGATAGCAAGAACAGGAAGGCCAATTATTATCTGAATGGCATTAGTTTGGGAAAGGGGGATGTTAGCGAGTTTTGAGAAGATTTGTAGCTCAGGTTGAGGTTCTAGTTGTAGGTTTGCTCGCTGAGCTGGAAAGTTTGTTTTCAAAGGTTTCATCACCCTACTAGGCAACATCATCAGTGAGCCTCCGGATAAGCCTCCGCTTTCTATTTATGTGTTTCGGTTTCCTTGGATTGGTGGTGTCATTTCCTGTTCTTTTTCACAGGGGGTGGTAAATGGGATCGAAGTCAATGTGTTTGTTGATAGAGTTCCAGTTGGAATGCTATGCTTCTAGGAATTCTCGTGTGTGGCTCTGTTCGGCTTGTCCTAGGATGGACGTGTTGTCCCAGTCGAAGTGGTGTCCTTCCTCATCGGTATGTAAGGATACTAGTGAGAGTGGGTCATGTCTTTTTGAGGCTAGTTGATGCTCATGTATCCTGGTGGCTAGTTTTCTGCCTGTTTGTCCAATGTAGTGTTCGTTACAGTTTTTGCAAGGTATTTTGTAAATGACATTAGTTTTGCTTGTTGCCTGAATAGGGTCTTTCAAGTTCATTAACTGCTGTTTTAGAGCATTTGATGGGTTTGTAGGCTACCAGGCTTTGGCTCAGGAGTTCTACTCCACTATCATCTTGGAGTTAGTTCGATTGAAGTAATGGATTGTTGATAGTTGTGACCCTGTCACTAACATCCAGCACACAAAAACTAAGAGCAAGAATAAGCCCTTCAAAATCTGCTCTGAAATTCAGTGTGATCATGGCTAATCCTGTACCTTATTGCTATGTTCAAGCTTTCACCCCATATCTATTGCCGCCTTTGAAATCACAAAAAAAGTCTGTCTTCATTGAATATATTAAGTGACTCGGCCTCCACAACCTTCTGTGCTAGATATTTTCACATGCTCACTACTGGTTTTGAGTGAAGACATTTTTGCTCATCTCACACTCCTACATTACGTAAGTACAGTGAAAAGATTACAAGTCGGCACTTAATTATCTTTGTACCTAAGGTGATGCCATAAGTACAGATTCTTTGGTATAAAATTTAAAAAAAAGTTTTTAAAAAAGTTTAGACAAATAAAATAGAAAAATAAAAAAAAAAATAAAAAGTACACAATTTACAGCCCTTCCACCTCAGTCCACGCAGGACCCCACCTCCAGTCAGAGCACTGGGGCCTTGTCTTCAGTCCACACATTGGGCCCTATCCACCCAGAGCTGCAGAGCCCCATTCTGGACTCAGCCGCTATGCCACTGACTGCCAGAGTTGTGCCCAGGCACACCAGCCACCTCATCGACAACTAACAACGTCTCCGCTCCTGGTCCTCAGCTGCTGCCATCGCTACCACTGCCTCTATGACTGAGAAGGAAGCAGAGGGGGAAAAAAAGACCAAAAAGAACTTAAAAAAAAGGGAAGAAAAAAGCAAGAAAGGAATAAAAAAAACAATAAAATAAAGAAAGAAAAGCAGTGCACATGCATTCCTGCTCAGGAGCCCTACTTCACTGCCATCATGCATTACAGTTTCCTGTCTGATTATAGTCTATTTAATCTAAGCAGGGAAAACATTAGTTTGTCCAGCCTGTGTGCATTGTCATATTGTCAGTACTGATCAATGATAGAATGACAACATTCTAGACCAACATGCATTACCTTGATGCTGATGATCAAACCAAAATCCTTACAGATGTGGCTGCTGAACGTGTAAAAGGAAATTCCTTAGTTTCTTCAGTTATTGGATAATAGAATATGGAATTACTCATTTTTAGTGTGCTTTCTCTAAGCCTAACAGATTTATTTTTACTATTATTTAGTAGTGCTAAAATAGTCATTGGTTACTTAATTTTCTGTTAGAATATGTAAAGTATTGGATTTAAGGACAGGAGAAATTTGAAGGGCTCTCGGGGGAGCGGGAGTAAAAAGTAGGGGTATTCCAAAGAGTTCGATAGTTCTTACAATCAATGGTCTTAACAGACTGAATAGCCTCTTCTTAAGAGAAGGTATACTTTACTTTCTAGTTTATTAACATGTCGATACCCAGCAGGAATGTCCTTTGCTCAAGTACATTATGTCCTTCAAACATGTCAAATGCAAAACTTTACATTAAATGTACAAAAGAGACATGGATGTAACTTGTGAAATAATATATTAAACTGATAAAAGCAAAATTCAGATAGTTCATCAATGCTATGTCACTAATTTTAAGAGCGGTGTGTGCTTGGATTCTGAAATGATATGTTTCCAAGGTACAGTGTACATTGGTAATTGGCTCACATTATGCTTGCTAACATATCTACATCAAAACACAGGCTGGAGTAATTGTAATTGCAAACCTAATGTAGAAAGAGTGAATAATTTATTGTTGTCTTTCTTTTAACTGAAGGCTAGAACTATTAGTACTATTCACAGGTTGAATTTCTTACTCAAGATTATTTTGTTTGTCTCAGTAAGGATCGTCATCTTGTTCTCCATCCTCTTCACCTTTGTCCTTTGGAATAATGTTTTCCTCATTTACTCCCACTGGTTTGATACTTTCTGAAGGCTCACTTGTCTCGTCACTCTCCTGGTTTTCTCTGCTATGGAACAAAATAATGCAGATTGCCTTTAGTTCTTAATTAGAGCCAAGTAGCACAAGTGGGATCCTCAAATGGAACAGATGCATATCAAATCAACCGATATGCAGGCTGCTGGATACACTTTCCTCATTCCTGATGAAGGGTTTGTGCCCGAAACGTCAAATTTCCTGTTCCTTGGATGCTGCCTGACCTGCTGCGTTTTTCCAGCAACACATTTTCAAGTTATTTAGTTCCTATTCATGACTTAAAACTTCTGTAGACCAATGATTTAGCACCTGGGTATTCAGTTTACCACAAGATATTTTTTAAAAATGCTAACATGATAGGGATAAACAAATTGAAGCATTTAAATTAATAAAGGGATTCAATAGAGTAGGTACAAGTAACTTTCCTCTGGCATGGGAAATCAAGAGGGGACATAATTTTGAAATTAGAGCACAGTATGTTAATAGAAATCTGTAATTCTTTCCCTCTAAACATGACGAATACTCAATAATGGAACTTTCAAGTTGTTGGGTGAAGTGATGGATGGTATCATCAACAATGGCCATAAAGCAGAATTTGCTAGCATTTGCTTAGTCCAAAACCATGCAGGTTAGGTGAATTGGCTATGCTAAGGTGCCCATAGTGTTAGGTGAAGGGGTAAATGTAGGGGACTGGGTCTGGGTGGGTTGCTCTTCGGAGGGTCGATGTGGGCTTGTTGGGCCAAAGGGCCTGTTTCCACGCTGTAAGTAATCTAAGCTGATCATTATGTTTGGTTTCAGTTCTGCCAGTGCGAGTCATCATATGACATTATTTAAAACCTTGGTTCAAACACAGACAAAAATGCTGAATTCCAGAGCTGAGATGTGAGTAACGGAGGTGACCAGTCTCCCCAATGTAGAGGAGAAATGTAGCTCCCCAAAGCCTGTACTCCATCTACAAGGCACAAGTCAGGATTGTAACATAATATTCCCCACTTCCGTGGAAGAGTGCTGCTCCAACAACATTCAAGAAGATTGACACCATCTAGGATAAAGTAATTCACTTGACTGTCGTCATATTCTCCAACACTCATTCCTTCCACCATTGATGCTCAGTAACAGTGTGTACCATTGTCCTTGGTCAGTTGGCACTATTTGGAAATAGGTGGAGAACTGCCTCACACACCATTATTTGCTGGCTCCTATACTGCAGACCCCTCCTATTTCTGACATACAAACAAGGAACAAGAGTACAGATTAGAGTGGTGCTGGAAAAGCACAGCAGGTCAGGCAGCATCCAAGGAGCAGGAAAATCGACGTTTTGGACAAAAGCCCTTCATCAGGAATAGAGACAGGGTGCCTGCAGAGCGGAGAGATAAATGAGAGGGGGGGGGGGTGCGTAGGGGTGGGATAGGGGTGGGAAGAAAGTAGCATAGAGCACAATAGGTGAATCAGAGGAGATGACCTGGGGGTTGCCGTGAGAAAGAACCTCTCAGATTCTTGTAGAGAGAGGAGGAAAACTTCTTCAAGGAACAAAATTATGAGGGGCATGGATGTGATAAATAGACAAAGTCTTTTCCCTGGGGTCAGGGTGTCCAGAAGTAGAGGGCATATGTTTAGGGTGAGAGGGGAAAGATATAAAAGGGACCTAAGGGGCAACTTTTTCACGCAAAGGGTGGTTTGTGTATGGTTGAGCTGCCAGAAGAAGTGGTGGAGGCTGGTACAATTGCAACGTTTAAGAGGCATTGGTTGGGTATATGAATAGGAAGGGTTTGGAGGGATATGGGCCGGGTGCTGGCAGGGGGGACTAGATTAGATTGGTATTTGGTCAGCGTGGACAGGTTAGACCGAAGGGTCTGTTTCCATGCTGTATATTTTTATGAATCTAACAGAACCAAGGTTGATGCTTTGAGTGGAACTTACACAAAAGGTTTCTCAATAAAAATGTATAGGCACGAAAAGAATTAAAGCTGCAATTTCATTTGCATCAAACTCTTTTGGGTTCCTTGTTCTCATGCGACATACCGTAAGAATTTTCTCCTGGGGATTACTGGCCCATTATTTCCACATACTTCCCAAAGACCAGCATACGATCAGGAACTTATAATGTGCTGCAAAAAGAATCAGTGTCATACTCTGCAGACTAGATACAAGTGTGAAGGATATGCTGTTGTGGAAAGTTTGGGGTACAGTTATAGAGAAATACAGCACAGAAACTGGCCCTTCAGTGCAACTTGTCCATGCCAACCAGATATCCTAAATTAATCTAGTCGAATTTGCCAGCATTTGGCCCATATCCCTCTCAACCCTTCCTATTCATATACTCATGCAGATACCTTTTAAATGTTGTAATTGTACAAGCTTCCACCACTTCCGCTGGCAGCTCATTACAATCATGCACCACCCTCTGCGTGAAAAGGTTGCCCTTCAGTCTCTTTTATTTCTTTCCCCTCTCATCTATGTCCTCTAGTTATGGACATCCCCATGGCAGGGAAAAGACTTTACATTGAAAACATTGGCTTGACCTTCAGTTCATCTCTTCTGACCTTTTGTTGAAAAATCACGAGAAATGGCGTTTAACTGTTACATTATTTCACAGCTCCTACTGATTTCGCACTACACTACTCCTTCCCATCCCGTATATTTCTTTTGATGATTTCAAAAGATAAAGTGTGCTATCTAATAGAATACAATGTTAACAGTATTTTGTTTCTCTCAGAAACCAACCATTTGTTTTCTTACACCAAAGGGTATCTGACCTCAGTCAGATGGGGGCATGGAGGCATGATATGGGACTACCCTGAATGGCAAAAACAATGTTGAAAATTTGGGAAATAGTACTACAAACAACTTCTTATTATTTGTTTCAAGTAAAGCCACCCCCAAATATCATCCTCCCAGAAAGATATTTATTTAGAGTTAGAGAGTCATCGAGATGTACAGCATTCCAACAGTTGCCTAACTAATGTCCTGTACTTCCACAATGTGACCTCCCAACCCCTGTACTCAATACTCTGACCAATAAAGGAAAGCATACCAAACGCCGCCTTCACTATCCTATCTACTTGCAACTTCACTTCCAAGAGCTATGAACCTGCACCCCAAGGTCTCTTTGCTCAGCAACACTCCCTAGGACCTTACCATTAAGTGTATAAGTCCTGCTAAGATTTGCTTTCCCAAAATGCAGCACCTCACATTTATCTGAATTAAACTCCATCTGCCACTTCCCAGCCCATTGGCCCATCTGGTCAAGATCCTGTTGTAATCAGAGGTAACCCTCTTTGCTGTCCACTTCACCTCCAATTTTGGTGTCATCTGCAAACTTACCTCTTATGCTCGCATCCAAATCATTTATGTAAATGACAAAAAGTAGAGGACCCAGCACCGATCCTTGTGGCACTCCACTGGTCACAGGCCTCCAGTCTGAAAAACAACCCTCCTCCACCACCCTCTGCCTTCTACCTTTGAGCCAGTTCTGTATCCAAATGGCTAATTCTCCCTTTATTCCATGAGATCTAACCTTGCTAATCAGTCTCCCATGGGGAACCTTGTCAAATGCCTTATTGAAGTCCATATAGATCACATCTACTGCTCTGCCCTCATCAATCCTCTATGTTACTTCCTCAAAAAACTCAATCAAGTTTGTGAGACATGATTTCCCAAACACAAAACCATGTTGAGTATCCTTAATCAGTCCTTGCCTTTCCAAATACATGTACATCCTGTCCCTCAGAATTCCCTCCAACAACTTGCCCACCACCGAGGTCAGGCTCACTGGTCTATAGTCCCCTGGCTTGTCCTTACCACCCTTCTTAAACAGTGACACCACATTAGCCAACCTCCAGTCTTCCAGCACCTCACCTGTGACTATCGATGGGACAAATATCTCAGCAAGAGGCTCAGCAATCACTTCTCTAGCTTCCCACAGAGTTCTAGGGTACACCTGATTAGGTCCTGGGCATTTATCCACCTTTACCCGTTTCAAGACATCCAGCACTTCCTCCTCTGTAATGTGGACATTTTGCAAGATGTCAACATCTATTTCCCTACTGTCTATATCTTCCATATCATTTTCCACAGTATGTACTGATGCAAAATATTGATTTAGTATCTCCCCCATTTTCTGCGGCTCCACACAAAAGCCACCTTGCTGATCTTTGAGGGGCCCTATTCCCTCCCTAGTTACTCTTTTGTCCATAATGTATTTGTAAAAACTCGTTGGATTCTCCTTAATTCTATTTGCCAAAGCTATGTCATATCCCCCTCCTGATTTTCCTCTTAAATACACTCCTACATCCTTTATACTCTAAGGATTCACTCGATCTATCCTGTCTATACCTTACATATGCTTCCTTCTTTTTCTTAACCAAACCCTCAATTTCTTTACAATTTGACAAGTAATTCATAATTAAGTTTTTTGCCAGAGTTTAGTGGGTGGCACGGTGGCAGAGTGGTTAGCACTGCTGCCTCACAGCGCCTGAGACCTGGGTTCAATTCCCGACTCAGGCGACTGACTGTGTGGAGTTTGCACGTTCTCCCTGGGTGCTCCGGTTTCCTCCCACAGTCCAAAGATGTGCGGGTCAGGTGAATTGGCCATGCTAAATTGCCCGTAGTGTTAGGTATGGGGCAAATGTAGGGGTATGGGTGGGTTGTGCTTCAGCAGGTCAGTGTGGACTTGTTGGGTCGAAGGGCCTGTTTCCACACTGTAAGTAATCTAATCTAATCTAATAGCCCATTATCTCTAGTATGTGCAACAAAACATTCTACCTGTCTTCACTGTCAAAGCTATTGTCTTCTTCATCCGATATTGTAAGAGGGATAGACGCTGTATTTCTTCCTTTATCCTCCACAAATTCTTCATCCACTCCAGCTTGCCGCAATGTTTCACGGTACCGTCTCTCAGCTACGGATGAAGCATTTTTCTAAAACCAAAAAACCACAGTGCTGAGCAGAGATCTATGTTGCACACTTCCATGTGAGGGTGTTAAACTTAAATAATTTTCAACCTGCTTAATTATCTCTCATTTTCTTGTTTAATAGTTTTAATATCTATGGTAGGTGATGATCACCTCTGTATATTTCATTCATATGATCATTTTCGTAATGTCCTCTTGACAGGTTATTGATCTGAAACGTTAATTGTTTGTTTTCCCCAAATGGTGTGTGACCTTTTGAATATCTCTAGCCACAGTCTGTCTTTTACTGCAGATTTCCAACATCTAGAGTATTTTGCTTTTGTATTTGTAGCTTTGAGTTTGACTACGTGCAACCATTTACTTGCTCACCTGACTGACTTGTTCAAAGAGGAACGGTCTGCTACGGACTCGTCTCTTCATCTCCTCCATTTCCTTCATGTATTCTTTCTTCCTCTTGAAATCTCGCTGTCTGAAGCAACAATTGATCAGTTAGAATTTAAGAACACAAAGGTTTCACAAATCAGAAGGGACATAAAAGAACATCTTTGGTTTTGGGTCACAGAGGAATGAAATATTGCCAACTGATTTCTTACATGCAATTGAACACGGCTATAAATAATGTGCCATTTTATTGTTAGATGTACATAGCAATAATATAATAAAATTTGTTATCTGCTATTACAACACACTCTCATTTCTGTATAGAAAAGTGGCACAGTAAGAACTGAACAGACCTATACTGCTTCAATGTTTTTTTGTAGGTCTCTGCTAGGCTTTGATGAGGGTCCATAGCTTTAGCCCGTGTCAATAAAGTTTTGCTCATGCTTTGGGTATTCATCTTGTACTTCTCCATCCACTGAGCTTTCTCGAGCACTTGTTTGTCTCGTTCTTCTAGAGATTTTCTATGGGATAAAATCAGAATAATTTGTTAAAATGGCACAACATAGCAATGCTTAAAGTGATTCTCCTAACTCAAAAAATTGTACGTGTCTCTGTTCTTTCTACCAGCCTTCTTCCTTGCTAGATCTTTGCACATGATTTTTTTTCCTCCAGTCTTCAGTTAGTCTCCATTGGGCAGGGTCAGAGAGATTATACATTTGCAGTGATCTGGGCTACCACACCCCTACTGGCCCACAATACGCTGACAAAACATTTTCTTCATTTCCATTCTTTCCTGCCTCCCTTTAATTCTGAAGCTTCCTGGTGCCAGCAAAACTGGCTTAAAGATAATAGGATTATTAAAATGGAGGCACACATCTTTTTAAAAGGGGTGTTACCAACTGAGTCTCTGAGACTCAAATTTTTGGTTGTGTGCCTCCATTAAAACCACAGGTTGACAGGACCTTGTCAGGTTTTAAATTCTTTGTATTTAGCTTTGCACGTCTCCCAAATGAAATTCTCCCTGCCTGGCCTTGGTACTTGAGGGAATTATCCAACTCTCTCTGCCATCTCTTGGTAGCTGAGGCGTAAATTCCAACTCCACCTCCTTACTGCTCACTCAGTCCATAATACTGGTGTCCTGTTTGACTGTGAGTAAAATGGAGCTTCAAATGCAATATCTGAAGCAGCACCTTTATTACTTTGCCTATTTTGTTACCACAGCCACTATCACAGAAAGTGCCAATCAGGTCTTTGGAAACTTCAGCCTCAATTTCTTCAGTGCCTCCTCATCTTCATTCAATTTGTAGAATTTCAATGCATTTATTGCCCTGCTAATTGTATATTGTAATTTCCCAAGTTCCTATCATTCCTGTCCTTGCAAACCTCCAGTGACTCACTGACTTTAACATCATTGTTATTATTTTACATGGTTACTCCAACTCATCTCTTACCACTTTCTTTATCTCTATTCTCAGCACATGCCTTTCTTTTGACGGTGGTCTAATGTGTGTTACTACTCCTCATGGTCCACCATCAGTAAACAGAAACTCCTGGCATCAGGTTTCTGCTATCGACCTTTATTCCTAAATTCCTCCATTTCCCATTCCACCTTCAAAATCCTCCTCAAAACATATAGCTTCTACTGTGCTGTTGGAGGCTACCTTAACAGACTACAAAGCAGGATTTAGGCAAATGGAAGACTTTTATCTAAGCATAAACTGGTTGATGCAAGGAGAGGCCTGAAAGATCTTCCCTGAATCTCGCCTCAAAATGAGAAAACAATTTTTCCCTTAATCTTTGGCTCAGATTAGAACAGTGATCAATTCTGATCTTTACAGTAAAGTACAGCATATTTATATATTTTGTATTACAATAATCAAATACAGTATAGTCATTGTTCTTCCCCCTTAATTCCATCCACCTAATTGTGTAAAATACCTAATCAATGATGGGCATTCCCATGGACAACCCCAGGTTCCTAAGATCTTATGGTGTTTTTCAGACATGATTATTTCAAGGCTTTGGGATCCTCCTATGCATCCACATTCCAAAGTTATTGGTTATACTCCTTCAAATATACTCAGGCTTGCTTATCTCTCTGAGGGCTGCTTAAATTCTGTTAGTCATTGTATTTCCCACAGTCCAAATCACATATGTAAAAATACAAAAGTTAATTTTAACTACTTGCTATAAGATTTGTAATGTTGACTTCGGTTATAAAGTTATTTATAGAGTGTAAAGTTATACAGCTACTTCTACTGTTAGCACTTTGTAATTACTTTGTAATGGGCTGTGAACAATCTAATTTGTTCAGGGCGTAACAGAAGATGTTTATGGAGACTAATTAACATTCACATCTAGGTTTAAGTGGGTTTTTTTCCTAATGGTTGTATTATACTTTGGTTATATGTGGATCTACCTCTTAAGTTGAAAACTACTTCTATGATTATCTGAAAATATTAACAAATAGGTTCTAGTTAAAAGTTATGAGTAACTTCAAAGAAACAAATAACTACAAAATAACTTTAGCTGTTGTCTTTGCAGCTGCGTAGGGAGTTAATCTGGCTGGCTCATAGGCTGAGATTCATACCTGGTGTTATTTATTCACTGGGACAATCATTGTTTCATTAATGAGGCTAAGATCAATCACTTGGAGGAGAAAGTGAGGACTGCAAATGCAGAGATCAGAGTTGAAAATGTGTTGCTGGAAAGAGCTTATGCCCGAAACGTCGAACTTCCTGTTCCTTGGATGCTGCCTGACCTGCTGTGCTTTTCCAGCAACACATTTTCAGCTACAATCAATCACTTGCCTGTCTTTAGGCAGCCTCTTATCAAAACTGTTTCATATGATTTCTCGTAGGGCCTCCTTCCTGACCTTGGAGTAGTCCTGTTCAAAGGTACCATTATGTTTCACTATGTAACCAGGCAGTTTGGTTTTGCTTATTTTTCGTCATCCTTCGTGTAAGCAGGCATGGGCCATTTTGATATAAGCAGGTACAGGCCACCCTTACATGTGCTTTCAATCATCTCCTGGAACATCTCTTTTCTGACTTGGTGTTCTTTAAATTCCTAGTGAGCATGACGGGCCATTTGTTCTATAAAATGTGCTGTGTACGCATGGTTACAGTTTGTTATCGTACAAATGTAAATTTAAGATAATATCTGAGTTTAAATTGTTGTTGGCAGAATGTACATTGCATTGGCTTATTAATAAATGTGATCTGTTGTTGGCTGCCATACAAGAGTATGTTATTGTTGAATATTTCTGAAGTGTAAGCTGTACTCGGCTCCTATGATTATTCAGTTGTTATTGGTAGTAACAGAACTTTAAGTTGCTGGTGTTGGCTGTTACACAAATGTGTAAGTTGTTGATTTTGGCTGTCGTTAGTTGTTGCTGTAACACAAGGTATTAGTTGCTATGTAAAAGTAAGTTGTTGGATATTTCACAAGTGTGAGCTATATTTGGCTGCTGTTTAGTGTAGATGTTATTGGCTGCTATACAAGTGAACAACCCAATGTAGTTGCCCATTGTTTGGTATAATTTGTTGGCTTTCTCTCCAAGCTTGTCTTTTCCAGGAAACCTGCTTCCTCAAATCTATTTCAATCAAACTGCTGACCAACTAACTTTTCTTCCTGGCTCATATTAGTTAATATTGTTAGCTGTTTCCTCTTCTCAGGTACTGTCCTACTCTTCAAATCTGCCAGGTTCATACTTGCTCAAAATAATATTAACCCTTCTTCCCTTCAAACGATTGCAACCATCCCCAAAGCAAGATGAAATAATGTGTATGCTGGAAATTTGAATTAGAAGCAAAAAAGGCTGGAAGAACCCAGGCTCCTCCTCAATGTGGATTCTTAGTGTTCTTCTCGTATTGTATTCAAGATGGAAGTTTACCAATAACACCTTCAGGAGAACATATTCAATCTGGGGAAACACTGGCAGATTAAGTTTAATATAAGGAAGTGTGAAGCGATTTATTTTGGTAGGAAGCAACAACGTAACCAAATTTTAAAGGACTTCCAGGTACAAATATTGGAGAATAATTGTGTGCACATTTTCAGAAGCACATATAATCCCTGGCTTTATGAATAGAGTACCAAATCAAGAATTCTGTACTAAATGCTTTTAAACGTAGGAGCCTGCTCAGAATTTTGTGCCAAATTCTCAGCACCATACTGTAGCAGAAGGACAATCTTAGATTGTACCATTCTAGTGTATTTCCTCTGCACAAAGGGTGAAATTAGATGAAGGACACGTTTCAGAGTCATTGAGTTATATAGCATAGAATCAGAACCCTTTAGCCCACCATGTTTTTGCTGACCAACAAACACCAAACTATACTAATCCCATTTATCTGTACCTAACCAATAGCTTACTAAGTCCTGGCTTTTTAAATGCTCATTCAGATGCTTCTTAAAAAATGTTAAGAGTGTATATGCCTCCACCACCCTCTCAGGCAATATGTTCCATATTTCTACCACCCCCTTGGTGAAAAAGATTTTTATCAGATCTCCTCAAAACCATTTATAGATCACCTTAAACTTATATCCTTTGGTCTTAAGACATATCTACCAAGGGGAAAAGATTCTCATAATTTACTCTGTTTGTGCCTCTCAATTTTGTGCACCTCAAATCAAAAACCCATCCCACCTCCTCAGACTGTAGCCTGAGACAATCCTCCTATCAACACCAATTTTCATGTCATCTGCAAACTTACTAATTCTACTTTTTATATTCACACCCTAGTCATTAATGTACAGAACAAAGAGTCCTAGCACCAATGCCTGTGCTACACCACTGGTCACATGCTCCTAATCACAAAAACTCTCCACAATCACTCTTTGTGTACACACACACACACACACACACACACACACACATATGATCTTATAAACCTCCACAAGTTTACCCCTCAGCCTTCAACACTCCAGGGAAAATAGCCCCACACTGTTCAGCTGCTCCCTACAGCTCAAACCCTCCAATCCTGGCAGTGTCCTCGTAAATCTTTTCTGACCCTTTCAAGTTTCACAACATCTTTCCTACAGCAGGGACACCAGAACTGAACACAGTGTTCCAAAACTGGCCTAACCAATATCTTGTGCAGCTGCAACACGACCTCCTAACTCCTATCCTCAATGCACTATTTGTAAGCTAATTTTGGACCATGTTTGTCAACTTGCATTGGATCTCATAGGCTGTTAATTTTAGGATTTTTAAAATTCCATACCTTCCATGTGGGATCTTGTCAAAGGGCTTTATGATGTTTGTGTAAACCACTTCAACTGCATCAGTATAATCAATACACTTAGTCATCTTTTCAAAAACTCAATTACATTTTCTTAACTTAATTACTGACCTAAAGGAGAATTTATACAAAATCTCTGGAGTATGGCAAGGTCCTAGGGAGTGTTGCTGAACAGACACCTTGGAGTGCAAATTCATAGCTCCTTGAAAGTTGAGTCACAGGTAGATAGGATAGTGAAGGCGGCATTTGGTATGCTTTCTTTTATTGGTCAGAGTATTGAATACAGGAGTTGGGAGGTCATGTTGCGGCTGTACAGGACACTGGTTAGGCCACTGTTGGAATATTGCGTGCAATTCTGGTCTCCTTCCTATCGGAAAGAGGTTGTGAAACTTGAAAGGATTCAGAAAAGATTTACAAGGATGTTGCCAGGGTTGGAGGATTTGAGCTATGGGGAGCGGCTGAACAGACTGGGGCTGTTTTCCCTGGAGCGTCGGTGGCTGAGGGTGACCTTATAGAGTTTTACAAAATTATGAGGGGCATGGATAGGATAAATAGGCAAAGTCTTTTCCTTGGGGTCAGGGAGTCCAGAACTACAGGGCATAGGTTTAGGGTGAGAGGGGAAAGATATAAAAGAGACCTAAGGGGCAACTTTTTCACACAGAGTGGTACAAGTATGGAATGAGCTGCCAGAGGAAGTGGTGGAGGCTGGTACAATTGCAACATTTAAGAGGCTTTGGATGGGTATATGAATAGGAAGGGCTTGGAGGGATATGGGCTGGGTGCTGGCAGGTGGGACTAGATTGGGTTGGGATATCTGGTCGGCATGGACGAGTTGGACCAAAGGGTCTGTTTCCGTGCTGTACATCTATATGACTCTACTGTAGCCTTGTGATCAAAACTAGTATTCTAGCAGCATAGACCTAAATCCCTTTGGAACCACCTGCCCTCTACCTTAAGCAAAACTTTTTTTTATCTGAAAGGGTGTTAGAATAGGAAACTTCACAACATTTAGGAAGTGTTTAGATGAATACCTGAAATGCTATAGAAACAGGGCTATGGAACAAGTAGTAGAAAATGGGATTAGAGTGGATGGGCATTCGATGACTGGGTCAAAGAGCTCCTTCTATGCTGTAAAGTTCTATGACTAGGCCTGGACTAATAATCCAGACATTAAAAAAAGTGTTCAAATCCCGTCATGGCAGTCAGGAAATTTAAATTTAAACAAATTTGGAATTTTAAAAATCCTAAAATGATCACAACACAGTAGGCCATTTGGTCCATCATATCCATGTTGAATTCTTGCATGAGCAATTCACCACCCCTATTACCCACCCATTACCCATAGGCCTGCTTTTTTTTATCCTCTCCAGAAAATTATCCAAAATTATTCAAAATTCTCTTTTGAATCTGCATTCACCCATATTGAAACATTGCATTCTAGATCCTAACCACCTGGTCCATAAAAAAATTCTTCATGTCAGTATTGCCTCTTTTGCCAATCACTTTAAAGTGATGTTCCATCGGGAGAGTTTCTTCCTGTTTATTCCACAAATGTCTCATAATATAATGTATAAGACCCCAGTGTCCCAGTATCACTGTACTCACTAATCAAAGTTAAAAATCACAACACCAGGTTATAGTCCAACAGGTTTATTTTAATGCACTAGCCTTTGGAATGCTGCTCCTTCATCATTAGGTTGTGCAGTATATGATTGTTAAGTCTGAACAAACAATCCAGGTCTTTTTCAATACATCATTTCAGTTACATCACACTGTAAACTTTTGCTATAAATTCTGTGTCTTATAATCTCATACTCCACAACCACCTGATGAAGGAGAGGTGCTCCAAAAGCTAGTGCTTTCAAATAAACCTGTTGGACTATAACCTGGTGTTGTAATTTTTTAACTTTGTACACCCGAGTCCAACACTGGCACCTCCAAATCCTCACTAATCAAAAGTATGTAGAAACTGAAACAATAGGTGTCATAAAAAGTTATCTGGTTTAAGTAGGTAAAAACAATGACTGCAGATGCTGGAAACCAGAGTCTAGATTATAGATTAGACTTAGACTTACAGTGTGGAAACAGGCCCTTCGGCCCAACAAGTCCACACCGACCCGCCGAAGCGGAACCCACCCATACCCCTACATTTACCCCTTACCTAACACTACGGGCAATTTAGCTTGGCCAATTCACCTGACCCGCACATCTTTGGACTGTGGGAGGAAACCGGAGCACCCGGAGGAAACCCACGCAGACACGGGGAGAACGTGCAAACTCCACACAGTCAGTCGCCTGAGTCGGGAATTGAACCCGGGTCTACAGGCGCTGTGAGGCAGCAGTGCTAACCACTGTGCCACCGTGCCGCCCGTGCCGCACAGTAGTTCAGGCAGCATCCGAGCAGGAAAATCGACATTTTGGGCAAAAGCCCTTCATCAGGAATTCCTTTTGCCCGAAACATCGATTTTACTGTTCCTCGGATGCTGCCTGAACTGCTGTGCTTTTCCAGCACCACTCCTATTTGGTTTAAATGTCCATTAGGGAAGGAAATCTGCTATCCTTATCTCACATGGCCTGTGTGACTCCAAACTCTCAGCAATATGATGAACTTATGGTTATCTTATAAAGTGGCTCAGCAGGCTGCTCAATTTTATTCAGGAAGGAAACTTACCAACATCTTCTCAAGGGCAACGAGGGATGGAATAGGTGCAGGCCTTACCAGCAATGGTGGCATTCCATGAATAAATTTTAAAATAACACCTGTGAGGCATAGTACACAATCCATTTCTCGGTCAATTTATTTACAATGTACCAAAAAGAAAAAGTGTGCTAATGAGAGTTTCTGTTTAATTTCTAATTTTGATTTACCTGACAGCTGAGTGCCTTTTCCTTGCAGCATCTGTTGTGTAGGTAGGAAGTGTATCAGAAGATAGTGAATGAATGCCACTGAAAGAATTGTTTTCATTCAAATGAGTCTTAACTTTCTGATGAGAATCCTGTTAATGTAACAGCAGAGTAACCATTTTATGTTTGAAAAGAGTTATGCAATATCATAATTGTTTAACACAAGAATTGTTTAATGATATAACCCTTTTTAATGTGAAATAAAGTTAAATTATTGCACTTGCACTAAAGTTAGGTAATTAAGTTGTTAAATGCATGTTAGTTACACCAAAAGGAGCCCAAGTATGCAATCGAGGACTTCATTTTCACTCATACTCGCCATCAGAACCACAATATTTGATTAGGGTTTACTGCGATAATTCAAAATAATTTTCTATTTTAATAAATCCATGAATGATCCATTAATTTAAATGAAGCCATCTAACTAACACAGAATAATAGTATAAAAATATTGATTTGAATGAATTGGGTTTGTACTAAGAATAGGCTTCTTGCAAGTTGGTTTCTGGTATGGTGACGAGATTACAGGTATCTGACACACACACACACACACACACCCTTTGCTGGAAGGTGGTCACTGTTGCTAGATATTTTGCCTTCTCTTTCCTCAATGCCAGGATCATAGAGCAAAGTTATGCTTTTGCTGCTCAAGACTCTCAATGCCGTGGGTACTGGACACACATTGGCATTGTTTCAAAAGTGTATTGAGTCTGTTCCATGCTGTGCTTACCAGAATTACTGCTAAGCAATCTGTGTGATCCACAGGGTAAATTTTGACATCGATATCTCCAACCATGAATAGCTAACTCCGTACAGGTCACATATTGAACCTAGACCTTGGATACAACTTCAGGTAGAACATGGAA
The DNA here is from genome assembly GCF_020745735.1 of Hemiscyllium ocellatum. Taxonomy (NCBI): domain Eukaryota; kingdom Metazoa; phylum Chordata; class Chondrichthyes; order Orectolobiformes; family Hemiscylliidae; genus Hemiscyllium; species Hemiscyllium ocellatum. The sequence continues at coordinate 103,933,149 of NC_083408.1, read as the reverse complement.
CTGCTTGATGCTGACTTTAAAAAAGTACAAACTCTGCTTCATACTGTCAAACTGATAAATTTCAGCAACTCAAACAAGTTTTCTCACTAGAGGTGCACTCTACAGCCAACTCTATGTTACATTTGTAGTCTGGAATAGCTTAGTTGGCTGGACAGCTAGTTGCCATGCAAAGTGACTCCAACAACATGGGTTCAATTCTTCACCAGTTGAGGTTACCTTGAAGAACTGTCCTTCTCAATATCTCCCCTCAGGTGTTATGACCCTCAGGTAAAGCCAATACTAGATGTCTGCCTAAATGAGACAGCAGCTCTCTGATCTGGGAAGACCATGGAGATTTTACCTTTACCTGAAATCGTTAAGTGTAAATATGTCATAGACATACAATTTATATATTTATGCATACCTGTAAGCAGGCACCTGAAAGTACTGGAAAGGTGAAAGTGGTACCTTAAGATCATCCAAATCCAGTGGCAAGAAAAATGATCTAACAGCAGCATCCTCTCCAAAGCCAAACAGTCCAATGTTAAAGGCGTTAATTACACAAAGCCAGTTTTAGTTTGCAGGCCCCACTCCTGTAACAACTGCTCAATTTGGAACTTGGTCACAGAGATGACTCACAGGACGACAGTAAAAACATTTCAGGGACGTCCTTAAAGCATCTGCGAAGAGCTCAAACATCCCTGTCAACTCACGGGACTCTCTGGTTTATGACCAACCTAAATACATAAAATTTGTTTGGGAAGCACGGAACACACTTCACTGGGAATGCGTAAAAGCTAAGTTGATTTGTTGGAGGAATTGTACTTCCCTCCGAACACCTCAGTTTCCCAACCCTTCAAGCACTGGCTGCTCTATGTGTTGCAGTATTCATAGTGGGTTGTGTGATGGCTGATAAGTCTAATGAACCAGAATGAAAAGCAATTCACCTCAATCCCAAGGGACTGCAAAAGAAGAGAATGACCTGTAAGTAAATTCCCAATGGTAAAACGTCAGCATGTTCCCTGCTTTTCTGTTGCAGTTTCAGTGGAAATTAGGAGGAATCCCTTAAGAAATGGCATAGTCATAAACGGCAAGTAATCTGCTCTGCCAGATTATAGCTCAGTAAGTGAAGATGAAGATCCACCCCCCCATGTATCTAGATTGGGATTTCTGGAATGTATTTGGCTGTTGATATTAATACACTTCAGTTTTGAGAGGAACTTCCAACCTGTGGCATTACAGTGAAAAGCTTACCTTTGATACAACTTCACTTGTGTTGCTTTGCCGTGGTGCTAGTTTTGATGTATGAAGTTCAAAGGGCACACATTTGGTTGTCTCCTTCACCTGCTCCTTTCTTCTCGCTTCTCTTTGAAAAGCTTTGTAGAGTTTTACATAATCAGGAACGTCTGGATTTATCCTCGGCTTGAACTTTGGCTCATCTTCCAGGAATCCCAGCTTTTTCTCTCTGGTTTTCATAGAGCTTGATCTAGCCAGCTCCTTTTTGTAAGGATGAAGATTTATAGGTGAAGAAGCACTTTTGAGTAAGTCTGCAGCTCGCATCTGTATGCGGATCTTTCTGAACAGCTCATCTTCTTTAATAGAGAAACAGGAAAAATGTCTGCATTTTAATAAATGTATACTTAGCAATACACTTGGCAGTATCTATCGGTGATATCATAACATTGAAGAGATAAGCAAAATTCAGGCACTGCACAACTAAAATCTCAGCTGTGCTATTATGAAGAGTTGCTAAGCAGAGACCTAGTCTGCCATTAGGAATAGTTCTGAAACAGGAATTACTTTATGTGCCAGCATGAATCTGACACATGTAATTGAAAATCAAATATATAGTGTGTTTTGGAACATGTACGACATTCAACAAATACATGCCTCAAAGGTCAGCAAGGCGGCCTTTGTGTGGAGCCACAGAAAATGGGGGAAGATACTAAATGAATATTTTGCATCAGTATTTACTGTGGAAAAGGATATGGAAGATATAGACTGTCGGGAAATAGATAGTGACATCTTGTAATATGTCCAGATTACAGAAGAGGAAGCGCTTGATGTCTTGAAACGGTTAAAGGTGGATAAATCCCCAGGACCTGATCAGGTGTACCCGAGAACTCTGTGGAAAGCCAAAGAAGTGATTACTAGGCCTCTTGCTGAGATATTTGTATCATCAATAGTCACAGGTGAGGTGCCGGAAGACTGGAGGTTGGCTAACGTGGTGCCACTGTTTAAGAAGGGCAGTAAAGACAAGTCAGGGAACTAAAGACCGGAGAGCCTGACCTCAGTGGTGGGAAAGTTGTTGGAGGGAATCCTGAGGGACAGGATGTACATGTATTTGGAAAGGCAAGGACTGATTGTGTGTGTGGGAAATCATGTCTCAGAAACTTGATTGAGTTTTTTGAAGAAGTAACAAAGAGGATTGATGTGGGTAGAGCGGTAGATGTGATCTGTATTGACTTCAGGAAGGCATTTGACAAGATTCCCCATGGGATACTGATTAGCAAGGTTGGATCTCATGGAATAAAGGGAGAACTAGCCATTTGGATACAGAACTGGATCAAAGGTAGAAGACAGAGAATGGTGGTGGAGGGTTGTTTTTCAGACTGGAGGCCTGTGACCAGTGGAGTGCCATAAGGATTGGGGCTGGGTCCTCTACTTCTTGTCATTTACATAAATGATTTGGATGCGAGCATAAGAGATACAGTTAGTAAGTTTGCAGATGACACCAAAATTGGAGGTGTAGTGGACAGCAAAGAGGGTTACCTCAGATTACAACAGGATCTGGACCAGGTAGGCCAATGGGCTGAGAAGAGGTAGATGGAGTTTAATTCAGACAAATGCGAGGTGCTGCATTTTGGGAAAGCAAATCTTAGTAGAACTTATACACTTAATGGTAAGGTCCTAGGAAGAGTTGCTGAACAAAGAGACCTTGGAGTGCAGGTTCATAGCTCCTTGAAAGTGGAGTCGCAGGTAGTTAGGATAGTGAGGAAGGCATTTGGTATGCTTTCCTTTATTGGTCAGAGTATTAAGTACAGGAGTTGTGAGGTCATGTTGCAGCTGTACAGGACATTGGTTAGGCCACTGTTGGAATATTGCACGCAATTCTGGTCTTCTTCCTATCGGAAAGATGTTGTGAAACTTGAAAGGGTTCAGAAAAAATTTCAGGATGCTGCCAGGGTTGGAGGAATTGAGCTACAGGGAGAGGCTGAACAGGCTGAGGCTGTTTTCCCCAGAGCATTGGAGGCTGAGGGGTGACCTTATAGAGACTTAAAAAATTATGAGGGGCATGGATAGGATAAATAGATCAAAGTTCAAGGTTTGGGAGAAGATTTGTAGCTCGGGTGCTCGCTGTTGTGGTTCTGTTCGCCGAGCTGGGAATTGATGTTGCAGGCATTCGTCCCCTGTCTAGGTGACATCCTCAGTGCATGGGAGCCTCCTGTGAAGCGCTTCTGTGATGTTTCCTCCGGCATTTATAGTGATTTGTATCTGCCGCTTCCGGTTGTCAGTTCCAGCTATCCGCTGCAGTGGCCGGTATATTGGGTCCAGGTCGATATGCTTATTGAATGAATCTGTGGAGGAGTGCCATGCCTCTGGGAATTCCCTGGGTGTTCTCTGTTTGGCTTGTCCTACAATAGTAGTGTTGTCCCAGTCGAACTCATGTTGCTTGTCATCGGAGTGTGTAGCTAAAGGATAGCTGGTCATGTCGTTTTGTGGCTAGTTGGTGTTCATGGATGCGGACCATTAGCTGTCTTCCAGTTTATCCCATGTAGTGTTTTGTGCAGTCCTTGCATGGGATTTTGTACACTACATGGGTTTTGCTCATGCTGGGTATCGGGTCCTTCATCCTGGTGAGTTGTTGTCTGAGAGTGGCTGTTGGTTTGTGTGCTGTTATGACTCCTAGTGGTCGCTGTAGTCTGGTTGTCAGTTCAGAAATGTTTTTGATGTATGGTAGTGTGGCTAGTCCTTTGGGTTGTGGCATATCCTCATTCCGTTGTCTTTCCCTTAGGCATCTGTTGATGAAATTGCGGGGGTATCCGTTTTTGGTGAATACATTATATAGGTGTTCTTCTTCCTCTTTTTGCAGTTCTGGTGTACTGCTGTGTGTTGTGGCCAATTTGAACAGTGTCTTGATGCAACTTCTTTTGTGTGTGTGTGTTGGGGTGGTTGCTTCCGTAGTTTAGGACTTGGTCTGTGTTTGTGGCTTTCCTGTATACCTTTGTGATGAGTAGTTTGAGTATGCAGTCTTTGTTGATAGGTTCCCCATCTTATTGTCTGTTCTGTATGTCCAGCAGATTGGCTATTGTTTCTCTGGCTAGGGTTTTGTCGATAGAGGTGAGCAGTGCCGTTACATCGAATGAGACCATAGTTTCTTCCTTGTCTATGTGTATATTTCTGATGATGTCCAAGAATTCCTGTGTTGACTGTATAGAGTATCTGGATCCGCTGATCAGGTGTTTCAGTTTCTGCTGTAGTTCTTTAGCCAGTTTGTGTGATGGGGTCCTGTGGGAAATGGAATTCCTGTGCCAACCGCCTAAGCGCCACACGCCTAAGCACCACATACGAACAACTTCGGTTCCTGCTCGAATGCTGAAAGAATCGAATCTTTCCACCATTGTCAGATACAGACCACGAGTCAACAACCCACAAGCCAGGGACAGAGTCAGACAGAACAGATTCAGGATGATCCAGGTAATGATTACAGACGCACACAACAGACTACACAAATACAGACAAGAAATTGCGTGCCAAAAATCGTTAATTTCGAAAACCACCAATCAGGAATGGACCCGGACCATAGAACAGGCAATCACCATAGTACAGAACAGGACCACACACCGCAAAAAAAAACAACACTAAAAGAAAAAAAATGGCCAAACTAACACACAACAGAGAGGACACCACAACATACTCCTGGATTAGAGACCTCTCCCACAGACACGGAAAGAACAATACTGGCCAAGGGATTCAACTACAACCACAGGGACGCTTAAACAGCAGACCTCCTAGCAGCACTAGAATGCACACTCGGAAACAATGGACTGACAGAAGAGACACAACAAACAGTGAGACAAAGTATCGTACCCCTGATAACAAGGAAAAGACAAACACATAACCTCAACACCAAGGAGAGGGAAGCTCTAAAAACACTAAGAAATAATAAGAACATAATTATATTACCAGCAGACAAAAGGCAGAATGACGGTCATCCTGGACAAAGCAGAGTACATCCAAAAAGCACAACAACTACTTGCAGATCCCAACACCTACCAAAAGAGGGAGTTTGACCCCATCCCACAGCTCACCAATAGGATAAACAACACACTGAGGAACCTACAAAAAAAACTGACAGATAACCAGGTTTGACCTACAGAGAATGAAACCTGAAAGCAACAACACCCCCAGATTCTATGGATTACCTAAAGTGCACAAACCAAACATCCCACTCAGACCCATAGTATCACTACCAAGGACACCATCACACAAACTGGCTAAAGAACTACAGCAGAAACGGAAACACCTGATCAGCGGATTCAGACACTCTATACAGTCAACACAGGAATTCTTGGACATCATCAGAAATACACACATAAACAAGGAAGAAACTATGGTCTCATTCGATGTAATGGCACTGTTCACCTCTATCGACAAAATCCTAGCCAGAGAAACAATAGGCAACCTGCTGGACATACAGAACAGACAACAAGATGGGGAACCTATCAACAAAGACTGCATACTCAAACTACTGGACCTGTGCCTCACAACACACTTCACATTCAACAACCAAATATATGAACAAATCAACGGCACACCCATGGTCTCACCCATCTCTGGACTCATAGAAGAAGCGGTAATGCAAAGGTTAGAACAAACAGTCTTACCGCAAATTCAATCCAAACTCTGGGTCAGATATGTGGATGACACCTTTGTAATCATTAAAAACACAGATATAGAGAACACACACCGGATCATCAACGCCACACTCACAGGAATCCGATTCACGAGAGAGAGGAAGAAAAAGGACAACCAACTCCCACTCCTAGACATGATGGTGCAGAGAACACCGAACAGAGAATTCACCACAAAGGTATACAGGAAAGCCACACTCACATACCAAGTCCCAAACTATGAAAGCAAAAAAGACACTGTTCAAAAGGGCCACAACACAATGCAGTACACCAGAACTGCAAAAAGAGGAAGAAAAAACCCCCCAAACAATGTATTCACCAAAAACGGATACCCCCGCAATTTCATCAACAGATGCCTAAGGGAAAGACAACGGAATGAGGACATGCCACAATCTAAAGGACTAGCCACACTACCATACATCAAAAACATTTCTGAACTGACAGCCAGACTACTGTGACCACTAGGACTCATAACAGCATACAAACCAACAGCCACTCTCAGACAACAACTCACCAGGACAAAGGACCCGATACCCAGCATGAGCAAAACCAATGTAGTGTACAAAATTCCATGCAAGGACTGCACAAAACACTACATGGGATAAACTGGAAGACAGCTAACGGTCTGCATCCATGAACACCAACTAGCCACAAAACGACATGACCAGCTATCCTTTAGCCACACATTTAGATGACAAGCAACATGAGTTCGACTGGGACAACACTACTATTGTAGGACAAGCCAAACAGAGAACACCCAGGGAATTCCTAAAGGCATGGCACTCATCCACAAATTCAAATCAATAAGCACATCGACCTGGACCCAATATGTCGGCCACTGCAGCGGACAGGTGGAACTGACAACTGGAAGCGGCAAGTACAGATCACTATAAATGCCGGAGGAAACATCACAGAAGCGCTTCACAGGAGGCTCCCATGCACTGAGGATGTCACCTAGACAGGAGACGAAATGTCTGCAACACAATTTCCCAGCTCAGCGAACAGAACCACAACGAATAGACAAAGTCTTTTCCCTGGGATCGAGGAGTCCAGAACTAGAGGGTATAGGTTTAGGGAGAGAGGGGAAAGATATAAAAAGGGACCTCCTAAGGGGCAACTTTTTCACGCAGTGGGTGGTGCATGTATGGAATGAACTGCCAGAGGATGTAGTGGAGGCTGGTACAATTGCAACATTTAAGAGGCATTGGATGGGTATATGAATAGGAAGGGTTTGGAGGGATATGGGCCGGGTGCTGGCAGATGGGATTAGATTGGGTTGAGATATTTGGTTGGCGTGGACAGGTTGGACCTAAGGGTCTGTTTTCATGCTGTACATCTCTATGATTGTATGACATGCAATTGTAAGCATGTTAGTTTGTTCTCAGGATTTCTACAGCAAATATCCTCTTGTACACTGGAAGAGCCAGGACCAGAAACAAAAACGCAATGAAGAAAAAATAAATAGATTTCCTATCCCCACTTCTGCCATTAACTGCTCTCAAGGCAGCTCCTATTTCTAGTCAAGAGCTGCATAGGCAGATGCCAAAGATCAGGTTACTATTCCATCTGGAGATGGGGAATTCTACTTTAGTTCCTATATGTAGCGTGGTCTGAATACTTCAGCACAATGCAATACATATTTACAATGACTAGTCTACAATCAGTTACTCAGCTTACCTTTTAGCTTCTCGCTTACTGTTGGATCTTTAACAGACAGTGGAATTTTCTTTATCGGTTTTGCCTTCTTCACCGTTTCTGGTATGACTTCACTGATCTGTAGTTTCAACTTCTCATTCTCTTTTTTCTCCTCCTCTTCCTTCTCAGTAAAACTGAATGGTTTCTGTGTGGACATCAGGAATTCTTTCCGCTTCTCTCGTCCTCTTCTTCTCCTTTCGTCATTCTGTTCATTCATTTCTTCATAAAGTTGAAGATAAACATGAGCTGGTACAGGAAGAGCCCGGAATTTCTTCTGGCATTCTGTCACTTCCCGGTCCTGTGTTTCCAATTGCTCCTTTGCTATTTCCAGCAATAGTCTGGATCTGAGAAGTTGAATCTTCTTTTGACTTTCCCGCATCGTCATGTCAAATGGCTGAGGAACTGCAAAGAAATATTTAGTAAGAAAGTACATGCACAACGTGGTGCTACGCAGGTTCTTTACAAGGTGTAGAAACATCCATAAATTTGATGCATTTAATTCCACTGTTCCTAATTACTTACAGCACAAATCAGCCATTTAGCCCAACTGATCCATGAAAGCCACTTGGCTCCATAAGAGCTACAACCCATTTTTTCATTATCTCACTCTATTAACATATCCTTCTATTTCCTTCCCCCTTGTACTTGTCTAGGATTTCCTTAAAAGCAGTGATTTTACCTAGCTCAACCACTCACTGTGGTAACAAATCCATATTCTAACCATTTTAAGTAAAGAAATTGTTCATAGGTGCCCTAAGCTTACACCACCATTCAATAATATTACAGCCAATTTTCTGTATCAACTCCAATTTTCTGCTAACTCCTCATATAGCAAGGTTCCCTCAGCAAACAAACATTTGTCTATCTCAGCTCTGAATATATTCAGTAATGGAGGTTGGGGTCGAGAATTTGAAAGAAAAAAGTGAAAATATTTCTCCTCAGCCCATTTCTAATTATCAACTTCTTATCCTGAGATCCATGTTCTATATTGTCTGGTCAAGGAATATGATCAGTTTACAATCTTTGCATATTTTTCTGGTTCCAAGATAAATATTTTCTAAAGCAGAGTAGTTTTCCACTTTGGATATCAAATGCACTCAGATTAGTTGTAACATAGGTCACATACAAAGTCATTTTTCTTCTTACCTGCCACAACAACCAGCATGCTCAGGAGAATGCCCTGTGAGCTAACGTGAATTATATATTTCATCATATCAACCACCCTTATCTTTCTTTTTAAAAGGTTTGTGTAATTACTGCACTGTCTATCACCCATTATATGGGAGAGATGGGTGTTTTATAATTTTTATCTTTGTTTTAATATTACAAACAAGTCAACTTGGAGAGTTGTTGGAGTGGTCAAATCATTGTTCCTCAATAATTTTCCATTGAAAGCTTCAGAGTTTGTAGTTCTCTTGATTTCATTACTGGATAGATCAACAAAATGCACTCCAGGCTCACCATAGTTTCTTTAGCATTTTCCAAATTTCAAACCTGAACAACTTAGAAAGTCATATGGCACCACCATAATCTAAGAGCTCCCCTTCAAGCCTCAAACCATCCTGACCTGGAACTATAATACTGTTCGTCCACTATCATTGTGTCAAGGATCTGGAATTCCCTTCCAAATAGCTGTACGGACTGCAGCTGATCAAGAGGTTGGCTCACTCCTGCTATCTCATGACCAATAAATGAATAGATAATACATGCATGCCTTGCTAGTGAGGTTAATATCACATAAAATAAAATTAGTTGTGCATTCTCAAACAAAAGTCTTTCACAGAGAAAATTATCTTTACCACTCTTTTTTTGACTGTCTATTGCCACATCTTGCTTGTATATTCCTACAGCTGGCATAGGTTAAAGTAGTATCAGTCATTTAGAAGCTGCAGATCTAGGTAGGATGGAGGTACATAGGTATCTCCGAGTACAAATATATCATTGCAAAGCATTGTGCCACTGGTTATCAAAGCCATTAAATAAATGAGCATAAGACCTTTCTTCTGAAAGAACAGAATTAAAAAGTAGAGAATTTATGATTGATATCAAATCTCATTTACCATAAGACATAGAAACATAATGCAGGCTATTCAGCCCATCAAGTCTGAGATCATGGCTGATCTGATGTTCCTCAACTCCACCTCGCCAGTATTTTCCTCATTAAAAATTGTCTATCTCAGCCTTCAATATACTTAACAACCCAGCCTTTACAGCCCTCGGTGATGAAGAACTGCATAGGTTCATTTCTTTCGGAGAAGAAATTCTGCCTCATCTCGGTCTTTAAGTAATCTCTTATCCTGAGATCATGCCCTCTGGTTCTAGTCTGTTCCATATGGAGAAACAGAGTTTCCACATATTGCTTGTCACACCCCCTCAGAATCTTATACGTTTCAATGAGGTTACTTTACTCAACCTTTACTCATAGTACCATCCCTTAATATCTGGGATTAACATAATGAACCTTCTCTGGACTGCCTCCAATGCCAATACACCTTTCCTGAGAGAAGAGAAGGACTGTTTGAAGTATTCTCAGTGTGGTCCAACTAGTGTCTTGTATTGCTTTAACAAGACTTCTCTATTTCTATAGTTGAAAAATGTGCTGGAAAAACACTGCAGGCCAGGCAGCATCCGAGGAGCAGGAGAATCGACGTTTCTATAGCTCTATTCTATATTTCTCTCTATTTCTCTATACATCTCTATTTCTATAGCTCATTCCCTTTGAAATAAAGGCCAGCATTCCATTTCACAAGTGTCTGAACTTGTATGCTAACTTTTTGTTTTGTGGTTTATGTGCGATTATCCTGAACTCCTTCAGCTTTCAGCAGTCTTTTTCCATTTAAATGATATTCAGTTCCACTATTCTTCCTGCCAAAGTGCATAATCTCACATTTTCCACAGTATATTCCATGAAATTTAGACCAGAAAGTTTAGATTCTAAGCTTAAAGTATTTTGAGCAGTTCTGGTCACCATATTATAAAACATGGCAATTGAGAGGGTGCAGTTAAAATTTACAAGAGTTAAACCAGAAATGTGCTGGTATACATATTAGAAAGGATTAACAGGCTGGGTCTCCTTCTATCTTGAAAACAATGAGAGATAGATGGATGGCCAAATGGAGATGATCAATATTACAAACATTTTGATAGCGTGGATATGGAAATAATTTTCTTTGACCTGAATCTTGCTATTTCAGACAATATAAAACAGTTATTAAGAGACCCAAAAGTGAAACCAAAAAAAGACGATCCAAGAAACGGTAAGCATGTGGAACTCTCAAACGCAGAAAATAGTTGAAGCAAAAAAGTGTAGATGTATTCAATGGCAAGTGAGAGAGGCATTTAAAAGAGAAGGGAATAAATTGAGGGTAGAATGATATTTTTAAAAAAAATTTACTTGTGGGATGTGCACATCACTGGCTAGCCAGTACTTATTGCCTGCCTTTAGTTGCCCTTGAAAGATGAGGTGCTATCTTTTTGAACCACAATGCCCTTGGGAATTCCAGGAGTTTGACTCTGTCACAGTAAAGAAAACATATTTCCAAGTTAGAATGGTAAGCAGCTTGGAGGAGAACTTTCAGGTGGCAGTGTGCTTACACATCTGCTACCCTGGTCTTTTTAGATGGAAAAGGTCTTGGGTTTGGAAGGCACTGTTTAAGGATCTTTGGAGAATTTCTGCAATGCATCTTGCAGACAGTATACACTGTTGCTAGTGAACATTGGTGGTAGGAGAAGTGGATATTTGTGGATATGGTGCCAATAAAGTGGGTTACTTTGTCCTGGATGATTGAGGCAAGTGGGGTGAATTTCATCACATTCCTGACTTGTACCTTGTAGAATGTGGGACAGGTTTTGGGAAGTCAGGAGGGGAGTTACTCACCATAGTATTCCTAGCTTCTGACCTGATCCTGTAGCCACTGTTTATGCGATGAGTCCAGTTGAATTTCTGGTCAATAATTTCAAAGATGTTGATCGTGGGAGATTCAGTGTTAGTAACACCACTGAATGTTGATGCGCAGTGGTTTGATTGTCTCTTACTAGAAATTGACATTGCCTTGCATTTGGGTAATGTGAATGTCACTTGCCACTGGACAGCTCAAGCTTGGATACTAACTAGATCTTACTGCATTTGAATATAGACTGCTTCAGTATCTGAGCAGTCACCATTGGGGCTGCATATTACAGAATCATCTGCAACCATCCGCATTTCTGACTTTATGATGGAGCAAAAGCAATTGATGGAACAGCTGAAGATGTATGGAACAACTGACATGAAGGAACTCCTGCAGAAATGGCCAGGAGCTGAGATCACTGACCTCTAACAACCATGACCATCTTCCTATGTGCCAAGTGTGACTCCAACCAGTGGAGAGTTTGCCCCAATATGCAATAATTCCAGTTTTGCTAGGGTTCCTTGATACCATACTCAGTTGAATACAGCCTTGACGTCAAGGCAAAATTGATGCACAGAAAACCTTCTTCACTAAGAATCCAAAGGGGTTTTTCATCAAATAGGTTAATGGGCTGGAAAATGGCAGATGGAGTTCAATCTGGATAAATGAGAAGTATTGCATTTTGGCTTATATAATTAAATGTAGGGGATAGTGTTGGAGAACAGAGGGATCTAGGGGTGCAGGGTCATAATTCTTTGAAGTTTGCATCACATATAGACAAGATGGTTAAAAAGGCATTTGGCATTGTTGCCTTCATTGCTCAGACCTTTGAGTATAGGAGTTGGGAAGTCGCGTTGAGGTTGTACAGGACGTTGGTGAGGCCTGTTCTGGAATACAATGTCTAATTCTGGTCATCCAATTATAGGAAAGAATTCATCAAACTGAACAGGGTTCAGAAAAGATTCTCCAGGATGTTGCCAACATGGAAGGTTCAAGTTATAAAGAAAGGCTGGAATGGCTGAGACTTTCTTTACTGGAACATAGGTAGTTGAGAGGCAACCTGATAAAAGTTTCTAAAATAATGAGAGGCATAGATAGAGTTAATGGGATGGGAAATTTCAAGACTAGGGGTACATTTTCAAGATGAGAGGAGAGGGATCTATAGAAGACATAAGGCAAATCTTTACAAAGTGATTTGCGTGTGGAATGGGGGAGGCAATGGCCTAGTGCTATTATCACTGGACTGTTGTTAATCCAGAGACCCAGATAATGTTCTCGGGACCTGGGTTCAAATCTGCCCTGGTGGATGGTGGAATTAGAATTCAATAAATATCTGGATTTAAGAATCTAATGATGACCATGAATCCATAATTGATTGTCAGAAAAACCCATCTGGTTTACTAACATCCTTTAGGAAAGGAAACCGACATCCTTAGCATGTTAAGCTTACATGTGATGCCAGACCCACAGCAATGTGGTCGATTCTTAACTGCCTTCTGGTCAATTAGGGATGGGCAATAAATGCTGCTTGGTAAAAACAAGGACTGCAGATGCTGGAAACCAGAGTCTAGATTAGAGGTGCTGGAAAAGCACAGTAGGTCAGGCAGCATCCGAGGAGCAGGAAAATCGACGTTTCGGGAATAGAGGCAGGGAGCCTGCAGGGTGGAGAGATAAATGAGAGGGGGTGGGGGTGGGGAGAAAGTAACAGAGTACAATAGGTGAATGGGAGTGGAATGGAGGTGATAAGTCAGGGAGGAGGGTGGGGAAAGGTAGCAAAGAGTACAATGGGTGAATGGGGTCAGAGAGGAGGGTGGAGTGGATAGGTGGAAAGGAAGATAGGCAGGTAGGACAGGTCATGAAGACAGTGCTGAGCTGGAAGGCTGGAGCTGGGGTGAGGTGGGGGAAGGGGAAATGGGGAAACTGGTGAAACCCACATTGATGCCATGGGGTTGAAGTGTTCCGAGGTGGATGATGAGGCATTCTTCCTCCAGGCATTGGGTGGTGAGGGAACAGCGGTGGAGGAGGAGGGTCTGCATGTCCTTGGCAAAGTGGGAGGGGAGTTGAAATGTTGGGCCACAGGGTGGTGGGGTTGATTGGTGCGGGTGTCTTGGAGATGTTCCCTAAAGCGTCCTGCTAGGAGGCGTCCAGTCTCCCCAATGTAGAGGAGACTGCATCGGAAGCAACGGCTACGATAAATGATATTGGTGGATGTGCAGGTGAAACTTTGATGGATGTGGAAGGCTCCTTTAGGGCCTTGGATGGAGGCAGTGAGGCCCTCATCTTATGAATGAAAAAAGAAATTAACTTACGGAGGAAGTGGTGGACGCCAGTACAAATACAATGTTTTAAAGACACTTGGATAGATAAATGAATAAGAAAGGTTTGGAGGAATATGGGCCAGGAGCAGGCAAGTGCGACTAGTTTAGTTTGGGATTATGTTTGCATGGACGGGTTGGACCGAAAGGTCTGTTTCCATGCTGTATGACTGTCACTCTCACCTTAAACTTTATTTTCCACTATAAGAAAAGTCTGTATTTTTTGAAAAACTCAAGTTTGTGAGACATGATTTCCCAAACACAAAGCCATGCTGAATACCCCTAAGCAGTCCTTGCCTTTCCAAATACATGTATATCCTGTCCTTCAGGAATCCCTCCAAAAAGACTATATTGTTTCCAATGTCTCATTCATTCAGTGACATATGGTGTCAGTTTTGGAATTCAGCTCTTTGTCCATGTTTGAACCAAAGGTGTAATGAGGTCAGGCACTCAGTGGTTCTGGCAGAACCTGATCTGGACAGGAGTAGTTTTTAAGAGGAGAAAAGATAGGATTATGCTCAAATGGAGCATAAACACTAACATGGATTGGATTGCTGAACTACTTGTTCCTGTGCCATTTGTCTGACGTAATCACATATAGGGAGATGGGAAGCTAACTCTTTCCTATCCAGTATTTACAGACAGTTGCTACTTTGATGCTGCCTGACCTGCTGCGCTTTTCCAGCAACACATTTTTCAGCTCTGATCTCCAGCATCTGCAGTTCTCACTTTCTCCTGGTTGCTACAGAATACCCACTCGTACTTACAGTCATAGAGATGTACAGCATGAAAACAGACCCTTCAGTCCAACTCGTCCATGCCGACCAGATATCCCAACCCAATCTAGTCCCAACTGCCAGCACCTGGCCCATATCCCTCCAACCCCTTTCTATTCATATACACATCCAAATGCCTCTTAAATGTTGCAATTGTACCCGCCTCCACCACATCCTTTGCATGAAAAAGTTGCCCCTTAGGTCTCCTTTATATCTTTTCCCTCTCACCCTAAGCCTATGCCCTCTAGTTCTGGACTCCCCCACCCCAGGGAAAAGACTTTGTTCATTTACCCTATCCATGCCCCTCAATTTTGTAAACCTCTATAAAGGTAACCCCTCAGCCTCCAACGCTCCAGGGAAAACAGCCTCAGCCTATTCAGCCTCTGCCTGTATTTGGGGGCCTCAAATCTCTAACTGATTTTGTATTTTCCTTCACTATCACATCTGATTGTGAAGGAAAATGTAACATTTTGAAGGAAACTCCAGTTTAGATATTTTGCTTTTATTAAAACAAAAATTAAGACAGTTATTTTAACTTCTAAGTAGCAATAATTGTCTTTACCAGAGCTATCTGTAATAAGTGCTAAAAGACATTTAGACATAAAATACACTTATATATTTGATATGTGGTTCTATATATTTCTCCTTCTAACAGAAAATTTTGTTTTTATGGAAAGCTTGATTTCTCTGTAATTCAGCATTCCCAAGCTGATGTTGCTTCACTTTGGTCTTATAAGTAGAAGACAGAAAGTTTGCAAAATAATGTGAAAGTGCAACCTTGGAGGCAGGGGTGGAGTGCGGTCAGTGGACATGCACCACAAGTGGGTTAGCTGTCTCAATACTAAGGGAGCATGTTTGAAGGGCACTGCATATTAGTTTTCCTACAAGTAATATTAAAGTTCACCTTATATGTAGCACTTTCATTTTATGAGTATTATATCTCATAATTTAGATAGACCAATGACGACTAATCCATTGGAAAAGGTGTTCTTCTATCCAAAGAAATTGAGATTTACACAGTGGTATTAATACAGTTGGGAAAACCTTCACCTGTAAACTGTGAGGTCCAAGCTGAAGTAACAGACTTGGGTCTGCTGGATTTCTTCGGATCCTTTTTAACATTCAGCTCTGAATCAGTTAAACTTCTGAGTTCATTTGCAGAGCAGGATTTTCTCATCACTGTGTTTCTGACAAAAAAAAATAGTAATAATTCACTGCAAGTTTAAAAAAAGAAACAGTTAGGCTTATTTGATACTGATAGAGTTAGCTCAAAGACAATATATATATCATAATATCATAATATGTGGTTGTGCACACTTCGTATTATATGATTTAAGAAAAAGAACAGAGTCTGTATGAAATCCAAGTCTAAAAATCCTAGGCAGAGTATATAGAAGGACATTTCCAGAAATAGGAGACAATTGTCCAACTGGCAGAAATTTTCGTTTCATTGATTTATCACTAAGCAGTTTTATAATTTACCACAGACATGTTTCAGGTCCAATTTTCCTTGCTTCTTTGACTGAAGGACAGTTATACATAAGGAGATAGTGAGGAAATATAGATAAAACAAACTTGCAAAGTTTATATTCCATTACAGGAAAGACTATATTGTTTCTAATGTCTCAGGGTTAAAACATTCGGTGAAATATGATGTCAATTCAAACAGCAGTCTGTAAACAGTCACTGCAATTCCCACATGCTTTTATATAAGAACTGGTTCATGGCCAGCATTCAGAAGTGCAAACCCACATCCATCCACCCTGGCATAGGGCATAGAACTCCAAAATGCTGCATCAACAAGATCGTATGAGGTCAATTATTAGCAAAAATTATTTTGCTTCACAGATTACTAGTAGTTTTCAAATTGGCTAATCAGGATCATGGATGTTCAACAGCTCCTAAAGTGCGTATCTTTTATTGAGATATTAACTGTATGCATCCCCAATTTTAAATGTTCCGCAGTTTGGCAGCCATATTTTCAGATGGATTGGCCCTAAGTTCTGAAATTCCTTTGAGCTAGCTACTTTTCTTGCCTTCTTTAAGAGGTGCCCTAAAACTCTCATTTTTACTTAGCTAATTGTCCTAGTATGGCCTTCTGCAGCTTGGTGCCAAAATGGGTTTCTATTAATGATGCGGATGTTGAATGCACTGCAATGTTTGGATACATTAAAATTACGTCAAAAATGCAGTTTGCTGTTGAATAACCAAGGTTCAACAAAAGGTGCTAAATTAGTGCATAAGAACTGAGGAACAAAATTACCCCATTAACCAGAGTGGATTTATCTACTTAGATCACACAGACTCACCCAGATGAATGCAGTATACAGTGACTATTCTTCACAGGAACTCGTTGTACATTATTCATGAAAAACTTGTCTAGTTCTTCTGTTGATGCTAAACTTTTCATATTACTTTTATGTTCCGTGTTGCATTTGTTCTTCTGGAGCTCATAGTGCTCGCCCACAATCAGCAGCCTCTGCCTGCATGAGTTTTTTAAGGCCAAAAGGTCTTCATAGTACTGTTTTTCAAACAGTATTTGATCTTGTTCCAAATTCTCCATTTAGTTTGGCTTTATTTGACCAGAGAGATCCAGTTATCAGAATTGCGTTGCTGGAACTTGTTGTGCTCAGACATATCCTACTGAAAGATCATACAACAATTATAATTTTATTGCAATCATTAAGAAGTAATGACTTCAAAAACGTACCATGACTTGAACTTTCTAGGTAACAGTAGATCTTCTAAAGAGGTTCATTTTCAGACACTAACTGACCTTTTGTATGTTACTGGGAATTTCATACTTTTACTCTGGTAGCATTTAACAGAGTTCATACTTTTGGCTTAACAATAAAATGTATAATGTTTGTAGTCTTTAGATTTGTAGTCATCAGTTACTTTGAGAGAGATCCTAAGCAAATTTAACAAACTAATCCAGATCTTCAATTTCCAAGACCTGTAATTAGTAGCATGTAAGCTCCAACTTTATCAGATAGAGTCATAGAGACGTACAGCATGGAAACAGACCCTTCGGTCCAACCCGTCCATGCTGACCAGATATCCCAACGCAATCTAGACCCACCTGCCAGCATCCGGCCCATATCCCTCCAAACCCCTCCTATTCATATACCCATCCAAATGCCTCTTAAATGTTGCAATTATACCAGCCTCCACCACGTCCTCCGGCAGCTCATTCCATACACATACCACCTCTGCATGAAAAGTTTGCCCCTTAGGTCTCTTTTATATCTTTCCCCTCTCACCCTAAACCTATGCCCTCTGGTTCTGGACTCCCCGAGCTCAGGGAAAAAACTTTGCCTATTTATCCTATCCATGCCCCTCAATTTTGTAAACCTCTATAAGGTCACCCCACAGCCTCCGACGCTCTAGGGAAAACAGGTACCCAGCCTGTTCAGCCTCTCCCTCTAGCTCAGATTCTCCAACCCTGGCAATATCCTTGTAAATCTTTTCTGAACCTTTTCAAGTTTCACACAGATACATTTGGTAATTTAGTGGATATATGACTGGACCTCCATATCAGAGGACAGGTGTTTGATTTCCAGTATACAACGTTGTCTGCTCATTAGTCGGCTGGTGCTAGAATAAAATGGCTATAGAAATTGTTGCAAAAATTCAGAGAAATGTTCTACCATTATCTACTTTTTGTCTGGCAAAGATCAAACTTCAGTCCCACACTTCAGGGGGCCAAGTGATGGACAATAATGACCAGTGTCACCCACATCTCAATTACTGAAATCAGAAAAGTATTTTTAAATTAAATCTCTATGTTAAGAAAAAGTCAGTTTTTCTCTCATCAAAACAACATCATAAAGCTACCTGTTTCTATTTGCATTACCTAACCATCATAAAGTGGTTTCTCTCCAAATGTATAGGAGACCACATTGGGGAAACAAAGTCGTAGACTGGGTGATCACTTTGCAGAACACCTACATTTTGCCAAAAAAAAGGACCGAGCTTCCAGTTTCCTGATACTTCAACACACCACTTGTTCCCTCACCAAAATGGCACCTCATTTTCTGCTTGGGAACTCTACAGCCTTTTCAACTCAATACTGAGGTCAACAATTTGAGAGCTTAAAGCACCACTTCCCCTTACCCCAAACTCCCCCACCCACCCACCCACATCAGGACTTATTATCACATGGTCTGCTGTTACACACAACCCATTGTTAGACACTAATAGTCCCCATTAATAGTAATTCATTCTCCTAGGCTGATTGCTATCCACTGCTTTGTTTGTTCAATTGTTCTCTCTCTTCCTAGCTTCTGAGGAAGAATCACTGACCTGAAGCATTAACTTCAATTTCACTCCACAGATGCTGCCAGACCTGCTGAGTTTTTCCAGCAATTTCTGTTTTTGTTTCTGATTTCAAGTATCCATAATTCTTTCAAATTTTACTTTGTATAGCAGTATAGGTTTTACACCTCTTTAATATTTTCCTTGCAAATTTGCCCATTGCATCTTTGTCACTAAGAATAGACTATTTCCATGGCTGCAAAGATGGAATTTGAACTCATGGCTCTGTACTAGTCCAGTAAACAAATTAAATACTCCACCATTCACCATCACATAAATAAATGAATATTAAACAAAATAATGCAGATGTCAGAAACCTGAAGAGTGAAAAATGCTGTAAACACTCAAATGTCAGGCAGATGCTATACAATACAGATTGACAGCCTTTTATCAGAACTTGAATTGAATTTATTGTGGTGTGCCGAGGCACAGTTAAAAGCTTCGTCTTGCGAGCAATACAGCCACATCACATAGTTAAGTAGCATAGATAGTAAATAATATATAAACAACAGCAAAAGCAAAAACACAGGTACAGGAGAATATATTGGGAGATGGAACAAGTTTTAAGCAAGGCGGGGGGGCGGAACTTAGAGAAACAATGAAGGAGCAAAATAACAAAAGGGGGGGGGGGGGGGAAGGGGTGCAGGGTAACAAAAACAAGAGCTAATAAAAAAGGGGAGATCTGCTCTTGTTGAAAAAGGCACTGATAATGCCGAGTACTTTCCACAATAGGAACCTTCCTCCACAGATACTACCCGTTGAGCGTTTTCTCTATTTTTTTCCCATGAGCGATAAGAAGAAACTTCTTCAGCCAGGGAGCTGTGGATGACAGGTCATTGAGTATTTTGAAGACAGAGCTGGTTAGGTTCTCGAGTGTCGAGGGGATCAAGGATTACGGGGAGAATGGAGTCGGGAAACTCATCAGCGATGATTGAATGGCGGAGCAGACTCGATGGGCTGAATGGCCTAATTTCTGCTCCTATGGTCCAAGCAGTTCTGGTCAGGTTTATTCCTCCCCCGCCAGTAACGTGTACACCACCCACTCACGGTTAGGAGTGACACTGACTCGGGCCCATACTGAATAAAGCCACAAGCGAGCCTCTGCAGCGGCACGGTTACCATGGTAACCAGAGTTAGCACAAACCAGCAGGCCTGAGGCCTAGCAGGGGCTGACACAGACAGGCACGGCCAAATTAAAAAAAAAATTCGACAAAATACCTCAGCAGTCGGGTGTCGGTGAGCTCCACCAAGAACCTGGCCGTGTCCCTGTCATATTTAGCTGTGAAATGTCGGGGTGGTTATTGACATTGCTCCGGGGTTAATGGCCCCCAACTTTAAGGCCTCTCCGGCCCTGACAAGGTAAAGAACTATTCAGAAACGACGAACCCGACGGCACCGACATCTTCCAAAAAGAAAGACGCAAGTGAAAGTCATTTTTTGAAGGTTCAGAACAAGCCAAACGCACCCCAGGGGTTCACAGGATCCACTGTCCTGGGTGAATGCGGCGCCTGGACGCGGGCCGGTTGTGCGCTGCGTATGTCAATCATCGCCCAGGGCCCGCCCTCTCCACCAATGGGTGCCGCAAGACGTCCGTCGCTGTCTGTGATTGGTTCATTCCTTCCACATGCGCCCGCCCTCTCCCATTCATGTATTGTTGCAGTGCAGCCTCGGTTACGCAGCAGGGAGAGAGAAACACACAGGGGTGACTGGACTCGAAGTGCCTCGCTCTTGTGTTTTCTCCACAAATGCTGCAATTTCCCGTTCTTGTTTACTTCAAGCATTTTTAAAGTCTGGCTACTGTTGTAAAACAGGGGAAAGTGAGGACTGCAGATCAGAGTCGAAAAGTGTGGCGCTGGAAAAGCACTGCAGGTCAGCAGGCAGCATCCAAGGGACAGGAGAGTCGACGTGTTGGGAGAAGGGCTTATGTCCAAAACGTCTATTCTCGTCCTCCTGGGATGCTGCCTGACCTGTTATACTTTCCAGCGCTACACTGTTCGACTGTTGTAAAACAGTCAATTTGCACACAGCATAGCTACCCACAAATTTGTAATTCCATCCCTCCAAATTCGAACAGCGCCCTGACTTGGAAATACAGTAATTTGCGTGCATTTCAGAAACAATGTTTTGGGGGTTTTTCTACATCACACAGGCTGCGGGAGCTCAAGGAAGCGACTTCCCAAAAAACGTTGCTAGCAACAGCCGCAACCGGCGAGTGTGCCAAACCCGTTCTCTTCCGCTTTGCAATATTTGCCTTTTTGTTCACAGACGTTGCTTTTTGATCGCCCGTACCTCTCCGCTAACAACCTGTATCAGTTCTAACGTTTTCAAATTCTAATGAAAAGTTATTAACTTCAAATGTGACATTGGTTCTCTCTCGCAACAAATGTTGCTTGACCAGAAACATAGAAAATATGATCTAGAAGGTATGTCAGTACCATCTGGGTCAACCTGCTGAGTATTTCCAACATTTTCTTTTTTTTAATTTCATACATACAGCATTCACAGTTTTTTTTCTTTTTGTGTACTAAGTGAATTGATAATTGGATAGAGGAGAGAGATAGTGCTCATGTAGAGTTGGGTCCTTTTTTGTTGTTAATATTATTCAAATGGATTTAATAGCAGAACATTTAGAAATACTGATATGATCAAGAAAACTCAGCATGGCTTTTCGAAGGGAAAATCGTGCTTGCCAGTGGATGTAATATACTTTCAATTTCGGAAACATTTGATAATGTACCACGTTAGGCGACCTATGATATTAAAGGTTGTATATTAGTTTGAACAGTGGATTGGGGAAAGAGAAAGAGGGTTAAGAACGGCATTTTCGGCAAGGCAACCTGAAACTAGAGGAATACCACAGGGATTAATACTGGGGGCCACAAGTATTTAAAATATATTTTAATGACTTGGATAAAGAAAGTGATTGTACTATAGCCAATTTTGTGGCTAGCACAAAGTAAGTGGGAAGGCAAATGATGAGGATATTTCAAAGGGTCTACAGAGGGACATAGACAGTTTAGATAAGTAGTTAAAGATTTAGTGGATGGAATATAATGTGGGAAAATGTGAGGTTATGCACTTTGACAGAAAGAATGGAGGAGTTGAATGTTTTGTAAATTGAGAAAGCTACAATATAGATGAATTTGGGAGTCCTTGTGCACACCTCACAACAAAGCTAGCTTACAAGCTCTGCAGGTAATAAGGAAGGCAAATGGAATACTGGCTTTTATTTTATAGAATTCCTACAGTATGGAAGCAGGCCATTCAGCCCATTGAGTTCACAAGAACCATCTGAAGAGCTTTCCCTCCACCCAATCCCTGAAACCCTGCATTTCCCATGGTTAACCCACCTGCACATTTCTGGCCATTATGGACAATTTAAGCATCATCAATCCACCTAGCCTGCACGTAGTCACAGAGTCATAGAGATGTACAGCATGGAAACAGACCCTTTGGTCCAACCTGTCCATGCCGATCAGATATCCCAACCCAATCTAGTCCCATCTGCCAGCATCGGGCCCATATCCCTCCAAACCCTTCCTATTCATATACCCATCCAAATGCCTCAATGTTGCTATTGTATCAGCCTCCACCACTTCCTCTGGCAGCTCATTCCATACACGTACCACCCTCTGCGTGAAAAAGTTGCCCCTTAGGTCTCTTTTATATCTATCCCCTCTCACCCTAAACTTATGCCCTCTAATTCTGGACTCCCCCGATGCCAGGGAAAAGACTTTGACTCTTTACCCTATCCATGCCCCTCATAATTTTGTAAACCTCTATAAGGTCACCTCCTAGAGAAAATAGCCCCAAACTGTTTAGCCTCTCCTATAGCTCAAATCCTCTAACCCTGGCAACATTCTTGTAAATCTTTTCTGAACCCTTTCAAGTTTCACAACATCTTTCCAATAGGAAGGAGACCAGATTGCACGCAATATTCCAATAGTGGCCTAACCAATGTCCTGTACAGCCACAACATGACCTCCCAACTCCTGTACTCAATACTCTGACCAATAAAGGAAAGCATACCAAACGCCTTCTTCACTATCCTATCTATCTGCGACTCCACTTTCAAGGAGCTATGAACCTGCACTCCAAGGTCTCTTTGTTCAGCAACACTGCCTAGGACCTTATCATTAAGTATATACGTTCCTCTAAGATTTACTTTCCCAAAATGCAGCACCTTGCATTTATCTGAATTAAACTCCATCTGCCACTTCTCTACCCCTTGCCCCATCTGCTCAAGATCTTGTTGTAATCTGAGGTAGCCCTCTTCGCTGTCCACTACACCTCCAATTTTAGTGTCATCTGCAAACTTACTAACTGTACCTCTTATTCTCGCATCCAAATCATTTATGTAAATGACAAAAAGTTTAGGACCCAGCACCGATCCTTGTGGCACTCCACTGGTCACAGGCCTCCAGTCTGACAAACAACCCTCCACCACTACCATCTACCTTCTACCTTTGAGCCAGTTCTGTATCCAAATGGCTAGTTCTCCCTGTATTCCGTGAGATCTAACCTTGCTAATCAGTCTCCCATGGGGAACCTTGTCGAACGCCTTACTGAAGTCCATATAGATGACACCTACCGCTCTGCCCTCATCAATCCTCTTTGTTACTTCTTTGGACTGTGGGAGGAAACCAGAGAGCTCGGAGAAACCCATACAGACACAGGAAAACAGTGCAACCTCCACACAGACAAAAAGGGTGGAATTGAACCCAGGTCTTGGGTGCTGAGAAGCACCAGTGCAAAACTCTGAGCCACTGTGTTGCCAACAGGAAAGAAGTCTAAAACAGAGAAGCCTTGCTAAAACTGTAAAAGCCAGTAGTCAGAACGCTGTTATCTAATGAAAGATAAGACCATAAGACATAGGAGTGGAAGTAAGGCATTCACCCCATCGAGTCTACTCCGCCGGTTAATCATGGCTGATGGGCATTTCAACTCCACTTACCCGCATTCTCCCCGTAGCCCTTAAATCCTTGCGAGGTCAAGAATTTATCAATCTCTGTCTTGAAGACATTCAATGGCCTTTACTGCACTCCATGGCAATGAATTCCACAATCCCATAACTCTCTGGCACAAGAAATGTTTCCTCATTTCCGTTCTAAAATTGACCCCTACTAATTCTAAGGCCGTGCCCACAGGTCCTAGTCTCCCTGTCTAATGGAAACAAAGTTCCAGCGTCCATCTTTTCTAAGCCATGCATTATCTTGTAAGTTTCTATTAGATCTCACCCCCAACCTTCTAAACGCTAATGAATACAATTCCAGGATCCTCAGCCGTTCATCGTACGTTAGGCCAACCATTCCAGGGCTCATCCGTGTGAATCTATGCTGGACACGTTCCAATGCCAATATGTCCTTCCTGAGGTGTACAGCCCAAAATTGGACACTGTATTCTAAATGGGGCCTAACTAGAGTTTTATAAAGTCTCAGAAGCACATCACCGCTTTTATATTCAAACCCTCTTGAGATAAATGACAACATTACATTTGTTTTGTTAATCACAGATTCAACCTGCAATTTAACCTTTAGAGAATCCTGGACTAGCAATCCCAGATCCCTTTGTACTTCAGCTTTATAAATTTTCTCATCGTTTAGAAAATAGTCCATGCCTGTATCCTCTTTTCCAAAGTGCAATACCTTGCATTTGCTCACTTTGAATTTCATTAGCTATTTCTTGGATCATTCTCCTAAACTGTCTAAATCTTCCTGCAGCCTCTTCACCTCCTCAGTACTACCTGCCTGTCCACCTAACATCATATCATCAGCAAACTTCGCCAGAATGCCACAGTCCCTTCATCCAGATCATTAATATATAAAGTGAACAGCTGCAGCCCCAACACTGAACCCTGTGGGGCATCACTTGTCACCGGCTGCCATTCTGAAAGAGAACCTTTTGTCCCAACTCTCTGCCTACTGTCAGACAACCAAACCCCAATCCATGCCAGTAGCGCACCTCGAACAACATGGTTTCTCACCTTACTCAGCAGCATCCCGTGAGGCACCTCATCAAAGGCCTTTTGGAAGTCTAGATACAGAACATCCACTGTATTTCCTTGATCTAACTTATTTGTTACCTCTTAAAAGAATTCCAACAGGTTTGTCAGGCACGACCTCCCCTTACTAAATCCATGCTGACTTGTTCTAATCCGATCCTGCACTTCCAAGAATTTAGAAATCTCATCCTTAACAATAGATTTTAGAATTTTACCAAAAACCGAGATTAGGCTAATCGGCCTATAATTTTCCATCTTTTGTCTTGATCCTTTCTTGAGCAAGGGGGTTACAACAGTGATTTTCCAATCCTCTGGGACTTTCTCTGACTCCAGTGACCTTTGAAAGATCACAACCAATGCCTCTGATATTTCCTCAGCCACCTCCCATAGAATTGTACGATGTAGCCCATCGGGGCCAAGAGATATATCAATTTTTAGCCTTTTAGCTTTTCTCTTTTGTAATGGCTACCATCCTCAGCTCTGCCCCTGACTCTCCTTAATTGTTGGGATATTACTCATGTCTTCCACTGTGAAGACTGACACAAAGTACTTATTAAGGTCTTCAGCTATTTCCTTATCTCCCATCACTAGCCTTCCAGCATCAATTTGGAGCGGCCCAATGTCTACTTTTGCTTCTCATTTGTTTCTTATGTATTGAAGGAAATATTTACTATCATTTCTAATATTACTGGCTAGCCTACCTTCATATTTTATCCCCTCCTTCCTTATTTCTCTCTTTATTATCCTCTGTTTGTTTTTGTAGCCATCCCAATCTTCTGATTTCCCAGTGCCCTTGGCCACTTTATGGGCTCTCTCTTTTCCTTTGATACATTTCCTGACTTCCTTTGTCAGTCATGGCTGTATAATCATCCCCTGGATAATCTTTCTTTTCTTTGGGATGAACCTCTGTACGGTGTTCGCAATTACACCCAGAAACACCTGCCATTGTTGCTCTACTGTCTTCCTGCTAGGCTCTGCTTTCAGTCAATTTTCATCCCTTCCTCTTTCATGCCCCTGTAATTACCTTCATTCAATTGTAACACCATTACATCTGATTTTGCCTTCTCTCTTTTAAACTGCAGACTGAACTCTACCATATTATGTTCTCTCCCTCCTAAGTGTTCCCGTACTTTAAGATCTTTTATAAAGTCCGGCTCATTACATTATACTAAGTCCAGAATAGACTGCTCCCTTGTGGACTCCATCACAACTGTTCCAAAAAGCCATCCTGTAAGCATTCCAT
Organism: Hemiscyllium ocellatum; assembly: GCF_020745735.1. NCBI lineage: Eukaryota > Metazoa > Chordata > Chondrichthyes > Orectolobiformes > Hemiscylliidae > Hemiscyllium > Hemiscyllium ocellatum. Next base: position 103,907,018 of record NC_083408.1, on the reverse strand, counting down.
GAATTCCCTTTCTTTGGATCCATTGGCAATATTATTCACCCAGTCCACATGCATATTGAAGTTTCTCATGATCACTGTGAACTTGCCTTTCTGACATGCCCTATCTATTTCCCAGTACCTCTTGCGCCCGATATACTGACACCAGAGAGAGTGTACGGACGAACTGTCTAATGGGGTTTGGCTGAGTAAATTGGATCTATCCTCATCGGAGTTTAGAAGATTGAGAGACAACCTTCACAGGATAAATGCAGAAATGTTGTTTCCCCTTGTGAGATAGTCCAGGACCAGAGGTCTTAATCTCAGAATAGCTTAATCTCTGTTTAAAATAGAGATGAGGGGAGTTTCATCTCCCAGAGGGTAATGAATCTGTGGAATTCTTTACCACAGAGGTCTGTTGAGGGTGAGTGCTCAAGGCTGAAACAGAAAGATATTTTAAAATCTTTTTGAAAAAAAAAATCAAGGGTTGTCAAAAAAGGCAGGAAAGTAGAGTTAAGGATTGTCGAATCAGCCAGGGTATAATTAAATCGAGGAGCAGAATCCACAGACAGAATCGCTAAATTATTAATAAAAACTGAAAGAACTGCAAATGCTGTAAATCAGAGACAAAAAACTAAGTTGCTGGAAAAGCTCAACAGGCCTGTGGGACCCATTCTGATGTAAGGTCACCGGACTCAAAACATTAACTTTGATTTCTCTGCACTGATGCTGCCAGACCTGCTGAGCTTTTCTTGCACCTTCTGTTTTTGTTGTTTAATTATTAATGTCTACCTGGCAGACTATTCTTACTCCTCTTTAATACAGTAGTCTTTATGACATTCACCTGTGAGGACAAATACGACTTACGTTTGATGTGATACTTGAAATATGATACCTCTAATAGTGCAGCATTCTACAATGCACAGGCAATGTCAGCATCAAGTCTCTTGAACGTGATTCAACTGTAGGATTTCTGACTCAAAGGTGAAGCATGACATTAAAGCACTCTGTAATGTTAAAGAGCAGCACCAAAGTAAGCCATTCAGTCAACCAATGCTAGCTTTTTCCCAAAGAGCCTGTTACCTCCATTCACACACATCCCCGTAATTATTTTAATGTTATTCTCCCCACAATTCTGTAATTTTTCAATGGTACTGTCTGAAACTATATTCACGTCCAGTAATTAAGACATTAAGTGAAATATTAGTGTAACTTTCCCTAAAATAGAGACAATACACAAGCGCTTTATGTCTTACTGCAAATGCCCATGATTGCGTCAGCGCACACAGGCTGTATTATGATTGGCTGGTTGCCCGCTAGACGGAAGTGGTATTGCGCACTTCCGCCCTGCAGCGCCATCTTGCCCCGCTAGTTGGAAGGTGACCGTTGGTCAGTTATGAAGTCCGTGCCTCACGTGCCATGAGTCTGTGGAGAGGAGCGAGGTTGACGAGCGGTCTCCGCCCCCAGGGACTGGCCTGGCTCCTGCGGGACGGTGGCTGCGGCAGGAGGGGATGTTCCTCCAAGCAAGAGGAGCAGGAGAGCGGCCCTCCCGAGTTCTACGATGTGGTTATCTCGGGCGGCGGGATGGTTGGCACCGCTATGGCCTGTGCTCTAGGTAGGCCCCGGGGGGGTCGGGGGCCGCCCTGGTCCCGTCCCCGGGGGGGTCGGGGGCCGCCCTGGTCCCGTCCAGCAACACATTTTTCAGCTCTGATCTCCAGCATCTGCAGTCCTCACTTTCTCCCACTCCAGATATACCAATCTAGACTGACACTTTATTTATCCTTATCTGCTGTCTCAAACTTATTCATTGTTTGGACATTTGAGATTTCCTCTGGAATTTCTGTATTGAAATGTTCTCTAAATTTCTTGACGTAACTGAGCTCCTTTAAGCCTACTACCATTTTAGTGAACCGCTTCTGTATCCTCCCAAGGCCTTGACATCATTCTGGGTACCACACTTTAAGAATGGAATGAAACTCCAGTTGAAGCCACAAGTCTCTTGAGGTTTAGGGTAAATTCCTTGCCTTCAAATGCTGTTTCTCTGTGGCTCAGTTGGAAATACTTCTGTCTCTGAGCCACAATATTGTGGGTTCAATTAAAGACTGCCATCCTTTAGTGGAGAATGAAGGGAGTGCTACACTGTTGGAATTCACGAGAGATGTTAAAATGAAACATCACATGAGTGGATGTAAACAATCTTATGGCAGTAATTTGAAGAGTAAGAATGTTCTCCCCCTAGTACCCTAGTCAACGTTTACTTTCCATCAGCTTAAAAAAAAAGTTATCTGATCACTCGTACTGCTGTTTGTGCAAATAGGCTGTCTTATTTAATAGGAGAAAGTGAGGACTGCAGATGCTGGAGTACCAGAGTTGAAAAATGTGGTGCTGGAAAAACACAGCAAGCCAGGCAGCATCCGAAGAGCAGGAGAATCGACGTTTCGGGCATAAGCCCTTCAGAAATGAAGGGCTTCCTGAAGAACGGCTTATGCCTGAAACATTGATTCTCCTGCTCCTCGGATGCTGTCTGGCCTGCTGTGTTTCTCCACCACCACATTTTTCAACTCTGTCTTATTAATATGTTACGACAGTGACTATTCTTCCTAAGTGCTTTAAATGCAAAGCGCTATGGAATGTTTTGCAGTTATGAAAGGCACTAGAGAATTGCAAATCTCTTTATAAACTTGTTATTCATCATGAGACCTTACTTTTCCTATATCCTGTTTATTATTGTACTGTTGAATTTACCTTGCCTCTCCTCATAATTCTCTTCATTGAACGTTTTGCACTGATCTGTCTTTTTGAAAGTTATTCCTGACCACCTTGCTGTTTAGAGTGTTTCTACATATTTTAACCTCTGCAAACTTTGAAGTTATATCTAATATACATCAAAAAGAGCAGAGGCATTAATGATGACCTCGCAATACCTCTGCATATTTGTTTGTAGTCTGCTTTTAAAAAAAATTACCACTAATCTGCTTTGTGTTTGTAACCATGCTGCCAGCTGCCCATTTAAACTCATGGATTTTAATTTTGCTATCAAGTCTATGAATTAAAATGTCTCCTTAACTTTTCTCACTGCTGTGGGTTTAGCCTCTTCCCGGTTATAAAATACTAATATTTACAATTGGTCTGTCCTCTAATTCCACCCCAAAGTCCAAAGAAAATCAGAAGACTTTCAGCAGAGTTTAACAATTTCCATCTGTGCTTCTCTCCAATACATACTTGATTCTTAATCTGCTTCAGCCTTCTTCTGACTAATATAATGTCTTTTACAAAGTCAAATGGTGCAAATGCTTTCAGTTTTTCGAGTGAGGTCTCCAACTGCCTGGAGTATAAATGTCATAGCAAGCCTGAACTATGTAACAAAGGAGTCTGGTTCAAAATGTATCCTCTTAATTTTCTATTTCTATAATTAGTTGATCTACAGCAGTGAAAGAAACAATTTTGCCTTTGAATCCATGGCAGGAACTGTTGTAAAAATGACATGATTACTGCTTTTAAAAGCAAATGGATTTGGAATTCAGAGGTTATTGGGAGGTAGACGGGATGTGGAATTTGAAACAAACTGATCAGCCACAATCCTATAAAATGGTTTTTGTGGGCCTGAGGGGCTTAAAGTTCCACTTTTAACTATTTTGAATGTTCATACGAATGATCTTTAAGCAATGACTGTCTTGTATAATGATATCAAATAATATTCAAATTAATATCTATTACAGTATTTTTATTTCTCTGCAGCTTATGATCCAAATCTAATGGAGAAAAAGATCCTGCTTTTGGAGGCTGGAAATAAGAAAGCGGATGGCCAGCTACCAGAATTGTATAGTAACCGAGTGAGCGCACTTACTCCAGGCACTGCAGCATTCCTAAGCCGTAAGCCTCAGTGGGCCCTTATACTTTTCATTTCAGTTGGTGTTGTACTGCAGTTGTCATTTGTGGCGAGGTAGCATAGCTGCGCTAAAGTTAATCTGTGCTGTTGAGCATTGTGTTTGGCTATTCTTGTGTTACTTGCCTTAAGTGGCTGTAGGATGTACTTCAATATTCTCTCTTGCCAACCTGCTTCTATGGTAGTGCTTCCTCAACTAATTTCCAGAATCCGTTTTAACTGTTGAAAATTAATACTACCCCAAATAAAACCCAGTAGAAATAAAACAGCCTAGTTCAATGTATAATTATTAAAGTTCACGAATTATAGATCAACCTTTAATCATATATGAAAATGTACTATGAATTAAAAACCTGCTATAAAAGTCTCAGGCTGTTAGAGGATGGGCTGCTACCAGTCATCACATCCTTATTGTCTGCTATTATCACTGCTCTAGGAAGTCTTTGTATTTAAATACATATTTATATAGTTGTGTCATAGCATGCTTGCTTAGAGCTACTGCAGCCAATCAAAATAGCCAACCTCAGGAGTTTGTCTTATGGTTGGTTAATTCCCACCGATGGGGCAATATGAGGTCAGTGGTTAATGTGATATTTTTATTCGTTGTGATGCATTTTGTTGTTTCTGTCACACCAACTTAGATTGTGACTTGTGGTTTTGGAACCATTCCTTGATGCAAAGAATAAAATGCTCTTACAGTTCTATTTGTGATCGTTGAGGTAAAGGGGCAAAGATGCTAAAAGACCATCAGTACTTGTGCAGTGTGTGCATGCACAAAAACACAATACCAAAAAGGGACCTCTTCCATTATTTCAGCTTTATGTTTACATCATTTTCCTTCCTAGGTTTGGGAGTTTGGGATCATATATGCAACATGAGATACAAGCCATTCAAGAGAATGCAGGTAAAACTTCAGTGGCATTTTTATTGATTCATTTTCTCAATTTTCTTTTGTTCAGTTTCCAGTACTGATCAAGAGTTTGGCCATTGAGGTGCAGACTTACAAAGGGCATAGGCTCATGGTTCAACCTCTGGCCTGTGAGAAGTGTTGGTGAGTTATCACAGTCTAGCTTGTTAATGGCACACTTCGCTGCCCCAGTGTGCATGCGGCAGTGGGATTGCCAGTCAAGTGAGCTGCTTTGTTTTGGACAGTGTTGTGCTTCTTGTGTGTTTTTGCAGCTGCTTTCATCCAAACAAATGGAAAGTATTCCATCATCATCCTGACTTGAGCCTTATGGCATTCAGGAGGAAAGTACTTATTCCTGCCCATGAAGCCACGGTATGTAATCCTCCCGCTGTTGGTGTTAGGCAAAGTCAGTGCCTGTGAAGAGACAGGGAATTTTAGTCATGTGAGTGTGGTGTTAGAAAAGCACAGCAGTCAGGCAGCATCCGAGGAGCAGGAGAATTGACGCTTCAGGCAAAAGCCATTCATCAGGATTTTTGCCAGAAATGTTGATTTTCCTGCTTCTCAGATGCTGCCTAACTTGCTGTGCTTTTCCAGCACCACACACTCTCGACTCTAATCTCTAGCATCTGCAGTTCTCACTTTTGCCTAGAGAATTTTAGTCAGGCTAATACTGGCAGTATCGCAAATACTCTGGCTTCCTCATGATACTTTGATTAGGTATCACTGGTTAAAGAACCCTCTGTGGACTTTCTGGCTAGAGTTTTTGAGGGCAGTACTATCTTTGAAGGAGCAATGACCTCCTATCCATCATTACATTTGAAGTGTAGATGGTTGCCTCTGATTGGTCTGTACTGATTGCAACTCTTCTGAGACTGAAACTGTTTATGCTCACATGCAACTAGATTTAGACAAGATTCAGTCTTGGCTGATAAGTGGCTGGAAACATTCATAACACAGAAGTGCCAGGAAACAATTTTCTCCCCTTGACGTTAAATGATATTACCATTGCTGAATCCTCCACTAATTCAGGGGCTACTATCAGCCAGATGCTTAACAAGACCAGACACATGCATGTGCTGTGGCTGTAAAAGCAGTATTTCTGATAAGTGACCTTACACTAAACTTCCTCAAGCCTTTCTGTCTAAAAGGCAAGAGTCAGGGATGTAAATGAATGTTGTCCACTTGTCTAAATGAGTACAGCACCAACAAGACTCAAGCTAAATGCTGTCCAGGGCAAAGTAGCCCATTTGACTGGCAACCTATTTACCACCTTCAATATTCACTCCTTCCATCAACAATATAAGGTGGCAGCAGTATTTTCATGTTGCGCTGCAACACCTCACTATGATTCACCCTGATAGCACTTTCCAAACTCTTGACCTCTATATTTAGAAGGGTGAGACAGCAGATACGTGGGCATGCCACTGAGCAAATTTACTTCCCAAATTTCATCATGTTCTGATTTTGAACTGCATCACTGCTGGACCAAAATCCTGGAGCTCCCTTGTGAACAACTCTTGGTGTACCTGCACTACATAGAACATTACAGTGCAGTATAGGCCCTTTGGCCTTTGATGTTGCACCGATCTTTGAAACCAACCTGAAGCCCATCTATCCTACACTATTCCATTATCATCCATATGTTTATCCAATGACCATTTAGATGCCCTTAAAGTTGGTGAGTCTACTACTGTTGCAGGCAGGGTATCCATGCCCTTACTACTAAGTAAGGACCCTATCTCTGACATCTATCCTATATCTTTCACCCCTCAATTTAAAGCTATGTCCCCTTGTGTTACTAATCACCATCCAAAGAAAAAGGCTCTCACTGTCCACCCTATCTCATCCTCTTATCATCTTGTATGTCTCTATTAAGTAACCTATCAACCTTCTTTAACAAAAACAGCCTCTAGTCCCTCAGCCTTTCCTCATAAGACATTCCCACTAAATTAGGCAACATCCTGGTAAATCTCCTCTGCGCCCTTTCCAATGCTTCCACATCCTTCCTATAATGTGGCGATCAGAACTGTACAAATTGCTCCAAATGTGGTCGCACCAGGGTTTTGTACAGCTGTAACATGCACTCATGGCTCTTATACGCAATGCCTTTACTAATAAAAGCTAACATACCATACGTCGTCTTAACAACCCTATCAACCTGGTTGGCAACTTTCAGGGGTCTATGCACATGGACATTGAGATCTCTGCTCATCCACACAACCAAGAATCTTACCATTAGCTTAGTACTCTGTATTCCTGTTACTCATTCCAAAGTGAATCACTTCACACTTTTCTGCATTAAACTCTATTTTTCACCTCTCAGCCCAGCTCTGCAGCTTATCTATGTCCCTTTGTAACCTGCAGCATCCTTCTGCACTGTCTACAGCTCCACCGACCTGAGTGGCAAACTTACTAACCCATCATTCTACACCCTCATTCAAGTCATTTATAAAAATGCCAAACAGCAGTGGCCCCAAACCAATCCTTGCAGTACACCACTAACAACTGAACTCCAAGATTAACATTTCCTATCAACCCACCACCTTCTGTTTTCTTACAACTGTAGCCACATTCAAGAAATGGACTGAAGCCTTTCGAGAAAGCAGCTTGCCACCATCTTAACAAGAATATGAAAGATTTATGCTGCCTTGCTAGCAATGTCCACGTTCATGAATGAATAAAATAAAATATTGGGATTAGAATCAGCTGTTTGATATTACCTGATTTTGGCTTTGGGAATGAGCCACTTTTAATTGGCCTGAGCAACCCTGAACGAGAGATTGGATAAACGAATGATAAACCATTGCCACTGTCACAGTGTACTGTGCTTTGATGATGGACGTCCCCAGCGCGCACAGTCCAGCTCAGCAGTAATAAATTGCTTTATCTCTAACATCTACCATCCAGGCTGAAGTGAAGAGTAAACAGTTGAATGAGGTTTTGCTGTCTGTAGAACTGTAAAATTTGGGACTTCAGAAGATGATTGTTAATATGAGAAATAGAAGAAAGGGCAGTATAGTTGGCATTTCCAAGTGATTGAACAAATCCTCCTTGTTTGATCTCATCACCTAACTTGGTATGCTAAAGGAAGAAAATAAAAAATTGGTAAGGCAAAATGGAGACTTGGTCAAGGTTTTGTAAGTTGGTAAAGTGGTTTATTGGTAAAGATAGGAATCCTTTCTGGTTATTTATGAACTGGGAGTAAAATGAAGTAATCCTGAGATGAATGCAAGCCAATCATCATTTTTACAGTAGCTACCTTACCCCCCTCGTGCACAGTGTCATTAAGTTTCAAGCATTTGTGAGAGGAAAAAGATATGTTTTGATTCCTCAAATGGTTCAGGAAGATGGGGGCAAGCCATGAGAACAGCACGGTGGGCGGCACGGTGGCACAGTGGTTAGCACTGCTGCCTCACAGCGCCTGAAGACCCGGGTTCAATTCCCGACTCAGGCGACTGACTGTGTGGAGTTTGCACGTTCTCCCCGTGTCTGCGTGGGTTTCCTCCGGGTGCTCCGGTTTCCTCCCACAGTCCAAAGATGTGCGGGTCAGGTGAATTGGCCATGCTAAATTGCCCGTAGTGTTAGGTAAGGGGTAATGTAGGGGTATGGGTGGGTTTCGCTTCGGCGGGTCGGTGTGGACTTGTTGGGCCGAAGGGCCTGTTTCCACACTGTAAGTCTAAGTCTAAGTCTAAGTCTAAGATCTATAGAATGACCAAATTGGCGGGCTGGACTGAACAAACTGGTATTCCTGGATCCTTTCTCGAATGGTTAGCTTCTACCATGTTCTGTTGCATAAGTGAGAGTGAATTGTGACTCTAAACTTCACTTGTTTTCTACTCAGGTTTGGGATGAATGTTCAGATGCAATGATTACATTTGACAAAGCTAACCTGTTGGAGGACATCGGCTTCATTGTTGAGAATGACGTGATATTGTCAGCTTTGTCTAAACAACTGACTGCTGCTGGTAGGTGTTGATCTCCCAAAAGCTACTGAATGCTTTTAAAAACAGGTTGCTGGGTTAATTACAGTGCTATTAAGTATAAACAATGCGTCAAGTGTGATCTTGTAGTTTCACTTCCATTTGGATTTGTTCACTTTTCTAAAGGTGCTGACTGAGGGTGATTCCTTAAGTTTAACCCATCACTTAGTATCTTGCTTTAGCATCTGTCTTTCAGATGAGATATTAAACTGAGACTCCATCTGGGCTCTTGGAAATGTTAAAAAAAATTACAGCATTGTTTTGACAAAAAGGTAGAGTTAGCACTTTGTAATGGCTATAACAATAGTTTTAAAGCATTCATTCAGGGAAGCAGAGTGGGTTCGGCATTTATCACCCATTTATATTTGTACTTGAGAAACATAGGAACGGGTATAAGCCATTTGATGCCTCAAACCTGCTCGGTCATTCAATATGATCTTGGCTGATCGTTGAGCTCATACCCTAATCCAGTCTTCCCCAAGATCCCTTTAAACTCAAGAACTATATCTACCTCATCCTTGAAAATGCATAATGTTTTGACCTCAACCATTTTCTATGGTAGTGAATTCCACAGTCTTACCAGTCTCTGGTTTCTCATTATTTTAGTCCCCCTGGTTCTGGAAAGTGATGGTGAGCACATTACTAAACTGCTGCAATCCAGGTGATGTAGAGTCACTATCTTCTGTTTGGAAGACAGGTACTGCCAAAGGAGCCTTGGTGTATTGTTGCAGTGCTTCTTGTTGATGTAACATACTGCTGTCACTGCGAGTCAGTGCTGGACTAGATGATCTAGTCATGATTTCATTGCTCTATAAAGATTTGCTGCTGCAGATGGAGCAGGAAGAAATTTTGCTCTCCTTTAGCAACAATAATTTGCATTTATACAGTGCAGTTAACACAGTTCAGTTTAAAAAAGAATCCCAATACATATCACAGGAAGCTGTCAAGTAAAATGTGACACTGAACTACAGTGCATACAACCAAAAACTTGGTTAAAGAAGTTGCTTTAAAGAGGAGAGATATGAGCAGACAGTTGATGAAAGGGCGTGCCATACCTTAGGGTCCAGTTAATTAAAGTTTGCCAGTGACGGTGATGATTATCAGGACTGTGCAAGAGGGTCAGAATTGGAGGAGCACAGAAATCTGAAAGGGCTGTCCAACTTCTTCCAAAAGAGAAGTAAAGAGGCAAGAGTTTTAGGGAGGGAATTCAAGAGCTTAGCCAAGGCAGCTGAAGGCATGGTTGTCATTGATAGTGATTGAATAAGTGGCCAAATTTGGAGAAACACGTATCATTTAAAGGCCTGGAGATATTACACAGGAGTGAGTCAGAGATTTAAAAACGAGAATGTGAATTTGTAAAATTTGAGGTGTTTCTTAACCTGTAGCCAGTGTACATCAGTAGGAATGGGGGTTAGGAGTGAATGCAACTTGGTGCAATTTAGGAATTCTTCCTATAGGACATGAAGGACACCTGTGGCAGGTGGTGTAATAAGATCATAAGACAAAGGAGCGGAAGTTAAGCCATTCAACCCTACCATTCAATCATAGTTGATCAGTTTCTCATTCCCATTCTCTGGCCTTCTCCCTGTAACCCTTAATCCTTTTGACAATCAATAACCACCTATCTCAATATTAAATATACTTAATGACTTGGCCTCCGCAGTCTGTGGCAATGAGTTTGGTAGATCCACTATTCTTCTTATCTCCGTTCTAAAAGGTCTTCCTTTTATCTAAGGCTCTGTCCTCGAGTCCCAGCCTGTCCTACCAATGGAAACATCTTCCGGACATCCACTCTGTCCAGGCCATTCAGAAACTGCAGAGAACCATGAAATAGATTTGTGTTTTGTTTACCCTCAGACAGGGTGCGTGTATTATACAGGAGCAAAGTGGTGAACTATACGTGGCCAGAACCAAGCCTAACACCTGATATGAACCCATGGGTGCAAATTGAACTTGCTGATGGGAGTAAACTTCAGGCATCAGTACTGGTAAGCAATAGTGAAATCAAACTCTCAGCATGTGATGAACATGTCATGTTTTTAATTTTTACCCTGTTCCCTTCCTGACTAGAGGTGTCACTTCATTATACAGTACACTTCAGGGTACACTGCAGTCCTTCTGGTGCCTTTGACTGGTGGTTATATACATTGTCAGTCATCCTCAACGTTGGGTCAGATATGCCAGCTGATTCTGATCCTACTTTCACTTGCATCTGCTTATGTTTTCTGAGAGATGAAACCTGACCAATTGTCCATGTTTCCTTTGCTTTCTTCTCCCATCCAAGATTGGAGACATGAAGCTCTGATGAAACATCCCTGGCACTGTCCCACACAATCCTGCATTTTAATCCTGGGACCTTCTATTGAGTTCCATGAAAGATGGTGTGCTTGCCTGACTGCAGGATGCTTTCACCCATTACACTGCATTTGAAACTTGAGGGTGTCAACGTGTAATAAAGCTCTGAAAATGGGCTTAAGGCTCTAGAATCTGTAAAGAGAAAAGTCATGCAAAGGTTTTAGGTGTAGATCACCTTGAAGGTACACAGTTTATGACCAATCCCACTGCATATTTTTATGCGGTTATTTTTTATTGATATTTGGTCAGCATTGTTATTTCTTATTGATTTGCTGCAGGAAGGTTTGCAGTGAGGTGAGGTGTGCAGTGCAGTATATCTCATTGGTTTAGTGTGCCGGAAGTTGATCTCCACTATTCCTAGAGTCATCACAAAAGTTAAAGATTTTAGAAAGTATTCTTTCTCAATTTTACCTGTCTTTTAGACCCAAATTGATAGAAAATATGGAACAGGTTTTTGTTCTCAATAAAAAGTACTATTTATTACAAGTAATTAGATTCTAGCTACAGGTAAACAGTTATGAACTGTCAGCATACAACCCTACTAATTAAAATTAATCCTCCTTTAAACACATGCACACACATGAAACAATGTAACTTTTCCCATTTCCAAAATCCTTCAGGCAGGGAATGTAGGAGAGTTATAGGGATGTACAGCATGGAAACAGACTTATCAATGCCGACCAGACATCCTAATGTAATCTAGTCCCATTTGCCAGCACGTAGCCCTTATCTCTCTGAACCCTTCCTAATCATACACCCATCCAGATGGCTTTTAAGTGTTGTAATTGTACCAGCTTCCCCTACTACCTCAGGCAGCTCATTTTGTACATGCAATACACCTGGTGTGAAAAAGTTGCCCCTTAGGTCCCTTTTAAATTTTTTTTCTCTCGCCCTAAACCAATGCCCTTGAGTTCTGGATTCACCCACCCTGGGGAAAAGACTTTGTATATTTACCTTATCCATGCCCCTTGTGATTTTATAAATGGCTATAAGGTCACCATATAGTCTTTGACGCTCCAGGGAAAACTGCCTCAGCCTTTTCAGCCTCTCCCTTTAGCTCAAATCCTCCAACCCTGGCCACATCCTTGTAAATCTTTTCTGAATCCTTTTAAGTTTCACAACATGCTTCCGAGAGAGAGAGAGAGAGACTAGAATTGCACACACTATTCCAAAAGTGGCCTAACCACTGTCCTGTACAGCCACAACATGACCTTCCAATCCTATAGTCAGTGTTCTGACCAATAAAGTAAGCATACCAAATGCTGCCTTCACTATCCTATCTACCTGCACCTTCACTTTCAAGGAAGTATGAGCCTGTACTCCAAAGTCTTTTTGTTCAGCAGCACTTCCCAGCACCTTACCATTAACTGTATATGTCCTGCTCTGATTTAGCTTTCCAAAATGCAGCACCTTGCATTTATCTAAATCAAACTCCATCTGCCACTCATCAGCCCATTAGACCATCTGATCAAGATCCTGTTGTACTCTGAGTTAACTTTCATCTCTGTCCACTTAGCCTCCAATTTTGGTGTCATCTGCAAACTTACTAACTATACCTCCTATGTTCACATCCAAATCACAAAAAATAATGGATCCAGCACCGATCCTTGTGGCACACCACTGGTCACAAGCCTCCAGTCTAAAGATCTGAAAGAAGTTGAAGTTCTACATTTTCTTCTACATCCATACTGTATTTCATTGTGCACAATGAATGAGCTGATTCATTGTCATAATTATCCCCAAATTAAATCTACCTGTGATGTATCAATAATGTAATGTAAAAAGTCATCTAAAACATATGGACTAGAGGACCTGGGTTGCGGGAATGGTAACTGATCACGTCCATGGTGTTGATATAATTACTGTTTTCTGATTAGTTAAACTTGACTACATTAAAAGATAATATCTTTCATCCAAATAGATTGGTGCAGATGGTCCAAACTCAATGGTGCGGCAGTCTGCTGGTATTCAGACTATGCAGTGGAAATACGATCAGTCTGCTGTGGTTGCTACCCTTCGCCTTGCTGAAGTAAGTAGATGACTGATAATGTACTCGAACAATTGACAGATGTCTGTGCAAAACTATTTAATTTGTGAATGAAGTGTGAGATTGTCATTGCTTCCAACTAATATTTTCTTTCTTTTAAATCTTTAGCCTACTGACAACAATGTGGCTTGGCAGAGGTTTCTGGTGACTGGGCCAATCGCAATGCTTCCGGTACACTTCACGTTCAATTTGAATTTACTTTCTGAACTATAAGATGCAGATTCTCTGAAACCATTGTATTAAAAAGTTTGTCATTAAGTCAGAGACCTTGGTTAAAATGTTCATGATTGCACAATCCTTTAATGAGTACACAACATTGAATGTATCATATTTGTAGCCCAGAAACAGTTCATGACCTAACAAGTTAATACTATTTGTTTCACATGATTCACCTCCTTGTAACCCCTTCAACTTATCCTTTTATTCCTTTCTCCCTCTTGTGTTTATCTAACTTTTCCTTCAATGTATCCATGCCATTTGCCTCAACTACTATTTCTGATTGTGAGTTTGTTAAGAAGTGCTTTCAGTGTAAACGATTTCTGAACAGAAAGAGGTTCAGATCCATCTAGTTAGCCTTCTACAGTTGTGCTGATCACCTGCTACATGGATAATGGCAGTTGTTCACTCCTCATTATAGTGACCAACTGGTCCAGATGTAAGACGAGGAAACGCCAGTAGTGGAGAATTTGGGAATGTTTGGACCCAAAGTCACCTGTTCCTTAAAAGCATGCTGCACTTAACCATCTGTCATGTCTTAGATTACTTTTCTATTCTGTTTGTATTTGAATATACAAACAAAATATTTGAAAAATCTGAGTTCACGGTACACACAAAAAATTATGGACAGCGAGAAATACTGGGAAAGTAGTTCAGTGGTTCCTGGTAACAAAGGTTGGTGAGATGATTCTTTTGCTGATCATTAGGCTGCTTTCACTGATTTGTAAGAGGTGGGGGGGGGGGGGTGGGGGGGGATGGCGGCTGGTTCACTTATGAACGGTCTCTAATCAATTAAAAGTCACAACTTATAGCAACAGCTGAAGGAAAGATAAAGGTTTTCTTCAGACCAAAAGTGCCTTTTATTGCAGAGAACTGCTGATCTGGTACTGATCTGAAGGTTTCTCTGCAAGCTATTCACTTACTTGAGGAATAATCACAGAATTGTTGGCAGGCAGAAGATGTTTGTCCTGTAACTGTTTTCTAGTCTACAAAGTAATCTGCTACCTATTGCCAACTAAAGTTCCATTTGTACACAATCCTTTTGCTCCAGTTCGCCTTTAACCATTGCTATAACCAACCCACAGTCGTGCAAGCAGTGTTCACAATAAGTATAAAATTACTTGCATTCAAAGCAGGCAGCAATCCTTCGAATCCCTAGTTTTAAACAGTTCGTTTTTCATTGAAGTCCCAGTTTAAAAAAAACACCATGAAAATAAAAATACCTGGTCTTTATAATGGACATTGCAAGTCAATTCTTGTGGGAGTTGTTACCAACTGTGAGTGACTAATTTTGGGCAAAGAGTGGGGTGCATTTTAATTTCGTTGTATAAGAATGATTAGGTCTGACTAATGCAATCCTTGAACTCTGTCTCTCTAGCTGTCTGATAATCTCAGTTCCTTAGTGTGGTCAACTTCCCACCAGCATGCATCTGACCTGCTCAGTATGGATGAAGAGACATTTGTGGATGCCATCAATTCAGCTTTTGTAAGTGAAATGTGAAGAAGGGGCTATTAAGTGCATAGTTGAATTGGGATGTTGCACATTGGATATTGGTCAATGCAAAGTTCAGGCAATGTTCATCCATGAGAGAAAAGAATCAATTAGACTTGCTGTTTGCGCTAACGCTGGAATGCCAATGCACATTGTCGAGCTGAGCTCTAATGCCTGTCTAACTGTCTTATTATTAGTGCTGGTGAATAGGAATGCTGTCTGCCTAACTTCCTGCTGTCACATTTTTTTTCACAGCTGTAGGTCAACATCTAAATTATTTATGTAAGCACTTAGAATTGAAATCTTATATGTAAGTAGCTGTTTTTGAACATGTAATTGGAAGTTCTGGCCAATAGGTGACACTATGGAGTAACTTCTGAAGACTACCTGTTTTGCTGTTCACTTAACAATTAAACAGCGCAGAACGATGAGCAATTCATCAGCAATTATTTATACTTAGACCATTCAGAGTAAGGTGATAGGATGGGTGAAGGCATTGAATTGTTTAATCAGCAGTGATTATATTGAACGACTGGGCAGGCTCAATGGACTGAAAGACCTACTCGTGTTCCTAAGTTCTGATATATATTACTTAAAAATCAATTTTTACTGTAAAGACTCTGAAATGAGAATCTGAAAGCAAAATTTCTCTTTCAAGACCGGTTAGAAAATTGAGGGAAAAGAAATTGAAACTTTTGTTGCTGTGAATTTTTAAAAAAATCACATTCAAGTGATCAGATTTAATATATTAAGTGGATTTCTGAGAGGCTATGCTTTGCAAATCCATTCCCTACTGCTTTATAGCGGAGGTATGCTTATTTTTTCTGTATTGCCTTGAGTTCTCCCAGATGTAAATATTCTTCTGCTATGAAAGCAAACTGGAGACTTGATTGAAACAATTAAATTTTTTTCATTTTCTGTACTTGCTCATTTCCTAATGCTGCTGTGTGTTTCTACTAAACTGGCAACCTCCGGCACTTGTGTCCTGACAGTAGGGTCCATGTGTGATGGGCTGCTTACCCGAGGGGGAGGTAGTGAGCATTATTGCTAAACTGAATCTGCCTTTCCTGGAACATTCTTTGACTTTAGTCATCAATACCTTGTATGGCTTTCATTTGGCTCTGCTACATCATTGTAACAAAATCAGCAATTTACTATGCAGAAAACTGTTCAGTTTTATTGTAGTTCACCAGGTTGGTGCTCATAAACTTGGGTGTTGGTTAGCTCAGTTGGCTGGACAGCTGGTTTGTGATGCAAAGTGTTGCCAAAAGCATGGGTTCAATTCCTGTACTGGTTAAAGTCACCACGAAGATTCTACCTTCTTGACCTCTCTCGCATCTGAGGCTTGATGACCTTCAGGTTAACTCAGCATCAGTTGTCTCTTTAATGAAAGAGCAGCCCTATTGTTCTCTGAGACTATGGCGACTTTACCTATATTATTGAGTAAATATTTAAGACAAACACTCAATTTGTACTAATTGCAATATGATATTTTGATTTGTGATAACATGGTGCTAAAGTTCTGATTTCTGCAAAACGTAAATGTTTATTGATATTTTGACTTTTTTTTGTAGTGGAGCAATGAGAATCACTCTGAATTTATTGACACTGCAAGCTCCATGTTAAAGACAGCTTTAATGTTCCTGCTGCCATCTGGCACATCGGTACGTCAGCTGCCACCAAGCGTGGCTCACATTGACCCAAAAAGCAGGGCTATGTTTCCACTTGGATTGGGTCATGCCACGAAGTATGTTAGACCACGTGTTGCTCTCATTGGGTAAGATCAATTCCCTATCCCTATCTCCTACATTGTGACCCATCTGAGATCGAAAGTCTAGGAAGTCAACTTGTGTGCTGGTATTATCGTTGGGAGGTGTCTCTTTGAATGCTGCAGGCAACTATTTGATCCTTGCATTGTGGCCCTTTTGACAGGACAGCAGAAACCTGAATTCTTGTATCTTACTGTTCACAGGAGGCAGGTTGAATGCTGCAGATGTCTGCTCCATTCATGATTGTGTTCTCATGTGACCTTGCGAACACACTTAGGGAAGCTAAGTTCTGGAATTTTCTCCTTCAGCCTCTCTCCTTTTAAAGAGCTCCTCAAGAAATCTCCTTAAATGACTCAATGTGTTTGATAATGCTCTTGTCAAGTGGCTTAGGATATCTTACTATATAAACAGTATAACTTAAATGTAAAACAAAGAACTGCAGTTACTGGAGATCTTAAACAAACAAAACACACAGATATTGCTGAGAAACCCAGCAGGTCTGGCCACATCTGTGGAGTGAAAACAGAGTTAATGTTTTGAGTTCAGTGACCCTCCTTCAGAAGTTCTGAGGAACGTTAACTCTATTTTCACAATTTAAATGTAAACTGCTATTGGTCAGTGCAAATTTAAACACATGCTATTGTTAGTGGAGTAAATTAATGGGCTGAATGCCTATTTCTGCTCCTATATTTTATGGTCTAAAAACCATGTCTCAAAATTAAATTTTTGCAAAATTCAAGAGTTTCTTTTTAAATTCACTCATAGTATGTGAGCGTTGCTGGTGAGCCAGCATTTATTGCTATCTTTGTTGTTATTGCTGTGAGCTACAAATCTTCTCAAACTCACTAAAATTTATTACTGTCTTTGAGAAGGTGGTGGTGAACTGTCACCTTAAACTGCTGCAGTTCCTGTGCTGTAGGTTGATCCACAGTGCCCTTAGGGAGGGAATTCCAGAATTTTGACCCAGCTTCAAGTTTTACTGAGGGTTTGAGAATGCACTGTTTGAAAGGTTGATGGAACTTCAGCAGTAACCTTCCACAGGAAATTGTACCTCTGTTTAACTTGAGAAGCCATAGGAAAGAATGGGATAATTGGTAGTTCTGCTGAGCACAGATGCAATGGATCAAATAGTCATCTTTGCTATACCATTCTAAGTTTTATTTGAGCCTCAAGTGCCAAAGTTGTCACTGGAGAAACTGATTAAATAATTAATATAATTCTATGATGCAAGGAGCAATATTAGTGTATATAATGCTGATTAAATGGACCTTGGGTTTATAAAGCACTCATATAATGTCTCTCAACACTTACACAATCAATTAAATCACTTCTGAAAGATGAAAATGTCATTGGATTTCAGATCTTTTCATGACCTCAGGCCATGCCAATGTGCATTGAAGCCAGTGATTTTTTTTTAAAAAAGCTATGGGCATTACTGTAATATAGGAAACAGAACAGCCAATTTCTGCACAGCAAGCTTCACAAACAACCATATGCTGTGGACAAAGATTTAATGAAAGGATATTGTTTGGGATAAAATGTGTCATTGGGTTCACTTGAAATAGATTTTCATCTTCATTCTCATGTCTCATCAGAAAGATAATACTTCCTGCTGTGCATCATTCCATCACTGTTGTGCTGGAATATTAGCTGCGACTTTCATGCTCATATTTGGATTAAGACATGAACCCACTAGTCTCTCAGGCCAGAGAGGTACAAATGAGCCATGGCTGATGACTTTGAAGTTGTTAGAAAACGCTCGACTTTCTGAAAATAAGAAACTGCACCATCACCAAGCCTACTCAGATGAATAAACATTTAATCTGTTTTTGCTATTACAGGTTGAGATCTGTACAGAAATATTCTGATGTTAGTTCAGCTCCTTTTGTGGGCTTCAATAATTTTGATTAGTTAGCTTTTATAATATCATTATCTGTTGGGAGAATAAAAACCCTTTTCAATATGCAAAGTGACAAATCCAACAACGTTGTCCTGCTAAATAAACATGAACTTTCTGCATAATTTAAATAGTGTGCGGAAAGGTCTGAGTATTATATTTTGATTTTCTTTCTCGATTGGAAATGATGAAAGTAAAATCTGGTTGTCTTGATATGACTGGATCGTCCTCCTAGTGACTTGGTAGGGAACATTGTTTCATTGCTTAATAAATATTCTCTTAATTTGTAATTTCCTTCCTTTTATAGGGATGCTGCACACAGAGTTCACCCATTAGCAGGGCAGGGAGTCAACCTGGGTTTTGGGGATGTTGTTAGTCTCTCTCAACATCTCAGCGAGGCAGCCTACAATGGCAAAGACCTAGGTAGGAGAACCTTTGTCTCTGGCTAGTTTAATTGTAAATGGGGTCATTTTTGGTGATGAAGGCTGGTTTTTGAAAAAAAAACACTAGGTTCTCTTTCTAAGAATTCTCACTTTAATGCACTCTGTGTAGACTTTGCAAGTTTTCATCCCGGATATCCCATTTGGGTTCTCATTCCTATAATTTACATGACTTCTTACTCCCTTTTCTGACCCACTCATCTGCCAAGTGAAGCTGATTGTGAGCAGGTAATCTCCTGAGGTCGGAGGTACGTGTGTGATTGGTATGTCTTCATTCTGCTCCCAAAACCTGGCTGATTAGCTGAGGAAAGCATTATAGCTTTGTCTCAGTGTTCCTCAAGGCATTTAAGATCAAATACAGCATTCTGGTGAACCAGTGTTTAAAAGCTAGAAATAATTGACCTCGGGCTACCATAATTGTACACTCCCAGAGTCAAGATAATCTTGTGCCTGATGTTCCTCCCCATTAATGTTGCCCACTGCCAGTGGATAGTTGTCAGAAATGCTGGCTTCTTCTTTATAAATCTCCGACATCCTAGCGAAGGATGCTGATGCCATTTTCAGGATTCAAACTTATACCAGCTCAGTACAGATCAAAAATTGAACCTCACCTTTGAATAACAGCATGAATATTGGTAGTGTTTTAATCTATCTCAGTTGGGGTGAGACTTGTAGCAGTTCAGAATTGAACAGGAAGTGGACTCTATTGTGTCTGCATCAACTGTCTGAGCATTTTAACCTGGTGCCAATCTTCTATCATTTCCTGTTTTTTTTCTGTTGGAAGGATGTTGTGAAACTTGAAAGCATTCAGAAAAGATTTCAGGATGTTGCCAGAGTTGGAGGATTTGAGCTATAGGAAGAGGTTCAATAGGCTGGGGCTGTTTCCCTGGAGCGTCGGAGGCTGAGGGGTGACCTTACAGAGGTTTATAAAATCATGAGAGGCATGGATAGGGTAAATAGACAAAGTCTTTTCCCTGGGGTGGGGGAGTCAAGAACTGGAGACCATAGGTTTAGGGGATAGGGTAAAGATATAAAAGATACCTAAGGGGCAACATTTTCACGCAGAAAATGCATGTGCATGTATGGAATGAGCTGCCAGAGGAAGTGGTGGAGGCTGGTAAAATTACAACATTTAAGAGGTATCTGGATGGATATATGGGCCAAGTGCTAGCAGGTGGGACTAGATATTTTAACCCAATCTGGTTGGCATGGATGAGTTGGACCGAAGGGTCTATTTTCTTGCAATACTTCTCCAATACTCTAAATAATCAGCCACTGCTGCTTTGAATGCCTCAGTTGAATGAGTAATTCATCAAACTGCTTTTTTAAGTCGTTATAACGAATAAAACAACTCCTTATAGGCTGAATTTCCAGCTATATGATGGGGGTTTTTATTCTTTGATGGAATGAGGGTATCACTGGCTAGGCCAGCACTTATTGCCCACCCCTAATTGTCCAGAGGGTAATTAGATATAATCTACTATATTGTCCTCAGACTTTTACTTATTATGCTTTACAACTTATTTATCTAAGCACTATTAACTAGTGGAATTGAGTTGACTGCTTTGCGTTTTAACCACTGCCATCATCAACCATTGTTTCCTCTTGTTTATCTAGGGTCTACCAACCACCTCAATGCATTTGAAACAGAGCGTCAGAGACATAATCTCCCTGTCATGGCTGCAATAGACCTGCTGAAAAGATTATATTCAACTAAAAGTATACCATTGGTCTGTCTGAGGAGTCTTGGTCTGCAGGCAACAAATGCATTTGTACCTATTAAGGTAATCAGTTTATTATTTGTAAGGATGAGAGTTTTGGAATAACACACATTAGGATACCGAATGGTTTCCACTGGCCTATCAATTGGTAGGAATTAACAGCTAAATTTGGTTTGACATTAGAAACAAGGAAGAATGGAGTATGCATTTTCATGGGGGTTATCAGAATAAGCATTTGCTTGTGGACTCTGTTAATTTAATCAGTACTTTAATGATAAATACTAAAAGGTTTAGAAAAAGGGTTAGTTGTTTCAGCCAATGTTGCTCTTACATAACCCAGTGGCCATTGTAAAATTACATTGACAGAAACCTGGGAGCAGGGTCATGTGCTCTCACTTCAAGGATTTTTTTGTTTTAAACAAAGTGTTTTAATAAAATTGGCTTGTGTTATGTTTGATATTTTATTAATAAACTTTTTCCATTATTTCCAGGAGCAAATCATGGCATTCGTCAGTAGGTGAATCGTATTTCGCATCTATCTTGGATTTCTTCTATCTCTGGAGAATTGCAAATTCTGGCTGCTAGGAAACTTTTTATTTGAATTCTTGTTGTTCACTGTAAAGGACTGATTTGTTATATTTTCTAATTTATTACATTGGAATGGAATACATGGTAAATATTTGATTTGTACTATACTATCAAATTCCTTGTCAGCTTGCATCCAAAATAATGTGCCACAGAACAGTGAACATGGATGGTGAATGGTACAAGAAATCCAAAAATAGTCAGAATGACCTCATCGCCCACTCACTGGTGAAGTTTGTTTGTGGTTTGTGACAGTCCAATGCATGGTTAAATCTTATAAAGGAAAGTACAAATTAATTCAGGTTGATGAATCATAACGTGATTAAAAAGAGAGAAGCCGCCTGAATGCTTAAATGCATTGAATTGTTACGCTGTAGAGCAAAATGTACACTGATTGCTATCATTTTGTTTATGGGAAGGGACACTGCAACTTGTTTTGTGTGAACAGTATGCACAGACGTCAGATAGTAGTGTACATTGAACTATCACTGTGTTTTAAGAAACTTGAGCCTCTTGTACCTGATGCAGTCTGGGTCCATCAGGGTAAAGAGAAAGCAAACCGAGACAGATACTGTAAGAGTTAATTAACACTTACAAATGGTATTTTTATAAAATAAGGCCAAAATAGTGAAATTACATATTAGAAATAAAAGTTATACTAATGTTTTGTGATTTGTAAACTTACTAATTTTGATGTAGATACATTGTGAACTGGTATTGCAAGTGGTGTCTTCAGAAGTGAGGGATCTTTTGAAGTGAATGGTCACAAAATAGCAGGATTTCTAAAAGTCAAGTTTGCAAATTAAGCAAATCTTTCAGATGTTTCCTGGGTGAACTCTGGTAGTCATGTGCCATTTGGCTCAGACCATCAGTGAACTTGGGTATAGATTGACTTTCCATATTTTCCTACTATTTTTACCGGAGCAGTATGCAATTGCTTCCAGAGTTCTGATCTCCGAGTGCTGTGAATTTTAAAATCCAGCTTAATGTTTTCATGAATACAGTGAATTGTAAGAACTGAACAGATGAAAATCTTATTTTGTCAGTCAGTTTGAAAAAAAAAACAGCTTATGTTGGTACCTGTAAGTAAATTACCTGCAGTTGTACTCCAAGGGCATATTCAGTGTCATTTTTAATATAGATTACTATAAATACTATTATTTTAGTACAATACTATTTGGTAATTTAACAACCTGTTTGCTAATGTTTAATGAGTCTTAAGACATTTTCTTGCCAAATATTAGTTTTTTCCCCTGAACCATTTCTTGATTTTGATTTGATTTATTATTGTCACATGTACCTAAGTACTGTCAAAAGATTTGTTTTGTGTGCTGGACAGGCAGATCATATCATACAAAGTGCATTAGGGTAATAGAACAGAGCAATATTAATGTTATGACAGCAGAAAAAGGTGCACAGAGTGAGATCAACATTAAATTTAAAATTTGAAAAGTCCATTTGTAAGTCTAATAACAGCAGAGAATAAGCTGTTCTTAAATCTGTTTAAGCTTTTGTATCTACTCCATTAAATAATTTTGGAATCAACAGGGTTTTGATGTTGCTGTGTAGTGATAATCTGCTCTAAAGAGTGAGTTAATTGCAAATTTTCTTTTACCTTATTTTAATCAAGTACATTTATGTTCAATATGTAGGCATTGATTGACTTGTACTAAAAGTCTAAATTCACACTTCAGTCTCAAGTTTCACATTACAACGCTTGTCAGTTTCTCCACTTTTATTTTACAAACTAAGCCATTGAATAATACTTTAATTTAGTTAGAGGCTCCCACCAATTATGATGTCTTCCCTTTCTTTATATTGTATTGTATAATTATAATGGGAGGGTCAGTCGTTGTAGATGGCTGGAATACTATGCAAAGTGATGGAAATGGGGTGGATTCAATCCCTATAACAGCTAATTATCTGTAATTTTAAAAAGTACTAATGTGAAAAATTAATTAGCTTAAATTTGACAAATCCCGAGAACCCAATGATCTTTGCCTTTTCATTTCTTAATGTTATTAATTCAGAAATGTAGTGGCACGGTATTTGAAAAAGGATGGAGAGAGAAAAAAGGGGAACACATACAACGAATAGACCTGGAGCCTGACGTTAGTAATAGGGAAAATGCTAGAATCTATTATAAAGGATATGATTGTGCTATATATGATCCTGTGTGCTTCAATGCATGATAGTGTTCCCATCATATAGAGCTCTATTCCGTCAGGATTAAAGATTAATGTTGATCATCTTCGCTGCATTGCTTCTAGTAGACAATGTCTACCAGTTGGGGCAACACCATGTTGCAAAACAAACAGCATATCTTTAGCATCCTTACCAGTTTCATTGAATAAGATTTTGTTTGAAATAAAACCTATCCCTCCATTTCAAGACAAAAGTATTGGTTTGCAAAAGTGCATAACCAGATGCAGAAACTAAGTATATTTTATTAAATCTAGATGTATTTCAAGGGTAAACCAAGTGAATAGCTCGTACAGGTATTTTATTTTAAAACTAACATGTTCAATCATGTTATGATACACTGCTGAAGCAGATGGGACTTCAGCCCAGGTTTTCTGACCCAGATGTACAGACACCACTGCATCACAAGAGCTTCAACTGCTGTAGATAAGTTGAAGTTATCTGTCCTTCAGGGATTGTGGAGCTGCTTCTAAGTGTGGCTGATGTAGTAGAAAGGAACGAAACATAGCAAGAAACACGTATACTATTCAATAATCATTTAACTTAAAATATCTATGCTTAATTCATGATAAAAGTTTAAACTCATCTGATAAGTTTACACGATAAGATCAGGGCATTGAGAATATTCTGTGTAGATGTCCTGAATTCGTCAATGAAATCACTGCAAGTGAATATTTTATATAAAATCATTTTTACAGTCATCATGCAGTTAAATACACTTGTGCAATATACATCATTTTTGAATAAAAGCAGCAAAAGATTTTGTTCCAAGAGACAAAATATAACCACAAGGATTTGGCACATGGCAGACAGAGAGAGAGAGAATCTTACATGACTGCTAACAATGGTCTCCTACTTTCAGTGAGCATTTGTTGATTAAAAGCTAGACTGAAAATGAAACCACTGATCAGAAATGTTTAAATTGCTGAGACAATGACTGAACAAGAGAATCTGATGAGCCATACCCAATATTTATAGATCTTCTGATCTATACAGCTGGCTAGTGTGAAGCTAACTCTTGGCACAGCATTTACCAAAAATGCCAGTCAAATTTGACAACTTTCTGGTACTTTAGATTACTTGACATAAAAGAAACATTTAAATTCAACTAGTTTGTTACATAATTTTTATACCTGATTAGTCAGTTACGTAAAATAGCAGGACAGAACATTATTGTAATCTGAAACCTGAGTAGCTTTATTAACAACCTCACACTGCTCCAGTTTGTCAGGGATTTGCAACTTGTAAGGAAATTATGTAACAGAGATGAAAGTCTGGTTAAGGCAGAACTTTGGATGTACCGCAGTGATTTGAACCCATTGAAATTCAAACTTATCCAAGAGCTAAATTGACTTCCAAGGTGACATATCTATTACAGTCACAATTAGAAATTAACACATTTGTGGTATTTGAGGGACAGTATCTCCCAATTACTGCTTAACTACTTTCTATTTATTTTTCCACTCCCTACCATCTCCAAATAATTTAATATCAGATGCTGGTCTCCTGGCACAACAGGTTCAAGTTAAAAATCACTAGGAGGCATTCAAGATCGGTTAAGGATTACAACTTCCCATATTCTTGAGGTTAAAATGCCAATCCCTGGCTCCCCCACTACTATTTATTTGCTCTTACAACCAACGCTAGTTCTAATAAGGTTTAATGTTCTAGTGCTCGTACCATTGTAAGTGATTAAAAAACATTCCCACCAGCTTTGAAATCAAGTTTCTTCTAAGATAAACCTACATCTGGAACTAAATTTGGAGTGAGATTTAATTTGAGTAATTTTTAAAAATCTAGGCATGTTATCACTAACAGTACTCAGGACGTGTTTAAAATTATCTGCTGTCATTGAAGGTTTTGAGCTGATTTACATCAACATATTCTTGTAGACTTTTGAATTTTGTTACAGTGGGAGCAAGCATTAACCAAATTAAATTGTTAACACTGAAAAGTATTTAAGTGTATCAGAGTTTCTCTGCAAGTCCAGTAGAAAGATCATTTCACGATTACTGCCCGATGTGATGTTTTGGTATTGAGCATTTCCATGTTCTTATACTTTCGATGGAATTGCCATATTTTTGAAAGTCTTGATGTTGATTATTTTATTTTTCTGCTTAATTTATCCAAGAGGAGTCAAAAATATAGCATAGCTTCCTCCCCACCCCTAATTAACTGACCACCTCATGAAACAATGAGAGACTCACTAGAAAGGAGCATATCTCTGACTTGTTTTCAGTGAATGGAGACCAGTTTGGAGTTGAAGTTATTTTCTCTATATGCAGATAGAAATCAGTGCTCAGACTTTAAAACAGTAGCAATCATGTGGCTCTATGCCCCCATAAATAAAGTGTCTCATTAGATTTGCTTTACAATTCACGCAGTGCTCCTCAGTGACTGGATGAGGTGGAACGCTGCTCCTAGTGCCCAGCTAGTTTCAATATTATTGACTTTCTTGGCCAGCTGTGAAAATAATAAGTGCAAGAATGATAAATGCTATAATACAATAAACATCAATCTTCAGCCCAGAAAAGACTGGGACAGAGTTGAGAGGGAAGTCACAACAACAAACATAAGATTTTACTTCTAGGATGGAAGTCTTTCAATAGTTGGACTTCCTACTCTACCACTGAATGTCAGCAGAAACCTCAGCCCCGCCCCCTCCTAATCCAACATCACCACACCCTTGTCTGACCCTAATAGATACCTTGCAAACATTTAACATGCCTAATCTCTGTATTCCCAGCTACACCACGGAGCAATGTGCACTACTGAAACTACAAGATCCACAGTATCAATAGCACTTGAGATCAATTACAAACTAAAATTATTTATTTCATTGGATGCAATGCCAAGATGGTTTTAAAACTTTAAAAGCAGAATTTTATGTCCTCCAAGTTCTGAAGCAAGTTTGCAGATGGAAACCATAAATTTCTACTTTTAAGTTTTAAAACCAATGATTTGGAGGAGCTGGTGTTGGACTGGGGTGTACTCCAAAAGCTAATGTGCTTCCAATTAAACCTGTTGGACTATAACCTGGTGTTGTATAAGTTTTAACTTTGTAAAACCATTTGAGGTATTCTAAGAAAAAAATTATTTTGGTTTGTAATTGGTGTCAAGTCCCTTAATGTTCTTCATTAATAAGGATATCAAAGGTTACATAGAAAAGGCAAGAGAATGGGGTTGAGAAACAGCAGCCATGATCAAATGGCAAAACAAGCTTGATGGGCCAAATTGCCTAGTTCTGTTCCTATATCTAAGGGTCTTTAAAAAATTTTACACTGTTATAGTTTGTACTGAATTAGCGGTGACTTGGAATAAACAGAAGATAACTTTGACAGAGATTTTAGTTGATTCTTTGGGGTTCCCTGACTAATCTACAAGATAACTGTGTTAATCCTCTATTTTTAATAGCCTAGACTAACTTTATAAACTTGATAATGAAAGGAAACATTTCTTACAGTCTGTTTATAGCACATTAGAAAGTGAAGCTGAATAAGCATCATGTTTACCTGTAGTTCTGTGTTATCATAGAATCCAAACCCTTCCTTGAGTAAGGCAGTGATGTATGTTAGATCCATGCATAGAAAGGGACTACCTTTGGTTGCTTTATTGAAGTCTTCACATACTGAAGAATTCAAAGTTCATAATTAGGCAGCAGGAAAACAGGAGGTGATTTGGTTTCACTCTGATCTATTAGGAGATTGTATTATAACCACATGACAACTAGCAATTACTTTCCTGTTCTTTCTCTTTATATAAATGTTTTTACTCCTTTAAAAAAGGGCACAAGATTCCTGGAAAATTATACATCAAAATTACAACATAGAAATAACATTTTATCCAATGGGTCCATGCTCCATATAAGCTTCCTAACACCCTGTTTTATCTAACCCTTTCTCTCTCATGTACTCATCTAGCTTTCTCTAACAATACATTAATAATGGAATTCATCACCAACTCGATGCGATAAGAGAAGCCAGGAAGTTTCTGCTGAGTTTGCTAATGTAGATCTTATTTCTGAGTTCCAAAGAAAAGTCATACTGCACTAGAAACGTTAACTATTTCTCTCTCTACATATGCTGCCAGACTTGCTGAGTTTCTCCAGCATTTTCTATTCCTGTTTCTATCTTTTCTGGTTCTAGACTCTGTAACAAGTGGAACATCTTACCAAGTAAAAACAATGACTGCAGATGCTGGAAACCAGATTCTGGATTAATGATGCTGGAAGAGCACAGCAGTTTAGGCAGCATCCAAGGAGCAGCGAAATCGACGTTTCAGGCAAAAGCCCTTCATCAGAAATAATTCCTGATGAAGGGCTTTTGCCTGAAACGTCGATTTCGCTGCTCCTTGGATGCTGCCTGAACTGCTGTGCTCTTCCAGCACCACTAATCCAGGAACATCTTACCAAGTCTACCCTATTAAACCTTAACAAAATTTTAAAGATCTCTATTTGGCACCCCTGAGCCTTTTGTTTTTCAGACAAAATTAAACTCAGTCAGTTCAGTCTATTCTGATATGTACAACGTCCTTGTTCATCTGTGTGCATCTCTCCACCCGAGGAAGGAGCAGTGCTCCAAAAACTTGTGTTGGACTACAATTTGATGCAGTGTGACTTTTGACTTCATCTGTGTAAATCATCTTTTGAACACTTCTCCAGTCCTTCCATGCCCTCCTTGTGCTTTTCTATCGTATAATCATCTGAATAGATTTCAGTTTCTTGAACAATACCTTGATAGGTTTCAGCATTTGTGATATGATTACTATTGCCAAGATTGGCAATTATGCCTCATTGTCTGGTTTTCCACAAGGCGGCAGTACTATACTGTACTCTTGACCTACTGCAGTGTGTGCAAAGAAGGCATTTCCACAATATTATCAGTTTGTTCACTTTGATAACACTTTTCTTAACTTAGGAAGGCAATAGGCCCTCACTAAAGCAAAGAGTTCACCCTGAAAATTACTACTTTGTACAAATTTTCCTCTCTAGTCCTTAAAAACTTACTTTGGACATTAGTTTTAGTCCGACTTGGAATAGAATCATGTCTTTCCATTCAAAAGAATATAGAAAATTCTGTTTTCCTTGCTGGTGAGGGGTTAGGTTGTTCTTATTACCAGTTCTATTTAGTTAGGGTTAGGGTACAAACCATTTGCAGAATTACTTCTAAGTATAGAATATTTCTATTTAAAAAGACTTAAAAAAATACCTTCTATTGCTTTTGTTTCAAAATCCTTCACCCGTATAACGCCACCTTCCTCAACATCTAAAACAAATGAGAAATAAAGTTTTTGAAAACTTATTTCGATACGTGTAGAAAAATGAGATCAAAAACATAATTTAGCTGTTCACATACCAATAATTCCTGCATCTACAGCTCGATCGTAGTAATATGAAAATGCATAGAATGTCCTCCTTTTGATTTCATCTTGCTGATCAAGTTTCTTTTGTATCAGCTTGACAATTTCAGTGTAGCAGGATTGGAAGCCAGAAGGAACTGTGATTACAAATAAATAACAATACTTGCATTTATATGTCACCGATTTGACTTTCTCATCCAGCAGATAAATTAACTCTGCAAGTTACCTTCTAAGCCATTCACCATCCTGACTTGGAAATTATCACCATTCCTCCACTGTCACTAGGTCAAAATCCTGGAGTTCCCTCTCTAAGGGCATTGTTTGTCAACCTACAGCAGGCGGACTGCAGTAGCTGAAAAGGGCAGCTCACCACCACCTTCTCAAGGGCAACTAGGGATGTTAGCCAAGCCAGTAACACTTGCATCCCACGAGTGAATAAAAAAATGATTAAAGTCAGTTGTGATTAATGAAATGCCCTACTTACATAACTTCACTATCTCCTGATTTATTCTCTGACCTATGGTATGGCTACTTCCCCCTTGGTAAGGTACTACACGTTAGACCACTTAAAAATAATGGGGTACTATGTTACCATGGATACAGGATAATGGGGAGTCCAGTGGAGACTCACTAGACTGGTTCTGGGTATGGAGGGATTATATTATGAGGAGAGGTTGAATACTCAGAGTGGGATGAGTGGTGAACTTATTGAAACAAAAAACAAAGATTCTTAAGGGGCTTGACAGGGAAAATGCAGAGAGGTTTCCCTTTGTGGAGGAAGTCTACAGCAAGAAGGCATAATCTCAGAGGAAGAAGTCATCCAATTGGGAGAGAAGTGAGGAGGAATTTCTTCTCCATGAGGGTCATAAATCTATGGAATTCTTTACTGTAGAGGCTGGGTCATCATATTTTTCAAGGCTGAGAAAGACAGATCTTTAACAGAATGAAGAGGAAAAGAAAGGAAAATGGAATTGAGGATTATCAGTTTAGCCCTGATCTCATCGAATGGGGGAAACACTCTAAGCTCCCACAAGCAGTAGGATGATAACAATCACATCATCTGTTTTAGTGATGCTGATCAGGAAATAAAATATTGGCCAGGACACTGGGTTATCTCCAAATCACTCATTGAATGTGGCATGGTTTCTTTCATGATTACCTGAGAAAACCAACACATCTTCTACATAAAGTCCCATACAAAAATGATACTTCTACTCTACTACAGTATTAGCCGAAACTTTTGTTCTCTGGAGTAGGAGCCGAATGCACAATTTTACACATCAGAGCAAGGTGCTGTCCATGGAACAATTGCTAAGACAAGTACCTTTACATAAGTCTTTCTACCTAGGCCACGAAGGCCATGTCCATGGGAGAGAGAGATATTCATTCATTCATAGAGTCATACAGCATGGAAATGGACCCTTTGATCCAGCCAATACATGGCAACTATAATCCCAAACTAAACTAGAACAATCTGACTGCGTTTGTCCCTCCAAACATTTCTCATTCATGTATAGAACATTACAGTACAGTACAGGCCCTTTGATCCTTGATGTTGCGCCGACCTGTGGAACTAATATGAATGCCATCTAATCTACACTATTCCATTATCATCCATATTTATCTAATGACCATTTCAATGCCCTTAAAGTTGGTGGTCTCCTACTGTTGCAGGCAGGGCATTCCATGACTTACTACTCTCTGAGTAAAGAACCTCCCTCTGACGTCTGTCCTATATCTGTCACCCCCCAATTTAAATCTATGTCCCCTCGTGCTTGCCATCACCTCTGAGGAAAAAGGCTGTCACTCTCCACCCTATCTAATCCTCTGATCATCTTGTATGTCTCTATGAAGTCACCTCTCAACATTCTCTCTAACAAAATCAGCCTCAAGTCCTTCAGTCTTCCCTCATAAGACCTTCCTTCCATACCAGGTAACATCCGGGTAAATCTCCTCTGTATCCTTTCCGATGCTTCCACGTCCTTCCTATAATGTGGCGACCAGAACTATATACAATACTCCTAGTGCAGCAACATCAGAGTTTTGTAAAGCTGCAGCATGACGTCATGGCTCTGAAACTCAATCCCTCTACCAATAAAAGCTAACACACTGTATGCCTTCTAAACAACCCTATCAACCTAGGTGACAACTTTGATGGATCTATGCACATGGACACTGAGATCTCTCTGCTCATCCACAGTACCAAGAATCTTACCATTAGCTCAGTACTCTGTATTCCTGTTACTCCTTCCAAAGTGAATCACCTCACACTTTTCTGCATTAAATACCAATTTCCACTTCTTAGCCCAGCCCTGCAGCTTATCTACATCCCTCTGTAGCCTGCAACATCCTTCAGCATTGTCCACAACTGCACTGACTTTAGTGTCATTCATAAATTTACTAAACCATCCTTCAATGCCTTCATCAAAGCCATTTATAAAAATGACAAACTGATCCTTGCAGTACACTACTAGTAACTGAACTCCAGGATGAACATTTCCCATCAACCAACTCCCTCTGCCTTCTTTCAGCTAGCCAATTCCTGACCCAAATCACTAAATCACCCTCAATCCCATAATTTTCTGCAATAGCCTACCAGGGGAACCTTATTAAATTCTTTGCTGAAAACTATAAAAACCACATTAATCGCTTTACCCTCATCCACCTTCTCAAAAGATGCAATAAGGTTTGTCAGGCATGACCTATCTTTCACAAAACCATATTGACTATCCCTAATCAAATTATTCCTTTCCAGATGATTATAAATCCTCTCTCTTATTATCCTTTCCAACACTTTACCTACAACCGAAGCAAGGCTCACTGGTCTATATTACCTGATTGTCTCTACTCTCCTTGAACAAGGGAACAAACTTGCTATCCTCCAGTTTTCTATCATTATTCCTATAGAAAATGACGATATAAAAATAAAAATCAAAAGCTTTGTAATCTCCTCCCTCACTTCCCAGAGAATCCTAGGGTAAATCCCATTCGGCCTAGGGAACTTACCTGTTTTTACACTTTCCAGAATTGCTAACACCTCCTTTTTGTGAACCTCAATCCCATCCAGTCTAATAGCCTGTATCTCAGTATTCTCCTGGACAACATTACTTTTTCTAGTGTGAACATTGACGAAAAATATTCATTTAGCGCTTCTCCTATCTCTTCAGACTCCACACACAACTTCCCACTACTGTCCTCATCAGGCCCTAATCTTACTGTAGTCATTCTTTCCTTTCTGACATACCTATAGAAAGCTTTAGTGTTTTCCTTGATCCTATCTGCCAAAGACTTCTCATGTCCCCTCCTGGCTCTTCTTATCTCTCTGTTAGCTTCTTCCTGGCTAACTTGTGATTCTCAAGCACCCTAACTGAGCCTTCAAGTCTCAACTTTATAGAAGCCTCCTTCTCTTGACAAGAGATTCAACTTCTTCAGTAAACCCTCGCTTGACTACTTCCTCCTTGCCTGACATGTACATACTTATCAAGGACATGCAGTGGCTGATCCTTGAACAAGCTCCACATTTCAATTGTGCTCGTCCTCTGCAGTTTCCTTCCCCATCCTATGCATTCTAAATCTTGCCTAATTGCATCTTAGTTGCCTTTCCCTCAGATATAACTCTTGCCCTGTGGTATATACCTATCACTTTTCATTGCTAAAGTAAATGAAACCGAATTCTGGTCACTATCACCAAAGTGCTCACCCACCTCTAAATCTAAATCTAAATCTGGTCCATTACCCAGTACCAAATCCAATATAGCCTCACCTCTTGTTGGTTTGTCTACGTACTGCATCAGGAAATCCTCCTGCAAACATTGGACAAAAACTGACCCATCTAAGGTACTTGAACTATAACATTTCCCGTCAATATTTGGAAAGTGAAAGTCCCCCATAACAACTACCCTGTTACTTTTGCTCCTATCCAGAATCATCTTTACTATCCTTTTCTCTACATCTCTGGAACATTTTAGAGCCCTATAGAAAACTCACAACAAGGTGACCTTTCCTTTCCTGTTTCTACTACCTCAGTAGACAAGTCCTCATCAAACATCCTTTCTGCCACTGTAATACTGTCCTTGACTAGCAATGCCTCATTTTTTACCACCTTCCCTGATCTTACTGAAACATCTAAACCCCAGAACCTGCAACAACCATTCCTGTCCCTGCTCTGTTTGTGTAGTTGAAATGGCCATAACATTGAAGTCTCAGGTACAAACCCATGTTGTAAGTTCACCCACCTTTTTCTGGATACTCCTTGCACTGACGTAGACACACTTCAAACCACCATCCTGCCTGCTGGTACACACCTGCGACCCTGAAACCTTATACATGACCTCACAACTCTCAACGTCCTGTATGCTGCAGCTACAATTTAGGTTCCCATTCCTCTGCTGAATTAGTTTAAATCCTCACGAATAACATTAGCAACAACCAGCCCTTGCTGCCCCCCTTCTCCTCCCCCCCCCCTCCGGATATTGGAACCCCTCTGATTCAGGTGTAGATTATCCCATTTGTAGGAGGTCCCACCGACCCCAGAATGAGCCGCAATTATCCAGGTATCTGAATCTCTCCCTTCTGCACCATCCCTATAACCATGGGTTCAACTGCTCTCTCTCCCCCCATTCGCTAGCACAAGGCACAGAAAACAAACCAGAGATCACAACTCTGTTTGTTCTAGCTCTAAGCTTCCACCCTAGCTCCTTGAACTTCTGCCTTACATCTCCATATCTTTTCCTACCTATTCCTGACAAACTTATAGAAAGCTTTAGGGTTTTCCTTGATCCTACCTGTCAAAGACTTCCCATGTCCCCTCCTCACTCTTCTTAGCTCTCTTTAGGTCTTTCCTGGCCAACTTGTAACACTCAAGCGTCCTAACTGAGCCTTCATGTCTCATCTTTACATAAGTCCCCTTCTTCCTCTTGACAAGAGATTCAACCTCTTTAGTAAACCACGGTACCCTTGAAAGACCACTTCCTCCCTGCCTGACGGGAATATACATATCAAGAATACGCAGTAGCTGTTTCTTGAATAAGATCCACATTTCAATTGTGCCCATACCCTATATCATAATTGCCTTTCTCCCAGCTATAACTCTTGCCCTGCGGTATATACCTATCCCTTTCCATCGCTAATGTAAACGTAACTGAATTGTAGTCACGATCACCAAAGTGCTTACCTACTCCAAATCGAACACCTGGTCCAGTTCATTACCCTGTACCAAATCCAATGTAGTCTCGCCGCTTGTTGGCCAATCTACATACTGTGTCAAGAAACCCTCCTGCACACGTTGGACAAAAACTGATCCAAGGTACTTGAACTATAGCGTTTCCAGTCAATATTTGGCAAGTTAAAGCCCCCATAACAATTACCCTGTTACTTTCACCCCTATCCAGAATTATCTTCGCAATCCTTTCCTTGACATCTCTGCAACTGTTTAGAATCTATAGAAAACTCCCAACAGGGTGATCTCTCCTTTCCTGTTTCTAACCTCAGCCCATTCTACCTCAGTAGACAAGTCCTCATCAAATGTCCTTTCAGCCATCATAATACTGTCCTTGACTAACAATGCCACACCTCCCCCTTTAAGGGGAGTTATCTAAATGTCTTTTAAATGTTGTAACTGTACACGCATGGAGATACATAAACATAAGAAATAGGAGGAGCAGGCCATCTGACCTGCTGAGCCTGCTCTGCCATTCAATGACTGATCTTTTCGTGAATTCAGCTGTACTTACCCACTTGCTCACCATAACACTTAATTATTTTATTTTTCAAAAATCAATCTGGATCATGAAGATCCAGTTGATGGGAAAATAGTTGTCCAGTCATACAACATGCAAACTTGTCCATGCTGACCAGGTGGCCTCAATTCAACTAGTCATATTTGTCTGCATTTGGGTCATATTCCTTGAAACCTTTCCTATCCATGTACCTCTCCTAATGTCTTTTAACTGTTGTAATTGTACACACTTCTACCACTTCCTCTGACAGCTCGTTCCACGTATGCACCATCATTTGTGTGGAAAAGTTGCCTCTCAAGTCCTTTTCAAATCTTTTCCCTCTCTCCTTAAACGTATTCCGTCTAGTTTTGGGCTCCCCTGCCCTGGGGAAAGTCAGTGGTTATTCACCTTATCTATGTCCCTCATGACTTTATAAATCTCTATACGGTCACCCCAACAATTTTCTATGCTCCAGGGAAGAAAATCACAGTCTGTCCAACCTCTACCTGTAACTCAAATCTTCCAGTCTTGGTAACATCCTTGTAAATCTTTTCGCACCTCTTCCAGTTTAATAACGACCTTCCTATCACAGGGCGACCAGAATTATACACAATACTCCAAATATGACCTTACCAATGTCTTGTACAGCTGTAACATGGTATCCAAACTACTGTACTCACTGCTCTGACCAATGAAGGGAAGCATTTCAAATGCTGCCTTCACTATGCCTGTGATGCCCACTTTCAAGGAATTATGTACCTGCACCCGCAGATCCCTCTGTTCAACAACACTCCCCATGGTCCTATCATTAATTGCCCTGGTTTGTCTCGACAAAATGCAACACCTCGCATATCGAATAAGTTTTGTACAATTGCAGCTGTCCAAATGTGGGGTAATGTTATCTTACCTTCTTTTATTCCTCCAAACTTATACTTGATTCCACTAAATTTCCATTCAGCTTTCAAAGACGGTGGTAAACATGAACTTGTAAATCGTCTGCTGTCCACATCTGGAAGCAAGTATGGACAATGTTTGGCAGGATGGAATTGAGAAAACTAAAAATCCACAATGTTTAAAAAATGCAAGCAGTCCACTGAAACTTTAAAAGTAAAGGAAAACCTATTTTTTTCCAAACACACAGTCACAAAGATCAGTACAGTGGTAAACAGCGAGGAGGACAGCTGTAAACTGCAGGAGGATATTAACAAAATAGTCAGGTGGACAATGCAGTGGTAAACAGAATTCATCCTGGAAAAATGTGAGAGAATTCACTTAAGGAAAGCGACAAGGCGAAGGGTTACTATGAATGGAAGAATCTTGGAAAATGCTGAAGGTCAGAGGGATGGTCGTGAACATATCCACAGGTCCCTGAATATAGCAGGACAAGTTGATAAGGTGATTAATAAGGCTCATGCAACATGTGTCTTTATGAGAGGCACAGAATACAACACCAGGGAGTTTATCTTGGAACTGTACAAAATGCCGGTGAGGCCACAACTAGAGTACTCAACAACTTGTTCTGATCATATTATGGGAAGAATGTGATTGTACTAGAGAGGATGCAGAGGAAGTTTACCAGGAGACTGTCTGGACTGGAGTGTCTGAGCTATGAGAAAAGTTTGGACAGGGTGGGGTTGTATTCCTTGGAGTAGTGACGATCACAAGGAATGGAGATGCATAAGATTTTGAAGAGCATAGGTGGAATGGATAGCAAAACACTTTTTCCATTAGTAGAGAGGTCAATAATGAATCAGTGTGGACATAATGGACCAAATGTATTCTAGATATCTATGAACGAAGTGAGAATATCAAGAGATCATCTCAAAGTCACCCCTTTGACAATTTCTGATCATGGATTCTATCCCAATAATTAAATTATGTGGGAATTAACTAGATGAAGAACATAAAGGATTAAGTTCCACTGAGTACTGACAGTCTCATTCTCCAATTGTTACACCTGGTGTTAATCTATAAGTCAACATGAATGGACAATGGCCCTAAAAGATTCTCCTCTTTGTGGGAGTTACTGCACATCTACAATAACTTTGTTTTCAAGTCAGTTTTACTGCGAGGATACATTCGCACGAAAGTAGCTTGTGCCAACAAAAAACAATCTCAGGCAAAGTCCAAGGTAGGAATTATATTGTAAAATAAAGTCATAGAGATGTATAGCATGGAAACTGACCCTTTGGTCCAACTCATTCATGTCGATCAGATATTCTAAATGAATCTTGTCCCATTTGCCAGCATTTGGCCCATATCCCTCTAAATCCTTCTTATTCATATACCCATCCTGATGAGTTTTAAATGTTGTAATTGTACCAGCCTCCACCACTTCCTCTGGTAGCTCATTCCATACACACATCACCCTCTGCCTGAAAAGGTTGCCTCTTAAATCCCTTTTACATCTTTTCTATCTCATCTTAAACCTGTACCTCTAGTTTTGGACTCCCCTATTCCCGGGAAAAGACCTTGTCTCTTTACCCTATCCATGCCCCTCATTATTTTATAAACCTCTATAAAGGTCACCCCTCAGCCTCCATTGCTCCAGGGAAAACATCCCCCGTCTATTCAACCTCTCCCTATAGTTGAAACATCCTTGTAAATCTTTTCTGAACACTTTCAAGTTTCACAACATCCTTCCTATAGCAGTGAAACCAGAATTGCATGCAGTATTCCAGTTGTGGCCTAACCAATGCCCTGTACAGCCACAACATGACCTCCGAATTCCCATACTCAATGCACTGACTAAGCATACCAAACGCCTTCTTCACTATCCTATTTACTTACGACTCCACTTTCAAGGAGCTATGAACCTACACTCCAAGGTCTCTATGTTCAGCAACACTCCCCAGGACCTTTCCATTAACTGTACAAGTCCTGCCCTAATTTGCCTTTTCAAAATGCAGCACCTCACATTTATCTAAATTAAACTCCATCTGCCACTCTTCAGCCCATTGGCTGATCTGATCAAGATCCCATTGTACTCTGAGGTGACCTTCTTCGCTGTCCATGATACCTCTAATTTCGGTGTAATCTGCAAATTTGCCAACCATACTTCATATGTTCAAACTGGAAAAAATGAAACTTGCGTCATTTTTACAAATTTGAAATCAAGTAAAACAAAGTGCCACAGAGCCACCCTATCCTCAGAATTACTAAACACCCCCAATGACTCAGGATGCAGGTTCACCACGTGATTCAGCTGTGGCCCATTGAAATAAGAGGTATTCAGGATTTATGTTCTGACCTGTGTGGTCCATCCATGGGAGGCAAGGGGAGGAGATAGCTGGTATCCTGGCAGATGCATTTAATACTTCGCTGGCCACAGGCAAAGTGCCTGATGACAGGAGGATAGCTGATATGGTTCCTTTGTTCAAGAAGGGCAACAGTGACAGACCAGGTAATTACAGTCCAGTTAGTCTGATGTCAGTGGTAGAGAAATTATTGGAAAAATTCTGAAGGTCAGGATTAATCAATACATAGAAGGCAGAGACTGATCAAGGATAGTCAGAAGTTGTAGTACACGTTGGTAGCAATGAGATAGCTAGGAAAAGGGATGAGGACCTGAAAAGTGAATATGGGGAGTTAGTTTGGAAGCTAAAAGGCAGGACAAGCACAGTAGTAATTTCAGGATTGGTACCAGCGCCACAGGCTTCAGAGATGTGGATCACTGCGATACCTTCTGGGGAAAGTGGGACCTGTACAAGAAGGATTGGTTGTACCCGAGCTGGAGGGGCACCAATATCCTGTACAGGAGTTTGCTTGAGATCTTTGGGAGAGTTTAAACTAATTTGGCGGGCGATGGGAACAGGAGCTATGGATCAGTAGCTGGTGAACAGGCAGATACACTGTGCAGAGAATCTGTGAAGAAGGATAGACAGTTGATAGCAAAGCTGCAGTCAGTGTGATGGGTTGAAGTATATATATTTTAATGCAAGAAGTGTCAGGAACAAGGGTGATGAATTTAAAGCATGGATCAGTACTTGGAGCTATGATGTTGTGGCCACTGCGGAGACTTGGATATCACAGGGGCAAGAATGGCCGTTGGATATTCTGGGTTTAGATGTTTCAAAGGAGTAGGGAGGGAGGTAAAAGAGGTGGTGATGTGGCATTGCTAATCAGGGAGAGTACCACAGCTGCAGAAAGGGAGGTCATTGAGGAGAGTTTGCTTACAGAGTCAGTATGGGTAGAAGTCATAAACAGGAAAGGAGTGGTTACTTTATTGGGAGTTTTCTATAGACCATTCCAATAGCAACAGAAACAGAGGAGCAGATTGGGAGGCAGATTTTGGAAAGGTGCATAAGTAACAGGGTTTTTGTCATTGGTCTTTTCAACTTCCCTAATACTGATTGGAACTTTCTTGATGCAAATAGTTTGGATGGAGCAAATTTTGTCAGGTGTGTCCAGGAAGGATTCCTGACTCAATATGTAGATAGGCTGACTAGAGGGAGACCATATTGGATTTGGTGCTTTGTAATGAATCAAGTCAGATGTCAAATCCCTCTTGGGAGAGCATTTCAGTGATAGTGATCATAACTCCCTGAACTTCACTGTAGGCATGGAGAGGGACAGGAGCAGACAGTATGGGAAAGTATTTAATGGGAGGAGGGGGAATTACCATGCTATTAGGTAGGAACTGTGGAACATAAATTGGGAACAGATATTCTCAGGGAAGTGCACAGAAATGTGGAGGTTGTTCAGGGAGCCCTTGCTACGAGTGCTGGATGGATGTCCCACTGAGGCAAGGAAGGGATGGTCGAGCGAAGGAAACTTGGATGACAAGAGATGTGGTACATCTAGTCAAGAGGAAGAAGGAAGCTTACTTAAGGATGAGGAAGCAAGGATCAGTCAGGGCCCTGGATGGTTACAATGTAGCCAGGAAGCAAGTGAAGAATGGACTTAGAAGATGTAGAAGGAAGCATAATAAAGCCTTGATGGGTAGCATTAAGGAAAATGCTAAGGCATTCTATGCTTATGTGAGGAACAAGAGGATGGCCAAAATGAGGGTTGGGCTGACAACAATAGTGGAAGGAACTTGTGCCTTGAGTCGGAGGAGTTGGGGTGGTCCTTAATGAATACTTTGCTTTAGTATTCACTAATGAGAGGGACCTTGCCATTTGAGAGGACAGCATGAAACAGGCTGCTTTGCTAGAACAAGTTGATGTTAAAAGGAGCATGTGCTGGAAACTTTGAGCATAGATAAGTCCCTGGACCAGATGAGATATACCCAAGGTTACTATGGGAAGTGAGGGAAGAGATTGTCGCACCTTTGGCAATGATTTTTGCATCCTCACTGTCCACTAGAGTAGTACCAGATGATTGGAGGGTGGCAAATGTTATTCCCATGTTCTAGAAAGGGAATAGGGATAACCCTGGGAATTACAAACCAGTCAGTCTTAGGTTGGTGGTGGACAAGTTATTGGAGAGGATTCTGAGACAGGATTTATGATTTTTTGGAAAAGCATACTTTGACTAGAGATAGTCAGCATGGCTTTGTGAGAGGCGGGTCATATCACATGAGCCTTATTGAATTCTTTGAGGATGTGACAATACACATTGATGAAGGTGGAGCAATGGACGTGGTGTACACGGATTTTAGCAAGGCATTTGATAAGGTTCCCTATAGTAGGCCTATTCAGAAAGTAAGGAGGCATGGGATACTCGGAAATTTGGCTGTCTGAATAAAGAATTGGCTGGCCTATAGAAGACAAAAGGGTGATAGTAGATGGAAAGCATTCAGCCTAGACCATGGTGACCAGTGGTGTTCTGCATGGGTCTGTTCTGGGACCTCTGCTCTTTGTGATTTTTATAAATGACTTAGATGAGGAAGTGGGAGGTGGGTTAGTAAGTTTGCCCATGACAGGAAGGTTGGAGGAGTTGTGGATACTGTGGAGGACTATTGTAAACTGCAACAGGACATTGACAGGATGCAGAGCTGGGCTGATAGGTGGCAGATGCAGTTCAACCTGGAAAAGTAATAATGATTCATTTTGGAAGGTTGAATCTGAATGCAGATTACAGGGTTTAAAGGCAAAATTCTTGGCAGTGTGGAGAAACAGAGGGATCTTAGTTTCCACATC
The DNA here is from genome assembly GCF_020745735.1 of Hemiscyllium ocellatum. Taxonomy (NCBI): domain Eukaryota; kingdom Metazoa; phylum Chordata; class Chondrichthyes; order Orectolobiformes; family Hemiscylliidae; genus Hemiscyllium; species Hemiscyllium ocellatum. The sequence continues at coordinate 103,866,387 of NC_083408.1, read as the reverse complement.
CATAGATCCCTCAAAGTTGCCACCCAAGCTGATTGGGTTATTAAGGAGGTATATGGTGTGTTGGCTTTCATTTGCAGGGGGATTGAGTTTGAGTTTAAGAGCCACGAGGTTATGATGCAGCTCTATAAAGCCCTGGTTAGATCACACTTGGAATACTGTGTTCAGTTCTGGTTGCCTCATTATAGGAAGCATATGGAAGCTTTATAGAGGGTGCAGAGGAGATTTATCAGGATGCTGCTTGGACTGGAGGGCATGTCTTATGAAGAAAGGTTGAGGGAACTAAGGCTTTTATCGTTGGAGCGAAGAATGATAAGAGGGGACTTGATAGAGGTGTACAAGATGTTGAGAGGCATAGATAGATAGGATAGTCAGAGACTTTTTCCCAGGGCAGAATTTTAAGGTTTAGGTGAGATAAAGAACAAAGAACAAAGAAAATTTACAGCCCAGGAACAGGCCCTTCGGTCCTCCAAGCCAGAGCCGATCCAAATCTACTGTCTAAACATGTCACCCAATTCCTAAGCATCTGTATCCCTCTCCTCCCTACCTACTCTTGCATCTGACCAGACGCATCTTAAATGAATCTACCGTGCCTGCCTCTACCACCTCTGCTGGCAACGCATTCCAGACACCCACCACCCTCTGTGTAAAGAAATTTCCACGTGTATCTCCCTTAAACTTTTCACCTCTCACCTTGAAAGCGTGACCTCTCGTTATTTTCCCTTTACCCTGGGAAAAAGCTTATCGCTATCTACCCTGTCTATACCCTTCATGATTTTGAAAACCTCAATCAGGTTCCCCTCAATCTCGTTTTTTCTAATGAGAACAAACTTAACCTACTCAACCTCTCTTCATAGCTAGCACCTTCCATACCAGGCAACATCGTCTCCTCCCTCTCCAAATCGTCCACATCCTTTTGGTAATATGCTACCAGAACTGTACACAGTATTCTAAATGCGGTCAAAACAATGTCTCGTACAATTTTAACATGACCTACCAGCTCTTATACTCAATATCCCGTCCAATGAAGGCAAGCATACCATATGCCTTCTTGACTGCACTATCCACCCATGCAGCAACTTTCAGGATACATTGGACTTGCACTCCCAGATCTTTCTGCTCATCAACTTTTCCCAAGGCTCTTCCGTTCACTGTATAATTCGCTCTAGAATTAGTCTTGCCGAAATGCATCATCTCATGTTTGTCTGGATTGAACTCCATCTGCCACTTCTCTGCCCAACTCTCCAGTCTATCTTTATTCTACTGTATTCTTTAACAGTTCCTTATGCTTTCTGCTACTCCACCAATCTTTGTGTCATCTGCAAACTTGCTGATCATACCAACCGTGCCCTCTTCCAGATCATTTATGTATATCACAAACAACAGTGGCCCTAGCACCGATCCCTGTGGAACACCACTGGTCACCTTTCTCCATTTCGAGAAACTCCCTTCAATGACTGCTCTCTGTCTCCTGTTGCTCAACCAGTTCCTTATCCACCTAGCTAGAACACCCTGCACACCTTGTGACTTCACTTTCTGTATTAGTTTACTATGGGGAACCTTGCCAAACGCCTTGCTAAAGTCCATGTACATGACATCAGTAGCCCTTCCTTCATCTATCGACTTGGTCACTTCCTCAAAGAACTCTATTAAGTTGGTAAGGCACAATCTCCCTCTCACAAAACCATGTTGCCTATCACTGATAAGCCCATTCTTTTCTAAATATAAATAGATCCTATCCCTCAGTACCTTCTCCACCAACTTTCCCACCACTGACGTCGGGCTCACTGATCTATAGTTACCCGGAATATCCCTACTACCGTTCTCGTACAGGAGTACAACATGAGCAACCTTCCAGTCCTCCGGCACATCACCTGTGTTTAAGGATGCCACAAAGATATCTGTCAGGGCCCCAGCTATTTCCTCTCTTGCCTCCCTCAGTAACCTGGAATATCAGTTCCCCTTCCCCCACCTCATCCTAGTTTCAAACTTCCAGCTCAGCACTGTCCCCATGACTTGCCCGGACTTGTTCGACCTGCCTAGCTCCTTTTCCACCTATCCACTCCACCCTCTCCGCCCTGACCTATCACCTTCATCTACTCCCCAACTCACCCATTGTACTCTATGCTACTTTCTCCCCACCCCCACCCTCCCCTAGCTTATCACTCCACGCTTCAGGCTCACTGCCTTTATTCCTGATGAAGGGCTTTTGCCCGAAACGTCGATTTCACTGCTTGTTGGATGCTGCCTGAACTGCTGTGCTCTTCCAGCACCACTGATCCAGAATCTGGTTTCCAGCATCTGCAGTCATTGTTTTAACCTGGAATAGATCCCATCCGGTCCTGGGGATCCGTCCAACTTAATAACCTCTAGCATACCCAACACATCTTCCCTATTTATGTCAACATAATCCAGACTAATCAAACTTCTATCTCTAATCTCAACATTCATCATGTTCCTCTCCTCCGTGAACACTGATGCAAAGTAATCAATCAGAATCTCACCCATTCTCTCAAGCTTGACACACAGCCTTCCTTCATTATCCTTTAGTGGACCAATCTAGTTACCTGCTTGCTTCTTATATAAGAATAAAATGCTTTTGGATTCTCCTTAATTCTGCTCACATGACCCCTTTTAGCCCGCTTGTTTCCTCATTTAAGACTGGTTCTACTCTCTTGATATTCCTCCAGGGCCCGTTCTGTTCTTAGCTGCCTGGACCTTATATAGGCTTCCCTTTTCTTCATGGATAGTCGTATGATTTCTCCTGTCATCCACGGTTCACGAATCTTGTCTTTCCTACCTTTGCCTTCAATGGGACATGCCTATCCTGCATTATCTTTGAAAGCCTCCCATATATGAAATGTGGACTTACCTTCAAATAGTTGTGTCCAATCCACATTTTCCAACTCCTGCTGAATTTTGATATAATTAGCCTTGGCCCAGTTTAATACTCTTCCCTTAGGACCACTCTCAGCTTTGTCTATGAGTATCCTAAAACTTACAGAATTGTGGTCACTTTTCCTAAATAAATCCCCTACCACAACTTCTACCACCTGGCCTGGCTCATTCCCCAATACCAGGTCTAATATGGCCCCTTCCCTCGTCAGACTAATGACATACTGCTCTAGAAAACTCTCCTGGACACTTCTTGCAAATTCTACTCTATACAGATCTCTGACGCTAAGTGTATACCAGTCAATGTCACTTCTTTACATAGAGCAGTGGGTGCGTGGAATGCACTGCCACAACTAGTAGTAGAGTCAGATACATTAGGGACATTTAAGCGACTCTTGGATAGCCACATAGATGGTAGTAAAATTAAGGGTATGTTGGTTAGTTTGATCTTAAGAGTAGGATAAAAGGTCAGCACAACATCGAGGGCCAAAGGGTCCTGTACTATACTGTACTGTTCTATGTTCAATATGGATTTGTTAGAAGTCTAATTTAATTGACTTTTTTTTGAAAAAATGACTAAATTTAAATGTGGGTAGTGCAGTTGATATGGTTTACATGGACTTCAGTAAGGCTGATAAGATCCTATATGAAGGGCTATTACCTTTAGGAACAGCCAATGAGATCCAAGACAAGTTGTCAAACTGGATCCAAACATTGGCTTGCAAATTGGAGGAAAAAGGTGATGGTGGAGGTTTGGCTTTGTAATTGAAATTGTACACAGGGTGTACAAAATTATGATAGGCATACATGGAGTAGATCACGAGAATATCTTCTCCATGACAAATGTGTCTAAGACAAGGCATAAGTTTAAGGTGAGGAACAAGACAATCTGATTATGATACTTCTCACCCAGACAGTAGCATATATATACAATGTGCTGCTGCCTGAGAGGGTGGTGCAGGCAGGTACTTTCCCAACATTTAAAAAACATCTGGATGAGTACTTAAAATTCCAGGGCACAGTAGTCTATGGACTAAGTACAGATATTTGGGATTAGTGTAGTTTGGTGCTTATTGCTTGACATTAACACGGTGAGCTGAAGGGTCAGTTTCGATGCTGTATGACCCAATGGAGTCGTAACACAATGAAAAATCAGGTAAATTCCAGTGACAACTAGAGTAGGGCAGAACTCTAACACTTCCCATTTTGTTTGAACTACAAAACCCAAGAAATATTTAGACAATAATTAAAAAATGAGATTGCACTTGCCTTTTGCATCCAATGCTCCTAAAACAGCCAATCTTGCTACTTTCAGTCCCAAACCTAAATAACTGACAATCAAAAATAAAAAATACATCAGGACCTTTAGCAAGAATCCTGCTGATATTCTAGTAACATGCATTATCATTTTGTTTCTGTAAAATTATACAAAAATATTTTTTCAATATTGATTGCTGCTGCTAATCCTTGGGAACCAGAGTAAAAAGGACCTAATCTTCGAGGAGAAAGTGAGGTCTGCAGATGCTGGAGATCAGAGCTGAAAGTGTGTTGCTGGAAAAGCACAGCAGCTGCAAATGTGTTGCTGGTCAAAGCACAGCAGGTCAGGCAGCATCTCAGGAATAGAGAATTCGACATTTCGAGCATAAGCCCTTCATCAGGAATAAGAGAGAGAGAGCCAAGCAGGCTAAGATAAAAGGTAGGGAAGAGGGACTAGGGGGAGGGGCGATGGAGGTGGGATAGGTGGAAGGAGGTCAAGGTGAGGGTGATAGGCCGGAGTGGGGTGGGGGCGGAGAGGTCAGGAAGAGGATTGCAGGTTAGGAGGGCGGTGCTGAGTTGAGGGAACCGACTGAGACAAGGTGGGGGGAGGGGAAATGAGGAAGCTGGAGAAATCTGAATTCATACCTTGTGGTTGGAGGGTTCCCAGGCGGAAGATGAGGCGCTCCTCCTCCAGCCGTTGTGTAGTTGTGTTCTGCCGGTGGAGGAGTCCAAGGACCTGCATGTCCTCGGTGGAGTGGGAGGGGGAGTTAAAGTGTTGAGCCACGGGGTGATTGGGTTGGTTGGTTCGGGCGGCCCAGAGGTGTTCTCTGAAGCGTTCCGCAAGTAAGCGGCCTGTCTCACCAATATAGAGGAGGCCACATCGGGTGCAGCGGATGCAATAGATGATGTGTGTGGAGGTACAGGTGAACTTGTGGCGGATATGGAAGGATCCCTTGGGGCCTTGGAGGGAAGCGAGTGTGGAGGTGTGGGCGCAAGTTTTACATTTCCTGCGGTTGCAGGGGAAGGTGCCGGGGGTGGAGGTTGGGTTGGTGGGGGGTGTGGATCTGACAAGGGAGTCACGAAGGGAGTGGTCCTTGCGGAACGCTGATAGGGGAGGGGAGGGAAATATATCCTTGGTGGTGGGGTCCGTTTGGAGGTGGCGGAAATGGCGGCGGATGATACGTTGTATGCGCAGGTTGGTGGGGTGGTAGGTGAGAACCAGTGGGGTTCTGTCTTGGTGGCGGTTGGAGGAGCGGGGCTCAAGGGCGGAGGAGCGGGAAGTGGAGGAGATGCGGTGGAGGGCATCGTCGATCACGTCTGGGGGGAATCTGCGGTCCTTGAAGAAGGAGGCCATCTGGGCTGTGCGGTGTTGGAATTGGTCCTCCTGGGAGCAGATGCGGCGGAGACGAAGGAATTGGGAATATGGGATGGCGTTTTTACAGGGGGCAGGGTGGGAGGAGGTGTAGTCCAGGTAGCTGTGGGAGTCAGTCGGTTTATAATAGATGTCTGTGTTGAGTCGGTCGCCCGAGATAGAAATGGAAAGGTCTAGGAAGGGGAGGGAGGAGTCTGAGACAGTCCAGGAGACACCTCATCACCTCAGGGGATCTCCCATCCACCGCCTCCAACCTCATAGTCCCACAACCCCGCACCGCCCGTTTCTACCTCCTGCCCAAAATCCACAAACCTGCCTGCCCCGGCCGACCCATTGTCTCAGCCTGCTCCTGCCCCACCGAACTCATCTCCCAATACCTCGACACGGTCCTGTCCCCTTTAGTCCAAGAACTCCCCACCTACGTTCGGGACACCACCCACGCCCTCCACCTCCTCCAGGATTTTCGCTTCCCCGGTCCCCAACGCCTTATTTTCACTATGGACATCCAGTCCCTGTACACCTCCATCCCCCATCACAAAGGACTCAAAGCCCTCCGCTTCTTCCTTTCCCGCCGCACCAACCAGTACCCTTCCACTGACACCCTCCTTCGACTGACTGAACTGGTCCTCACCCTGAATAACTTCTCTTTTCAATCCTCCCACTTCCTCCAAACTAAAGGAGTTGCCATGGGCACCCGCATGGGCCCCAGCTATGCCTGCCTCTTCGTAGGATATGTGGAACAGTCCATCTTCCGCAACTACACTGGCACCACCCCCCACCTTTTCCTCCGCTACATCGATGACTGTATCGGCGCTGCCTCGTGCTCCCACGAGGAGGTTGAACAGTTCATCAACTTTACTAACACCTTCCATCCCGACCTGAAATTCACCTGGACTGTCTCAGACTCCTCCCTCCCCTTCCTAGACCTTTCCATTTCTATCTCGGGCGACCGACTCAACACAGACATCTATTATAAACCGACTGACTCCCACAGCTACCTGGACTACACCTCCTCCCACCCTGCCCCCTGTAAAAACGCCATCCCATATTCCCAATTCCTTCGTCTCCGCCGCATCTGCTCCCAGGAGGACCAATTCCAACACCGCACAGCCCAGATGGCCTCCTTCTTCAAGGACCGCAGATTCCCCCCAGACGTGATCGACGATGCCCTCCACCGCATCTCCTCCACTTCCCGCTCCTCCGCCCTTGAGCCCCGCTCCTCCAACCGCCACCAAGACAGAACCCCACTGGTTCTCACCTACCACCCCACCAACCTGCGCATACAACGTATCATCCGCCGCCATTTCCGCCACCTCCAAACGGACCCCACCACCAAGGATATATTTCCCTCCCCTCCCCTATCAGCGTTCCGCAAGGACCACTCCCTTCGTGACTCCCTTGTCAGATCCACACCCCCCACCAACCCAACCTCCACCCCCGGCACCTTCCCCTGCAACCGCAGGAAATGTAAAACTTGCGCCCACACCTCCACACTCACTTCCCTCCAAGGCCCCAAGGGATCCTTCCATATCCGCCACAAGTTCACCTGTACCTCCACACACATCATCTATTGCATCCGCTGCACCCGATGTGGCCTCCTCTATATTGGTGAGACAGGCCGCTTACTTGCGGAACGCTTCAGAGAACACCTCTGGGCCGCCCGAACCAACCAACCCAATCACCCCGTGGCTCAACACTTTAACTCCCCCTCCCACTCCACCGAGGACATGCAGGTCCTTGGACTCCTCCACCGGCAGAACACAACTACACGACGGCTGGAGGAGGAGCGCCTCATCTTCCGCCTGGGAACCCTCCAACCACAAGGTATGAATTCAGATTTCTCCAGCTTCCTCATTTCCCCTCCCCCCACCTTGTCTCAGTCGGTTCCCTCAACTCAGCACCGCCCTCCTAACCTGCAATCCTCTTCCTGACCTCTCCGCCCCCACCCCATTCCGGCCTATCACCCTCATCTTGACCTCCTTCCACCTATCCCACCTCCATCGCCCCTCCCCCTAGTCCCTCTTCCCTACCTTTTATCTTAGCCTGCTTGGCTCTCTCTCTCTTATTCCTGATGAAGGGCTTATGCTCGAAACGTCGAATTCTCTATTCCTGAGATGCTGCCTGGCCTGCTGTGCTTTGACCAGCAACACATTTGCAGCTGTGATCTCCAGCATCTGCAGACCTCATTTTTTACTCGGAAAAGCACAGCAGGTCAGGCAGCATCCAAGGAACAGGAGATTTGACTTTTCGGGCATAAGCACTTCTTCAAGACCTAAACCTACACTTGGCTGAAGGGACTGGTTAATCTAGCAGCACTTCAACAATTTTATTGTTAATGCAATACTTTCTTCAAAGAACTTGGCAAACATGTAGACTGCAAACTATGGAATGTGATTTTGTTGACTGGAAAGGTCCTATGGTAATCCATGCTGTGAACTGCTGTGGTTGATCTCACCACACCACAGGTGAACCTGGTGTTCCTGGATGAAAGGTCATGGTTGACAAGACCGGGAGTATGTGGAGATCATGGAGAAGAATGGTAAAACAGGAGAAAAAGGTTCTTTTTCCTAATCATTATCAATTGATCACAGCCAGAGAGTACAAGGACATGCTTTGAGTCAGGACAGGTGAGGCTCGGCTCTGACATGCTCAAAAAATCTAAGCTCAGAATGGAAAGGAAAACATTCTTTAGAAACAGAATCGGGGGAGGCAGGCGACTTTTGGTCCACTGTGTCCATGTCACCTTTTAGCATGAGCAACTCACCAAGTCCCACTTGCCACCACTCTACAATTTTCTTCTCTTCAGAAAGTTCTTTAAATTTCTTTTGAACGCCTCTCGTGAATTTGGCATCATCATAATCTCAGGGAGCCCATTCCAGACCCCAACCATTTTTTGCAAAAACAAAGCATTTCCTCACATTGCTATTCTCTTTGTCAATCACCTTAAATCAGTGTGGCCTCTGGTTCTTGACCAGTCTGTCAATGTGAACATTTTCTGCTGATTTACTCAGTCCAAATTCCCTATTATCTTGAACATCTCTTTTCAAATCTCTTGATCCTCTCTAAGGAGAACTGGTCAGCTTCTGCAATCCATCTTCACGGGTGAAGTTCCTTAAAATTTGGTAATTCTTTTGAATCTTTCAACATAATGTCTTTTCATCCTTTTTAAAATTATGATGCCTAGTTCCAGCTGTGGCAAATGTTTTATACGGGTTCACCAAAACTTCCTTTGCTTTTAAACTGAATGGTCAGCACTTCAAGTGTGACCAAGGGAGAAGGTTTGCAATTCTCTGATCCCCTGGCATGACCTCTGTAATTAAGGAAAATTGGAAGATGATGGCCAGTGTCCCTACAATTTCCACATTTAACTCCCTGATGTACATTTGCAGAACTCTGCAAGCATCTGTATGGGTTAGCTAGGTAACCAAGATATCGAGAAGATAGAGTAATGATATACATAAGAATCAAAATACAGTACATCACTATCTTCATAAGGCATCAAAATGGATAAGTTTAGATTGTCAGTCTTAGGGGAGATACATACAACAATAAATATAATTGAAAATCCAAAGTAATACAGCAAACAGCAGGTTAAAGGGGCACTGGTGCAAACTGCAAAAAGGACAGAAATTCACTAGTCCAATCTGAAATGGACAAACCTGAAAGGAGATGGTTTGGCTCAATGTAATTAGTGGTCAGGTATTGAGACTCACATGAACCTAACACTTGTTTTACATGACTGTCAGGAACTTGAAACATCAACTAACTCAATATTGAATTGGACACATTTCAAAAGTCTTTGGGGCAAGAGATGGTAGGGTACAAACTACATTTTCTGTCCCCGGTAGAGGGGTGTAACAAAATTTCCCACAAATGTTTCACTGGTGTCAGGAGGTTTGTCACACAGGAAAGTCAACATATGCAATGGATTTCCAGATAAGATGAATGAGGCAAAGACAATTAAATAACTTGAGGTTACTGTATGATACCTGATTGATCAAGCAAACAGTTGTCTCAATATGCTAATGCATTCATAGCACAACCTAAACTTTTATTAAAGAAGTCAAACTTAAATATTCAATAATGTGTACAAACATATGGGTCTCAGACAATTGACTCAAAGCCCTTAACTGGATTACCTGGATGAACAAAGATGGACAGTTACAATCAACTAGATTTGTTATCAATACTCTACAACAATGTTAGTGCACTCAACAACATTAATTATCATTGGTTGATCTTCAATGCAAAAATTGTCGAGTTAGTATTATGTAACATACCTGTGGGTGTACAGCTTGTAGAAATTGTTAAACATTTCAAAGGAACTGATATAATCTTTAGGCGCAGCATGGAGTGTACTCTGCAAGATTAAAACAAAAATGTCAGCTCAATGCAAACTTAAATATACATATTCCCTTGTCATAGAGACATAGAGATGTACAGCACAGAAACAGACCCTGTGGTTCAACTCATCCATGCTGACCAGATATCCTAAATTAATCTCATCCCATTTGCCAGCATTTGGCCCATATCCCTCTAAATCCTTCCTATTCATATACCATTGTTTTGCATTTTAAATGTTGTAATTGTATAAGCCTCCACCATTTCCTCTGGTAACTCATTCCATATACGCACCACACTACGCATGAAGAAGTTGCCCCTGAGTTCCTTTTTAAATCTTTGCCCTCTCACCCTAAACCTATGCCCCCTAGTTTTGGACTCCCCCAACCCAGGGAAAAGATCTTATCTTTTTACCCAAACTGTGCCGCTCATGATTTTATAAACCTCTATAAGGTCATGCCACAATCTCCTGTAATCCAGGGAAAGCAGCTCCAGCCTGTTCAGCCTCTCCCTATAGCTCAAACCCTTCAACCCTGATAACATCCTTGTAAATCTTCTCGGAACCCGTTCAAATTTCACAACATCCTTTCGATAGGAGAGAGACTAGAATTGAACACAATATTCCAAAAGTGACCTAACTAATGTCCTGTACAGCTGCAACATGACCTTCCAACTCCTATACTCAATGCTCTGACCAATAAATGAAAGCATACCAAACATCTTCTTCACTATCCTATCAACCTGTGAGTTCACTTTCAAGGAACTATGAACCTGCATTCCAAGGTCTCTTTGTTCAGCAACACTCCCCAGGACCTTACCATTAAATATACAAGCCCTGCTGTGATTTGCTTTTCCAAAATGCAGCACCTCACATTTATTTAAATTAAACTCCATCTGCCACTCCTCTGCCCATTCCTCTTTGGGGCAATACTTATTTAACAAAGGTTGAGGAGTCTGTGTAAATATCTGTTGAAATACACGGTTGCAGGAGTTGGACTCATGCCCACGAGAAATAGACTGGACTTGATTAAAAACGAGACACTAGACTAATAGCTGGAATAATACCTACTTATGAGGAAAGGCTAGACAGGCTAGGTACGCACCCTCTGGAGTTTAAAAAATTCAGTGGTGACTTAATTGAAACATACAAGATCCTGAGGGGACTTGACTGGGTGATTGATGAAAGGGTGTTTCTATTGTGGGAGAATCCATAAATACAGGTCATTGTTTAAAAATAATGAGCTACTCATTTAAAGCAGAGGGTTAAAAGCACAGAATTTCGTTCCTCAAAAGGCAGTTGATGCAGAATCGTTAAGTATTTTTATGGCAGAGGAAGATAGATTCTTGATTACCAAGAGGATGGAAAAAGATCAGGGGATGGGGGAAAATATTGAGTATCAGTTACCTCACAACAATTCATTCAATTAGGAAGGGAATGAATATGACCGATAAAAGTCTTAAGGGGGGTAAATGATAATATTTGTAAGGGCTTGGGAGGTTGTGGCTGTACAGGATTTTGGTTAGGCCACTTTTGGAATATTGCGTGCAATTCTAGTCTCCTTCCTATCGGAAAGATGTTGTGAAACTTGAAAGGGTTCAGAAAAGATTTACAAGGATTTTGCCAGGAGTATTTGAGCCATAGGGAGAAGTTGAACAGACTGGGGCTGTTTTCCCTGGAGTGTCAGTGGCCGAGGTGGTGACCTTATAGAGGTTTATAAAATCATGCGGGGCATGGATCAGATAAATAGACAAAATCTTTTCCCTGGGTGAGAGGGGAAAGATATAAAGAGACCCAAGAGGCAACTTTTTCATGCAGAGGGTTCCAGTATCGGAATGAGCTGTCAGAGGAAGTGTTGGAAGCTAGTACAATCGCAACATTTAAAAGAAATCTGGATGGGTATATGAATAGGAAGAGTTTGGAGGGATATGGGCCAGGTGCTGGCAGGGGAGACTAGATTGGGTTGGGATATCTGGTTAGCATGGACGAGTTGGACCAAACATTCTGTTTCCTTGCTGTTCATCTCTATGACTAACGAACTTAATTTAAATAAGTCAAATTTATATAGTTAATTTATTCCCATTTGATTGAATTAAGAAAGATTTTATAATTACATTGAATCCACAGGTAAAATGCTGAAAGAGCAGAAAGCAGGCCAGGCAGCTAAATGCATGTGTGACTGAACTGAAATAACTTATGAGTTCTTATCAGTAGATTGAATGCCTAGTGACCTTGGTACTACCCTGAGCTGCTCATCAATATAATGTAATAACTTGGAGGTAGTGAGGACTGCAGATGCTGAAAAGTCAGAGTCAATAAAATGTGGAGCTGAAAAAAAGTACAGCAGGTTAAGCAGCACCAAAAGAGCAGGACTGTCAATGCTTCGGGCAGGACCCTTCATCAGGAGATTATGAAGGTCCAGTCTGGAGTATTTTATTGACTCAATATATTGTTGTAGATAAATTTGGCCTCTCAAGGCTACAAGATTAACACCAAACAGAAGCTCCAGAGGAGAGATAAGAATGCATCTGAGAGTGGTAGATAAGACCAGGAGTATCTGACAGCCTGTAGCAAGCTATTTTGATTAATATAAGTCTAAACAGACCATGCTAGAATTCAAGTAATGTAAGGCCTACTGCTTCTCAATGTTTAAATGTCTGATAAATTCCTGATTAAGCAGGGTCTTGCTTCATAATCTGAGGTAGAGCTCTCCTAACATGTTGGCAAAATTGACAATTGTAACCTGTACCTGAGACTCCTGAGATTATTTTGTACAGTAATTTACCACAGCAGAGGATGGTATCCTGTCACCAAGTCACTCTTTATTGCACATAGAAAGTCCTTGACACTGATCCAGCTTCCTCAGAGCTAGCTCTCAGAATGAATAGAACCTCACACACTCCTCCTACATCTTTCAGCTAGGGCCCCCTGATTGGACAGAGTAATAGTCCCAATTAGGGACTTGTATTCTATGAAGCCCACCTGGCTGACCTCAATACAATCATTACATCTCTCCCCCAACCCCATAGACTGAGGACATAGGCTGATTCTTTTCTTTGTAGCTCCTCCAGGGACACTATAGAACCAGGTGAGGTTTCTCCAACTCTGACTCTGATTCTGATACAGGCAACATGAAACACACAGTAGCTCATCTCTTGTGTCTGGAGCATCTTGGAAGAAAATCATTCTCTTCTTCAGGCAGCAAAGGCATTGAGGTGGCAACATCTGCCTTGTCCATCTCAGACTCTAAAGTACCTTCAATGCTTGATGGAGAAGGAGAACCTACAGGTATCAGAACAGTCCCAAACACAATCAAGGAGCCAGGTACATTTTGCTCCTGCATCATTTGAGAGTTTGCAACTTTCATATGATCCATGTGCCTGTTCAGAACTATCATATCTATACCCAAATGTCACACGTCACAGGACCTGACCTCATGTCAACCATTCCTCTTACCCATGCAGAACCATTCCCATGGTTCCTCCATTAAAAACTTTATCCCCTGAAGTAAACTCTCACTTAGTGGAGTCCTGTTTCCAGCAATGACATTCCATCCAGGTCTGGGAAGATCAGATTTAACCTGGTGTGGAGTCTTCTCCCCATCTGTTGGAACTATCCCTGCAGTTGCAGAGTGGTCCTGTCATCAAATATGAACTGAGACAGTTCTGTAGTGTTATGACACGGGATAAACTCTCCTGCTTAATTTAAAACCAGCAACAGTAATCTGTAAAATTTGAGTGGCCAAGAACAATGTAAAGTAAAAATGAACAACTTTACTTCTTAAAGTATAACAGAATAATTAACTAACCACTATTTACAATTTCTTTCTCTAACCTATCTTTTACTTTCCCTTCCCAGCTGGAAGTTCTTGTCTTCAGATCTTTCTGTGTCTTCTTTTCTCCTTGTTGGGAATTTCTGCATCACAGGTTACTGATTGAAAATGTACTTTTAAGAGAGATATTCTTCCAAGCAGTCTGTTATAATGCTAGGACTTGATAGTTCTTCTCTCAACTGTTCAATGTTCCCTTGGTCTTATACTCCTGAGCAGATTAGATTAGATTCCCTACAGTGTGGAAACATGCCCTTCGGCCCAACACGTCCACACTGTCCCTCCGAAGAGTAACTCACCCAGACCCATTGTTAATGCACCTAACACTACGGGCAATTTAGCATGGCCAATTCACCTGACCTGCATATCTTTGGACTGTGGGAGGAAACCGGAGCACCCGGAGGAAACCCACGTAGACACGGGGAGAATGTGCAAACTGCACACAGACAGTTGCCTGAGGTTGGAATTGAACCCAGGTCTCTGGAGCCGTGAGCTGCAGTGCTAACCACTGAGCCACTGTGCTGCATCATTGGCTTTTAAGATTGTCAATGTACTCAATTCAAACTGGATTGGAAATTGGTTTTCTTTTTTGGGGTATAGTTTAAACTGACTGGCCGAATTTGAATTTGTTTTTATCTCCAGGCAACAAATTAATTGAGCTGTTCGACCAGGTATTACATTGTTGCCTTATTGAGAAGACTTACTGCTGTGTCCAGTAGTTCTGCTGTTTTTAACTCTCTTAAAGATACACCCACGTCTTCATAACATTTCCGCCTTAAGAAAAAATGATCCATCATGATGAAAAGATGGCTTTTTTTTTCTACCATTTAAACACATTACCCTAACATACCAATAACTTTCATATAAGTTCACCTTAACGTCTTCCCAAATAACTATATATATATATTCATAAAACATTAAATAAAGACAAATCTCATCCAAACTCAGTTAAATCCACAATAATGCATTTGCCATTACATTTTTACAACCCACAACATGTATGATTTTTAAATTAAAAGTCTGTAACATTAAACTCCAATGAAATAGTCTCAAATTCTTATCTTTAAAATGTTCTAAGAATGTAAGCGGATTGTGGTCTGTGTACACAATTGTCTCCGACACATTGTTCTTGACATACACATTAAAATGCTGTAAGGTCAGTACCAAATTCAATAGTTCAATCCCATTCTCATCCTCATGTAGGAGTACAGCCTCAACTCCAATGTCACAAGCATCAATGGTAACTTTAAAAGGTTTTGAAAGGTTTGGTGTAGCTAACTGGTTTGGTGGTTAATATCGATTTCAAATGGTCAAATATTTCCTGGCATGGTTCTGTTCACTGAAACTTTGTGTTCTTCAGCAAATCAGTTAATGGTGCCACTACACTGCTGAGGTCTGGAACAGACTTCTGATAGAATCTGCTGAGTCCTAAAAATTGAAGTACCTCTTTCTTCAAGGTTGGTCGTGGAAACTCCTCAATAGCCTTTGTCTTTGCATTCTGTGGAGTCAACTATCCATGACCGATGTTATGTCCCAAGAACGTCATCTCTGCTTTCGCGAATTCCATTTTATTTAAGTTTATCACTAGTTTTGCTTCTCGTAGTCATTCAAAGAGCTCTGCCAACTGTACCATGTGATCTTTCCAGGACTTACTAAAGATCACTACCTAATCCAAATAGACTGCACAGTTTTTTTATACCAGCCACAAGTCTGTTCATGAGTCTTTGGAATGTGGCATCACTTTAAACTGATATAGCCCATTTGGGGTTACAAACACAGAAATTTCTTGCACCGTCTGTGATAAAGGTAGCCAGTAACCACACATTAAGTCCAACTTGGTGATATAACTGGCTTATCCGACTTTCTCGATTCAGTCCTCCAATCTAGGAATTGGATAGCAGTCTGATTTTGTAATGGCTTTGACCTTCCAATAATCCATGCAGAATCGTTGAGTGACGTCCAGTTTGGGAACTAAGATGATCGGCGAACTCCATGAGTTGGCTTGGGCCAATGATGTTCTCGTCGAGCACAGCCTCCACCTCCATCTGGACCTGTCTGGCTTTGAAAGGATTAAGCTGATAGGGGTGTTGTTTTATCGGGCCAGTATTCTCTACATCTACTTCATGTACAATAGCATTAGTCCTCCCCATCTGATTCTTACACATGTTCTTGTACTGCAGTAACAAATCTTTCAACTTTGTTCTATGCCCCTGAGACTGATAGCTTACCAATCTATTCCACTCCTCAAGGACTTTTCAATTTTTAAATCTATTTTGAGGCACCTCAAAATCTATATCATTTGGATTTGATTCCTCACTCTGTGTGGCAGTAACTAACACTTGTTTCTCCAGTTCTTTCTCTCTCGTATAATATGGTTTCAACATGTTCACATGACGTACCAGATATCTTTTTTTTCCCCTATCTGGCATCTTTACTAAGTTCCTGAAGAAGGGCTCGTGCCCGAAACGTCAACTCTCCTGTTCCTTGGATGCTGCCTGACCTGCTGCGCTTTTCCAGCAACACATTTTCAGCTCTGATCTCCAGCATCTGCAGTCCTCACTTTCTCCTAGAAGATCTTTACTAAGTAGTTCACCTGACTCAGTTTTTTTCTCAATTTGATAGGGACCAGTAAACCTGACTTTGAAGGAATCTCCTATCATTGGTAACAGCACTAACATGTTATCCCTTTGGGAAAACTTCCAAGTCTCAGTGTTTTTATCTGCCACCTGCTTCATTCTACACTGAGCCCTCTTGAGGTGCTGTTTAGCTAACTCACCTACTCAGTTTAATCTCTCCCCCACCTCCAATACATAATCTAATTGTGAGATCTCTGACTTTGATCCTGTCAATTTTTCTTTAATTAATTTCAAAGGGCCTCTCACTTCATGACTGAATATTAACTCTAAAGGAGTAAAGTGAGTAGATTCATTTGGGGCATCTCTAATGACAAACAATATGAATGGGATACCTTTATCCCAATCATTTGGGTAATCCTGACAGAATGCTCTTAATATGGTCGTCAAGGTCTGATGCCACCTTTCTAAAGGTCCCTGGGATTCAAGGTAATACGCACTGGATTTAAAGAGTTATATACCTAAGCTATCCATAACCTCCTTAAACAGCTTAGCAGTAAATTTTGGTCTGACTGAATCTCTCTGGGTAGCCCATACCCTGTGAAGAAAGCTACTAACTCCTCTGCCACCTTTTTTGCCTTGATACTCTGTAATGGAATTGCCTCTGGAAATCTGATAGACACATCCATTGTGGTTAACAAGTACTGGTTCACACTTTTAGTTCTTGGGAGGGCACGTGCGAACGGATCTTCAAATGCGGGAATTGGCAACAAATTACAGCCTGTTTTATTACAGCCTGTGGCTTACCGATCATTTTGCATGTATGACACAAACAGCAAAAGTTAACCACATCCTTGTGCATTCCAGGCCAATAAAAATGTTTTTGTACCTTAGCCAGAGTCTTCTGTAACCCTAGGCGACCGCCTACAGGTAGTTCATGTGCTGCCCATAACACTTCCTGTCTGTATGTACCCAGCAACATATTCTAGTACACTTCAGCCCATTTCTCCTCTGCACTAACTTGGCGTGGACTCCATTTCCGTCTAAGGATTCTATCTTTCAGATAATAACCCTCTGGAATATTCTCTGCTTCCTTTTCAGAGTATGCATCCACATATATATCTTTTATCAACTTGTCTTTGCTGTTGCAAATCTCTTAGCCTTTCAGGACTAAACACCTCTAAATGATCCGCTGCCCATTCAGTTTTTTCCTGCATCATTACATCAAACAGGGTATCCACTAACTGAACCTCAACTCCTTCATCTTGGTCTTTACCTTTCACTTCGTACTGTGGCTTATGATAGTGGGATCTGGTTACCACACAGTCTGGGAAAATACCAGGATACTTCTGTTGTAATTCCTCAGTTTCTTGGTCTTCCTTGGGCTTCTCCACAAGGGGTGTCACTCTCACCTTGGATCCTGCCAAATCATTCCCAAGAACAAACTGAATTCCTGGAACTGACACTCTGTCAATCACTCCCATTGTAATTTCCCCAGTCTTAAGTTGGCACTCCAACCTAATCTTACATAGACAGAATTCTAGTGTTCCCCTATCTATTCCACACATTACACCACTCTCGTGTAACAGATCAGAAAGAGTGCATATTTGCTCAGCCCTTACTGACAGCAACTGATTAGATCCTGTATCTCTCAAAATTATAACTTCGTGTCCTCCTCCCCCTGTACTTTCGGAGTATACTTTACCATAGAGGCGAATTCTTTGTAGAGATCACGTATTAACTCCAAACCCAACCCCTATCTAAGCTGTATACTCTCCGCAGCTCCTTGGTTTTTCTTCAGATCTCCTTTACTATCTTCACTAATGTGAATGGCTTAGCTTCTTTTACCAGATCTTTTCTCACAGTGCCTTTCTTTAACGACCAGCATTGTGTCTTTACATGTCCCACTTTACCACAGTGGAAACACCTGACTCCTTTCACCTCCTTTCCACCCTCTTGAGCTTCTTTGTTATCCTACTGTAAAATCTTACCAGTTCTCTGTACTCTTGGTTTAGTAGTGTAGGATCTCCCCTTCTCCCCACTTCTGTCCCTCACAGGATGAAATAATGGCCGGAAGCTTGTCTTATGCACCAGCATGTACTCATCTGCTAATTCTGTTGCCCTCCTCACTTCCTGAACTTTTTGTTCCTCCATGTGAATTCTTACCATCTCTGGAAGTAAGTTTTTAAACTCCTATACCAGAATAATCTCTCTGAGAGCCTCAAAGGTCCTATCTATTTTCAAAGCACGCATCGATCAAAATGACTGTGTTCATTCAAACTCAACTTAAGTCTGACCTGGTTCTTTCTTTGTGTTTCTGAACCACCATCTATATGATTTGGAGATGCCGGTGTTGGACAGGGGTGCACAAAGTTAACCTGGTGTTGTGTGATTTTTAGCACTGTCTATATGCTTCTGATACCAATTCATAAGCACTTAACATAGCCTGTTAAACCTCTTCATAATCTCTTGACACCTCATGTGACAATGTGGCAAATACCCCACTAGCTCTGTCTACCAATTTAGTCTGAACTAGCATTTCCCATAAATCCTCTGACCACTCCATCTGCGTAGCCAATTTTTCAAATGAAATAAAGAAGGCTTTAATATCCTTCTCATCAAAATGTGGCAGAGTTTTGATGTATTTATATATATCACTACCTTCTCTTTTAATCTCCATTCTGTTAACCTGACTTTGTTGACGAAGTTGCAACTTCTCAAGTTCAAATTCTCCATCTCTCTGTCTTTGCTCAGCCAACAACCTTCTTTCGAAGTGTTTCCTCTCTCTCCTTTTCTTCTCTCTCGGTTTATCTTCTAACTCCATTTTCCTCAATTGTAATTTAGGTTTTCTACCTCTACTACACTTGTCTGTTTCTTTGACACACCCAAGTGTTTGAGTAACCCCATTATAATTTCAGCTTTACTTTTGCACTTTTAATTTAATCGACCACAAGCCCCCAAAATTAAACAAATTATCTCACCTGCATTTTATTTAAAGATCTAGGACACTAACCTGCAAGTGTTTTAATCTGCTGGGATTTTTTGTAACCCCAAATCTATTCAAATCGGTCTAAATCCAGTTCAAATCATGGACCTGGGCCTCCAAACTGTTATGACACGAAGTAAACTCTCCTGCTTAATTTAAAACCAGCAACACAGAAAAGATTTATCCCGTGCAGTAAAATTTCAGTGGCCAAGAATTATGCAAAGTAAAAATTAACAATTTTATTCCTTAAAGTATAACAGAGAATAATTAACTGACCACTATTTACAATTTCTTTCTCTAACCCATTTTTTACCTGCTCTTCTATTATACTAGTATGATAAAAGTCCCAATTAAGAATTACAAAACAACACTTCTGATCTCAAAACCAGGCAGCTTTGGTTCTTATTTTCAGATCTTCCTGTATCTTCTTTTCTCCTTGTTAGGAATTTCTGCATCATCTGCTAATTCTGATTAAAAAGGTTACTGATCAAAAAGGTACTTTTAAGAGAGATACTTTTCCAAGCAGTCTGATATGTGCTAGGACTTGGCAGTTCTCCTCTCAACTGTTCAATATTCCCCTGGTCTTATACATCAGAGCATTGCATTGTATCTTTGGCTTTTAAGATTGTTAATATATTCAATTCAAACTGGATTGTAAATTGGGGTATAATTTTTCTCTGGGTATATTTTAAACTGATTGGCCAAATTTGAATTTGTTTTTGTCTCAAGGCAACAAACTAATTGAGTTGTTCGACCCAGTGTTACATTGTTGACTTATTAAGAAGACTTGATGCTATGTCCAGTCGTTCCGCTGTTTTTAACTCTCTTAAAGATACACCCACATCTTCATAACAGTATCTAATGAAGCTGTAGGCCTTTTCTTTATTCCTGCCTTCAAAGTTTAGACTGCTCATTCTGCCACACCATTGGACAATGGATGGTATGGAGCGGTCCTTATACGTCAAATACCATTTGAATTTAGGAAATACTCAAGTTCTCTGCTGGTAAATGATGGCCTGTTATCAGTGACCAACACTTCCAGGGGTCTGTGTGTTGCAAAAGATATGCACAATCTTTCTATTGTCAGGCCCCTGTTTGACAAATGAATTCTGCACTTTGAGTGGGAGTCCACGATGACTAAGAATACTGAGCCCCTGAAAGGAACTGCACTGTCAACGTGTAACCAAGCCCAGGATTTACCTGGCCATTCCCGCGAATGTGGGGGAGCTGATAGCAGTACTTTTTGTTCTTGTTGGCACTCTGGGGATTGCATCATTAACACAGCTATTACTGAATCCAATTCTGGTCACTAAACAGATCTTTTCACCAACATCTTCATTTTGAAAACAGTAGACTTCAGCTAGTATCTAGTATGCTAAGGCAATCACACTTGCTCCCCATAACAATATGCCATCCTCTCCTGTGATCTGGTCTCTCTGGATCCAAAAAAGGTTTCAATTCTGGTTGTGATGGCCCTTTGATTTCCCCCATAACCACCAGCTGTTACAGTTGTGCCAGGACCAGATCTTTCTATGTCCAAAGTCTGATATTGTCAGCTGTGACTGGAAATGACTTTATATAAAAATTAAAAACCATTACTCCAATGGTGGAAATCATCAATGGTGTATATGCTAGTGGGAGGCAGCTCAATGCATCTGTATTTTCTAATTGGCCTCCTGGATGATATTCCGACATAATTATATGCACTCAGTATTCGGAGTCCACTGCTGAATTTGGTCTGAAGCTATGGGCAATGCTGTCTTGTCCTCTTTAAGTAGACCTAGCAGGTTTTGTGGTCTGTTAGTGTTACAAATTTATAGCTGTAAAAGTATTGGTGGAACTTCCGGAATCCAAATATGACTGCCAAATGTTCCTTTTCTATCTGGGTGTACTTGTGCTCTGCATAAGTCAAAATCCTTGATGCATGCGCTATTGGGCATTGCTCGTCATTGGACCACCTATGAGCTAATACTAGCCTGATGCTACACATGTGAACACAGATGTCACTTGGGATCATAGCGTGCCAACACTTTAGAGGATGATAGCTGTTTCTTCACTTCCTTGAAAGCTCTGGCTTGGCTACGCAACCATTTCCAAGGCTAACTTTTATTTAAGAGTTGATGCAGATGTGTCAGGATGAAAGCCAGGCTATGGATGAACTTTGTCCAGCTTTGTAAAGGACACCTCCCCTGCAGCTTTGTGTATAAATCCTCTATGCAAAGGATTAGGTATTTATTCAACAGTGAAAAGTGGTTTACCATTTGTTTGAAATCCTCACAAAAGGTGAACCAACCTGTCGAGCTTCACTATCGGTACAACCAGTGCTGCCCATTCTGTAAACAGGATGAGATTTTCCAGTACTTTCTGTTTTTGTTTCTGATTTCTAGCATCCATACTTCTTTTGGCTTTTATTAATGCAGAGACCCAGGTTATGTTCTAGGGACCCGGATGCAAATCGTGCCATGATATATGGTGGATTTTGATTCAATAAATATCTGGAGTTAAGATATTAATGATGACCATGAAACCATTGTCAATTGTCATAAAAACCCATCTGGCTCACTAATGTCCTTTAGGGAAGGAAACTGCCATCTATATCTGGTCTGGACTACATGTGATTGCAGACCCACTGCAATGTGGTTGACTTAACTGTTCTCTGGACAACTAGGGATGGGCAATAAATGCTGGTGTGACCAGTAACACCCATGTCCTGTGAATGATTAATAATAAAAAAACTACAAATATTTCAAGGTCATGCAAGGTGTACTGTAACTGCAAACTTTTCTTTCAAGAAGATTCCCTCCAACTTTAGAAATGAAGAGTTATAAACAATCCAATTACCACAATTTCATAGATTTTCACAAAATAGGTACTCATGTCTCATGATAAAATGGTTTTTAATAATAATCTTTTTCCTCTAATATCATAGTACAATGAATTTGACTAATTCATCATTGGCAAAATATTACATACCTGATATTTGGGGAAATGCTGTTGATTCTCATTATTACTCATTAGTAAACCATTCCATTCAGCTTCCTTATCAAAGGTGGCTAAGAGTAAGGTGCTCAATGCCACTGATGGATGGGTGCACGTCCTGTATGGTCTAAAACTAGTTCTCCAGTTCAGACTCTTTCATCTTGTGATAGACATTTTTTTAGACAATCTGTTCAGAAATGTTATTTCTCTGTAACGGGGGAAATTGAACCAGGGCCTCCCAGTTCAGAGGTAGGAACATTACCATTGTGCCACAAGAATCTTCCCCACTGTGAAATCATGGCTACAGTTAGCCTTGATTAGTGACCCTTAGATACTGAGGATGCTATTTGGAGAAAGAGAAAAACACTGAGTTAAGGGGAATGAATGCAGAACCTGTAAGTGGGACCTCCATTTCCAGTGCATGAAATAAATGACTTAGTGTGTGCCAATCTTGTTTGCCTTGGTTTAACATTGCAAGTCCTCCCCTTCACCCCTCCAGTAATTCATTCACACATTTTGGGTAGGCGATGACCTAGTGGTATTATCACTAGACTATTAATGATCTGGAGACTTGGGATCAAATCCTGTCATGGCAGATAGTGGAATTTGAATTCAATAAAATATTTAGAATTAATGACAACCATGAATCCATTGTAGATTGTCAGAAATATACACCTGGTTCACTAATGTCCTTTAAGGAAGGGAACAGCAGTCCTTCTCTGGTCTGTCTTTACCCACATGATTCCAGACCCACAGCAATATTGGGCCAATGAGACCTGGACCTGGAACTTCTGGCTCAGAGGTAATAACACTACACTGCACCACAAGCCCCTGAGACAACACTTTAACTGTGAATTGCAATATTGATGCACGTACTAAAACTGAGCATCTGTTTCACATTAGTTACTGCCTGTTCTTGGTTTGAAGGCCTAGAGTGAAAGGAGGGGAAATTCATTTCTAGATTTAATGACATTGATATCTGGTTGAGTCAGAACCTTGCTGTTTCTTCTTACCTCAGCCTGAGGGAGGAAAGTAATCTGTGTGGAAGCACCTCCCAGGTCCAGGATTCCTACAGTGTTTTCATTTGCACCATACAGGTGGCCTATAAAATATATTTTTTTAGGAAGTCAAATTCTGGTTATAAAATGCCACTAGTAATCTTCCTTTCTTAAAAAGATATACAATCTCACTTGTACTATAGTGCTACTTGTACTACTTATAGTTATTGAAACTACTGGCCAATCAGCCCAATGAGCCTATTAATTTTGGTCTGACTTTTAGTCCATTGAGTTAGTCTTGTATTACCCCCAAAAACTGCAAAATTAATGGGAGCTCTGACAGAATCCAAGGTAACTTTAGGTTTTGCATTTTTCATTGGATTAAATAATGGTTACTGTCTTAAGGTTCTATATTAAGTGGCAGCACAGAATGCTGTGAATTGTGAAAGTTTGGATGGTAACAGGCTGGTAAAGCTACAGCTAAACAAAAAGCTAGACCATGTTTTTAGCCATTCAAGAAATGGAAGAGAAAACACACACTTACCAGTCAAGAAGTTTATTGTGATCCAGGCTAAAATTCCTACAAAAAATAAAATGCAGTCAGCACAAACATTAAGAATGTTTATACATTTAATAACACTGCAGGTGTACAAAACAATGTGAATGTAATGCAAGAGACTGCTCCTTAGCTTGTTCCCTTGTTAAAGTTTTTCTCCAGAACTCTTTGGATCACTGCACTCCTTTCTTGACACTACTCTAATAAGTTAAGAACTGGGCCATTATTTCTTTAATGTATACTTTAACCAACTTAATGTGCTCAGGTAACATTCTGTTTATAGTTTCCATATCTTTTTATAATTGTACCCTTTGGTTCTTTACATACCTATTCCACCGACCTTTGGCATCACATTTCTCTCATTAATACAATAACATACCTTTAATTAAAACAACTATTGTGGCGGGGTCAGAACCAGAGGTAATTCTGTTTGTACTAAAAACACAGCAAATGATAATGATATGAAATGCACTGACTGACTTGGAGGAAATTGAATCAACTATAACTTTAATAAAAAAGGACACAAAACATTCAACATTTTTCTATTCATTCATGGGATGTGGGAGATGGTGGCTAGGCCAGCATTTATTTCTCATCCCTAGTTGTTCTTTAGAGGGTGGTACTAAGCTACCTTCTTTAAGCATTGCAATCCATTTGGTGCAGGTTCACCCACAATGCCATGAGAGAGGGAATTCCAAGATTTTGATCTTGTGAAGTGAAGGAATAGCAATATGTCAATATGGTGAGTGGCTTGGAAGGGAACTTGCAAGTGATGATGTTCCCACGTATCTGCTGCCTTTGTCCTTCCAGATAGAAGTGGTTGGGGGTTGTAAATTGCGGTCTATGAATCTTTCTGTGGTGCATCTTGTAGATAGTATAAACTGCTGCTACTAAGTGACGGTGGTGGATGGAGAGAATTTTTATGGATGGCTAATCAAGTGGGTTGATTTGTCCTGGATGGTGTCAAGCTTCTTGAATGTTGTTGGAGCTGCAGTCACCCAGGCAAGTGGGGAGTATTTCATCTCTCTACTGACTCGAGTGGTGTAGACTGTGGACAGGCTTTGGGACTCCGGAGGTGAATTACTCACCGCGGCAGTCCGAGCATCTGACCTGCTGTTATGGCTACTGTATTTATATAGCCAGTCCAATTGAGTTTCTGGTCAATGGTAATCCCTAGGATGTTGACAGTGGTGGATTCAACATTGGTAAAACATTGAATGTCAAAGGGCAGAGGTCAGATTGTCTCTACTGGAGATGATCATTGCCTGGCATTTGTGTGTTGCGAATGTCACTCACCACTTTTCATCCCAAGCCTGGATTTTGCCCAGGTCTTGTTGTATTTGAACATGGACTGCTCCAGTATCTGAGGAATCATGATTGTGCAATGTTCAGCACCAATCAGCAGCAAACATTCCCAATTCTGACCTTATGATGGAGGGGAGTTCACTGTTGAAGCAACTGAAGATGGTGGAGCCTAGGACCCTACCCTGAGGAATTCTCACAGAGATGTCCTGCAGCTGAGATGACAGACTGCCAACAACAACAACCAATTTTCTATGTGCCAGGTAATGACACCAGGAGAGAGATGTGTCCCCAGCCCCACCACCACTGCCCCCAGATTCTCATTAATGCCGGTTTTGCTAGGGTTGATGGCACACTTGGTCAAATGTTGACCCTCACCTCACTTCTGAAATTCAGCGCTTTTGCCCATGTTTGAACCAATGGCATAATGAGATCAGGAGTTGAGTGACCCTTACAGAACACAAACTGGGTATCAGTGAATAGGTTGTAGCAAAGCAGCTAAGTCCACAATATAGCTCAGTTGTGGACATACTTATGGATTTGATGCCAGTCAACTGGGCTGCATTCCATTATAACCCTGACTTGTGTCTTATGGACAGGCTTTATGGTGTAAGGATAAATCAATTAATGCAAGATTGCTAGCTTCTCACTTGCTCTTGCAGCCACAGTATCTATATAGAATCAACAGAATCCATGCAGTGTGACCACAGTCCATTCAGCCCATTAAGTCACTGACATTCCGAAGTGCATCCAACCCAAATCCACCCATCCCCCCTTCCCTATCCTTGTAACCTGCATTTCCCATGGCCAATCCACCTAGCCTACACATCTTTGGACTGGTGGTTAATCCAGTTCAGTTTTTTTGTCACTGGTAACCTCTAGAATGTTAACAGCGGGGGTTTCAGTGATGATTATGCCATTAGATTTCATGGGTTTATAGTTAAAGTCTCTTTTGTTGGAGATGGTCAT
Organism: Hemiscyllium ocellatum; assembly: GCF_020745735.1. Lineage (NCBI taxonomy): Eukaryota > Metazoa > Chordata > Chondrichthyes > Orectolobiformes > Hemiscylliidae > Hemiscyllium > Hemiscyllium ocellatum. Next base: position 103,840,335 of record NC_083408.1, on the reverse strand, counting down.
TGCCTGGCATTTGTGTAGAGAAAATATTACTTGCCACTGAATTGTCCAGATCTTGCTGCATTTTGACCTGGACTGTTTCAGAATGTGACAAGTCACGAATAGCACTGACCGTTATGCAATCATCAGTGAATATCTCCAAAGCTGAAGTTATGACTAAGGGATGCTCATTGATGAAGCCACTGAAAATGGTTGGACCTGGAACAATATCCTGAGGAAATCCTGCAGAAATGTCCTGTACCTGAGATGGTTGACTCCAACAACTATAACCACCTTTCTTTGAGCCACACTAAAATGTTCAGATATATCATGAAACATGTCTCAACAAGATGGGACTTTAACCCAGGGCTTCTGTCCCAGAGCTAGAGACACTAGGGGTGAGGAATTCCAGAGGTGAGGTGAGAGTGACAGCCATTCACAAAGTCGCAACTGCTGTGGTTAAAGAAGGCAGCTCACAGCCACCTTCTGAAGGGCAATTAAGGACAGGCAATAAATGCTGGCAGCCATCAATGTTCACATCCCATGAGAAAATACATAAATTTTAAAAAAGGCCACCACATACAAGAGCCTTAAAGGTGGAATATAAATTTGCAAAAAGGAAAGAAAACTGAAGAACAGAGTGGCACAGTCTAGTTGCTTAGATTTTCCAAGAGTCATACAGACTCTGTCCAAAGCCTGAAACCATCCCAAATTCTCCTTTCATAAACAATGTAAGTTAAGATCATGAATCATTAGATTTCATAAGTCAAAGCCATAATAACATTTATAATGGTGACAAATTTTGGTTTACTAATTTAAAAACACAGATAGTTATATCACAACAGATCTTGATCACTGGGCCAGTGAGCCAAGGAGTGGCAGGAGAAATTTAATTTAGATAAATGCAAATTGTTGCATTTTGGTAAGATAAACCAGGCAGGACTCGCATAGTTAATGGTAAGGCCTTGGGGAGTGTTGTAGAACAGAGACCTCGGAGTACGGTGCTTAGCTCCTTGAAAGTGGCTTCACAGTAGGTAGGGTGGTGAAGGCAGCATTTGGCACACTTGCCTTCATTGGTTACTACTTGGCATAAACAATAAAATTATTTGGCATAACCTATTGTTCTGATGAAGGGCCATTGAATTAAAATATTAAATCAGCTTCTGTCTACCGATGCTGCCCAATCTGCTGTGCACTTCCAGCTTTACAACTTGCACTTAGACCTTAAAACTGGTAATAAATTCCAAGATATCTCACAGGCGTGCAATCAGATCAAGTTGCATCAAATAAAGGAGATGTCTAGACTGGCAACTAAAAGAGGTAGACTTGAAGGATCTGGGATGGTGGGATTAAAATGAAGGAATTCTGGAGTTTAGGCTGAGATGGATGAAAGCACGTCAGACTGTGGTTATGTTAAAGGGATAGGGACAAAAACCAAAGTTGGAGGAATGTAGAGTTCTCAGAGCAATGTATAGCTGGAGGGCCACAGAACCATAAGATAAAGGAGCAGAATTAAGCCATTCAGCCCATCCATTCTGTGCTGCCATTCAATCATGGCTGATATGTTTCTTAACCCCATTTTCCTTCCATCTCCCTGTAACCCTTGATCCCCTGACTCAACAAGAGCTTATCTATCTGTCTTAAGTACACTAAATGACTTGACATCTTGGCATCTATAACCCTCTGTAGTAATGAGTTCTACAGAGTCATCACCTTCTGGCTGAAGAAATTCCTCCTCATTTTAGCTCTAAAGGATTGTCCCTTTATCCTGAGTCTCTGCCTCCTGGTGCTAGTCTCCTATTAGTGGATACACCTTCTCATGTCCACTCTGTACAGGCCTCACAGTATCCTCAAACTACTTCATCCTTCTAAATTCCACTGAGCACCAACCCAGAGTTCTCGTGAGTGCCCTTCATCCCTGGGATAATTCTTGTAAACCTCTTCTGGACCCCCTCCTATGGCAGCGCATCTTTCCTTAGATATGGGGCCCAAAATGGCTTCAATATCCCAAGTGCGCTCTGACCAGAGCCTTATATAGCCTCAGCAGTACATCTCTGATCTTGTTTTCTAGACCTCTTGAAATGAAGGCCAACACTGCATTTGCCTTCCTAGCTGCTAACTGAACCTGTATGTTTAATCTTAACAGAATCCTGAACTAGGACTCCCAAGTTCCTTTGTGTTTCAGGTTTCCTAAGCCTTTCCCTATTTAAAAAATAGTCTACACTTCTATTCTTTCTACCAAAGTATATAACATCACACTTTGTCACATTGTATTCCATCAGCCACTTCTTTGTCCATGCACCTAGCATGTTCACTTCTTTCTGCAGGCTTCCAATTTCCTCAACTCTACTCTTTCCTCAATTACCTTGTGTCATCTGAAAATTTACCAACAGTGCCTTCAATTTCTTCATTCAAATTGTTAACGTATAATGCAACTAGTTGTGCCCCCTGTGGAACTCCACGAGTCAATAGCTACCATCCCGAAAAAGAACTCTTTAACACTGCTCTCTGCCTTCTACCAGTCAGCCATTCCTCTATCCATGCCAGTACCTTGTCCCTAACACCATGGGCTCTTATCTTATTGAGCAGCCTCCTATACACTACCTTATCAAAGGAGGACATAGAGAAATAGAGCGCCTAATTGGAAATAGAATGGGGAGGAGTTGGTAGTTGGCATTTGAACAAGAGGGTGAGAAATTTAAATTCAAAGTATTGCCAGTGTGGAAGCTAATGCAGACATGATAAGTAAATGGAGTTGGACCATTTCAAATTTGCAGAGAGTAAAAAGGATGGTATATCCAGCTGGAGAACAATGGAACAATCAAGTCTGTAGGTAAGTAAAGCACGAATGAGACTTGCAGTAGCGGAGGTGATGATGACAATATTATGGAGCTGGCAGGAGGTAGTCTTAATGACGGAGACAATATGAAGTCATAAGTAGAACTCAGGGACAAACGTAACTAGATTGCAAGTTGTCTGCTTCAGCCTGTGGCAGTAAGTAGGAAATTGGTACCTCAGGAATAGAAGTGTGAAAATAGTTTAGCTTGGATTTCAAGCTGACAGTCTGACACCAAAGAGGCTGTGAAGGAGTTGAGGGATAGAATTAGGTCAGGAACATAACATCACAAAACAGAAACGGGAGGTAGCACCTAGAGCCTAGTCTGCTATTCAGTACTATCATAATTTGAAGGATCGTGTTTTTCAATTCTGCCGAAATTTGTTATTTTATCTTTTGACTCTATTTTTCTGCCATCTCCTCACCTCACTAACCAACTTCTGAAATGGACATGTGCTTGAATAAGCTTCTTTCAGCAGTTCACCCAAATAGGCAGTCTTCATGCAAAAGTCTGAATAGGGTGACCAAAGGCCTATTGACCACAGGAGCAATTTTATCAAAGCTCAAGGGAGCTCAAGTCTTAGTGTCCCTGCGGTGAGTCAGAAGTCCCATGTTCAAGTTCCACCTGATCTACAGATAGGTCATAATAGGTCTGAACAGGTTGTTTAAAAATATCTATCCGAGACCATTACATCCCAGTTTCCAATACACAGAGACACACACACACACCTATTGCATGGTAGAATTCAGCAGCAAGAACCATACAGCTTCATCCTCAAGACAGGAAAGATGGGAGGTTTTATATATTTGTTTAGGAAGCAAGTACTTATGAAATACAAGTAACAATATCTAAATTGCAACTTAAATGATCATAACTCAGCATAACTAATGTAGACTTCAAATTATATTTAATTGGTCATCAGATTTGTAGAAAGTCATAGAATTATATTGTCCCTTTCCATCCCAAATGGTGCAGCAAAACATAACTGATTTTCTAGAAATTGGAAAATTATTCCCAGTCTAGAGACAGAATTAGCAAGAGGAGAAAATAAGCACACATGAAATTTTGGAACCAACCTTCATACGTGCCATTCATTATACTAACACAGTCATCTGGTACTAGAAAAGGAGAATCCTCAAATAGTTCCTGGACCTGGATTGAGAATACATATATTAGCGATATTGCTGATTTATTTTATACTATGCCCATGTGATTTTCATCTTTTTGTTTTAAATCTCCCTCAAGGTTAGATTCTCATTTTCACCATTTACCCTTACCATCCATCAATTGGTTCTCACAATTTTCCACCCTCCATAACACTGTTTCTACTTCTTCAAAGAATAAGTCTCCCGACAGGGATACAATTCTCTTGAGACCACAGTGCTTCAGAAGCATAGATTCTTGGAATGTGGGGGTTGCTGGCAAGGCTAGCGTTCATTATCCATTTGTTGCTGTCCTGAAATGATGATTACAGGCCTACTTGAAGTACTGATGATTTGAAACAATGACTCATGAGGTCATTTCAGTGGGGAGCATAAAGTTAGATTTACATTTATGTCAGTTGGAGAAGGAAAGCAAATTTGATTTGCTAAAATGAATATAGTGAACAAATTTGAGGGTGTAGTGCTAGAAAAGCACAGCAGGGCAGGCAGCATCTGAGGAACAGGAGAATCGATGTTTTGGGTATAAGCCCTTCATCAGGAAATTCCCAATGAAGGGCTTATGCCTGAAACGCCAATTCTCCTGCTCCTCAGATGCTACTGACCTGCTGTGCTTTTCTAGCACCACATTCTTGACTCTACTCTTCAGCATCTACAGTCTTCACTTTTTTTCCATAGTGAACGAATTGGATATTTAGACTAACTTAATTCTTTTATTGATTAAAGACTTATTTTTAGATTAAAAATATGATGAATTCAAATTTGCAAACTATCATGGTGTGCTTTGAACTCAGGATAATAGCATGCATATTGCTGATTTGTATCTAGGTAGCATAAACAAATCAGTCTGGTTTGAACACATTTACTTGAGCATAAGCAATACATTTTCCTCATAAAATAGCACTGTTCCAGTCATTATACCACTTCTTAGTCTTTAAAGTGTTACCAAGATGAAAGAGTATTAGATCGGTAATAAAAAAAACTTAGATTCTTGATAAATGGAAAAGTCAAATTCCTTTTTACTACATAGAAGCTTATGGCATTTTGAAGGATTCCTTTCTGTGACTTCACGCACATAAGTGGCTTTGCCTGATACCAAGATATTAGACTGACCCTGTATCCTGAATTTGGCTTTTTTTCCTATGTAATGGGTTTTTGCATCAATATATTATAAGGTCACACCTCTAATAGCAAAGCTTGGGCTTTCTGCTCTGGAAGCAATCGCAGTCCTGCTGTGGCTTTTAATACCACAGGGGTAGTATGCCAGTGGGTTGAAGGTATTGTCTGCTTTGCCACATCCAGTAGTTCGCGTACAGTCTCTGCACCCTAAAATACAATAACATAGGGCTTTAAACAAACAGGCCTTCTACTGTCTGTTCTACATAATACTATAAGTGTGCCAGATCTGAATATTTGTACACAGAAAGTGATTTCAAACTACAACATAATAAACAGAGCCCAGTGCTATGAAGGTAGTCACTGTTTCACTCTGTACAATGTCCTTTTATATCTAAAAGTTGTCTGTGATTCATTAAAATGCTGTCAATTTTCTACAAGACAATAATGGAAACACCACAAGTGTCAATAGGTTCAAGCTATATATACATATTTATGCGGACTATTGCTGTCATCAATACTTCAATTTCTAACATGTGAATTAGACACACAAAGGAGAGTTTGCCTTTGCCACACTGTGTTTACTCAACAAGCACACAGTTCTTCCTGAAGGCTCTTTCCTCCCTGTTGGATGCTCTGCAGCCAAGAAGCTGAAAGAAGATTTTTAAAAAAATCTATTATGAGCTTCCATTTCATTGAAGGAGATTCAAGCACATTCACATCTCCACAACCTGCTCTGAAAACTTTGTCCCTGCTGGTGGGATCTGTCAAAATGGGAACAATCTATAGTGTTTCAAAATAAGTAGCAACATTCTGAATCAAACAACCCATAATATTTTAAAATAAAATAATTAATTTGCTCAATGCTAACAGATCCTTAAATATGTCCCTGTATCTGTATCTAATTCCCTATCTCTGCATATCAGTTCTTCCTTGAGCACACCCTATCAGGGTACCAAGTTCAACTAAGATCAATAATTACTTGAGAGAGATTGTTTACAGATTAAGAGGGACGCTGTTGTTGGAAACAAAAACATAGGAGCTGCCAAATGGAAAATGATCATGACTTATTAATTTCACTGTTTACCATCCTGGTGCTCTTAACATCTTCATGACTGTTGAAAATTAACTAATCATGGTGACAGTAAAATATCAGTGGTAAACAGTTTTGGGAAGCCTTGTCATGCATAGAGTGCATGTAAAACAAATAAGGGAAGGATTCTAATCTCCTCCTCTCACACCCTAGAAAGAATAGAGAAAGAATAAGGCACACAAAGAAACAAACTTGCTCTAACTTGCTGATGTAACTTGGAACTTTGTCCTTTGCGTGCAACAGTATAAATACAGAGTGTAAACCTTTGCCCATTGGTATTTGAAGAGGTGTGTCAAAACAAAACAGCCTTTCTAGTTTGTTAGGTAAGTTTAAATATTCCCAGTCACACCAGCAGTCTCACAAATCACAATTGTAGAGATAGCTGGGTTTAATATAATAGGTTACAATACACTAATTTATTATAGTACAGCACACACAAACTAGTACAAGAGATCACTGATACCATAACTAAATAGGTTAATATGTCCATTAAGAATTGCAGAACTCACCTGCTCAGGGTCATCTACATAAGCTGACAGACCAGGTTTTATCGATTCAAATATTTCACTGTCGACTTGAGGGGGTTCTGTTTGAAAAACATGCTGGTTACTTATTTGAAACTGTTTAAAGCAATTTACAATTTAAAACAAATTTTGCAAGAAGTATTTGTCTCAAATGGGATATCTAAGAAGGAAGAAGTGCTTTGTTGTTGTATTTACCATACTAGTCCAACAGCTTTAAATGTAATTATCTTGAAATGCAGCAACTTATGCAAGCAACACCAGAATCATGCAATGCAGAGCAAGATTCCATAAAGGGCAATGAGAAGACTGACAAATTAATCTATTATAGGTAGTGCCCTTTGAGGAGGAATGTTGGTCAGGATATCCAGAAAACTTCTTTTTATACTTTGAATGAGCCATAGAGATCCAATTGTTATTTCTGATTTCCACTTTCCATAGTGGATTGGTGGGGTTGCAGCCTTCAGATCTTTCCCTTCTGCTTTTGCTGCGACTGGTTACTGGGCAATACTTACACGGAGGCATACTTTTCCTTGATTTCAGTCTGCAATTTGCCTGATGGATCAAGATCAGTGGGCACAAACATACGGACATGGACTCTGCAGTTTTGTCTGAATAGCTCTTGTCACTTACCTACAGACTCTGAGCCCTCTTGCACTATGTAACTAAAGCACTGAAATACCGTAATGTCCTGACAGGGAATCAGGCAATGTGAGAATTGGGCAAGGAACTAAGTAACCAACTGACTGAAGAATCCTTACTGAGTTATGCAGAACCTAAACCAGTAAGTATAAATTAGAACATTCAAAACAAAATCATTTACATAATAAATAACTGGAAAAGGTGGATTAAGAGAGAAAAATAAAGTAACTAAAATCTCCAACAATAATTAAAATATGTTTTCTAAAAAATAAAGACTTTTCTTAAGGCCAGTGATGTTGTTTGACAGAAATTAAGATTTACCACACCATTGAAATGTCACTTGCACTTGAATGGACAGGCCCCAATTTTCTTTGGCATGTTTTATTTGTAAACACTGCAAATTCATGCTCCCCTCATACGTGGCAAAGAGTTGCATTGAAGGCTAACAAAATGCTGCTCTCAGAATGAATGTACACCAACATTCCAAAAACCCTCAAAACTCAATTAGCAACCATCAACAGCTAGACATGCATACAAGGTTGGATTAATGCAGGATAATTTTAGCAAACAGGGAAGGAAGGGAAATAAACTAAAAACCTTTTCTTGAATATAGTTGCTTGTTATGGTGGGCAGAGGCAGTTGCAAAGGTTCCTTGCATACTGTTGTAATTGTGTGCACTTGCTTTACTATTATGGAATATAACATTTAGGACATCAAGTCATAATGTATCAGGACACCACAGCAGCAACAGGATTTCCAAAGAAGAGTCATGTCAGACTTGAAATATTAACTTTGTTTTTATTTCCAAAAATTCTACCAGACATGCTGAGTTTCTCCAGCACTTGCTGTTTTTATGTCAGATCTCTGGCAGCCACGGTACTTTGCCTTCATATTAGATTTAAATCGATTAACTATGTCAAATGCACACTTATGGACAACTTGCAACGAGTCAATGGAGTCGGTGTATAGGGAAAAATGTACTTACCAAGGCCTTTCTGAATGAAAGAGTAGATGTGTATGCGTGTCCCAGTACTTCCAGCATCAAACATGATTCCATAAAACACATTGGATACATTTACAGATGTTAGCCTTGAAGGTAAGATGTCCGGATTTTCAATTCCATACTGTGGGCTATAAACATCTGCTTCTGACAAAATAATGTAAGGCAGGGTAACAAGAAACTGTAGAACAAAGAGATCCCTCAGGAATTCCATCTTTTCTTAGAGAAGAAATGTTGGAAATGGCAGTGAAGGTCTTGTTTGGAATCTAATTATACCTTACGAATCTGGAACAAGAAAGTTTTGTTAAACAGTTTCTGTTGATGATTTTTAAGAAGTTTTGTAGCTCAGATTGAAGTTCTGGATGTAAGTTTGCTCGCTGAACTGTAGGGTTCATTTTCAGATGTTCGTCATCATTCTAGGTAATATATCATCAGTGAGACTCCGGTGAAGCACTGGTGTTACGTTCCACTTTCTATGTATGCGTCTTGATTTCTTAGGGTGGGTGATAAGATTTCCAGTTCTTTTTCACAGAGGATTGTAGATGGGGTCCAAATCTATGTGTTTATTGATGGAGTTCCGGTTAGAATGCCATCAACATAGAACATTACGTTGCAGTACAGGCTCTTCGGCCCTTGATGTTGCACTGACCTGTGGAACCAATTTGAAGCCTATCTATCCTACACTGTTCCATTTTCACCCATATGGTTATCCAATGACCATTTAAGTGCCCTCAAACCTGGCAAGTCTACTACTGTTGCAGGCAGTGTGTTTCATGCCCGTACTACTCTGAGTAAAGAAACTACTTCTGATATGTGTCCTATATCTATCACCCTTCAATTTATAGCTATGTCCTCTCATGCTAGCCATCACCATCCAAGGAAGTAAGCTTTCACTGTACACCCTACTAAACCCTCTGATTATCTTGTTTTTCTCAATTAAGTCGCCTCTTAACGTTCTTTAACAAAACTAGCCTCCAGTCCCTCAGCCTTTCCTTATAAGACCTTCCCTCCATACCAGGCAACATCATAGTAAATCTCCTCTGAACCCATTCCGAAGCTTCGACATCCTTCCTATAATGCGGGTGACTAGAACTATACGCAATACTCCAAATGCAGCTGCAGAGTTTTGTACAGCTGCAGCATGACCTCGTGGCTCCGAAACTCAATTCCTCTACCAATAAAAGCTAACACACTGTATGCCTTCTTAACAACCCTATCAAAATGGGTGGCAACTTTCAGGGATCTATGTACATGGACACTGAGATCTCTCTGCTCTTCTAGCCTACCAAGAATCTTACCATTAGCCCAGAACTCACCTCACACTTTTACACACTAAACTCCATTTGCCAACTTTCAGCCCAGCCCTGCAGCTTATCTATGTCCCTCTGTAACCTGCAACATCCTTCCACACTATCCACAATTCTACCAACCCCCTCAGTGTCATCAGCAAATTTACTAACCCATTCTTCTACATCCTTATAAAAATAACCAACAGCAATGGCTCCAAAAGATCCTTGAGGTACACCACTAGTAACTGAACACCAGGATGAACATTTCCCATCAACCACCACCCTCTATCTTCTTTCACCTAGCTAATTTCTGATCCAAACCGCTAAATCACCCTCAATCCCATGCCTCTGTATTTTCTGCAGTAGCTTACCGTGGGGAATCTTATCAAACGCCTTACTGAAATCTATATACACCACACCAACCGCTTTACCCTCGCCCATCTGTTTGGACACCATCTCAAAAGAATTCAATAAGGTATGAGGCATGACCTACCCTTCACAAAACCGTGGTGACTATCCCTAATCAATTTATTCTTCTCTAGATGATTATAAATCATCTTATAACAGTTTCCAACACTTTACCCACAACCAAAGTAAGGCTCACTGGTCTATAATTACCAGGGTTGTCTCTATTTCCCTTCTTGAACAAGGGGTAACATATTATATCTTCCAGTGTTCTGGCACTATTCCTTTAGACAATGACGACAAAGATCAAAGCCAAAGGCTCTGCAATCTCCTGCCTGGCTTCCCAGAGAATCCGAGAATAAATCCCATCCGGCCCAGTTTCAGACTTGCAAACATCTCCATCTTGTGAGCCACAATCCCGTTTAGTCTAGTAGCCTGTATCTCAGTATTCTCTTCGGCAATATTGTCTTTTCCCAGTGTAAATACGGAGGAAAAATATTCATTTGGTGCTTCCCCTTCTCCTCAGACTCCACACGCAATTTCCCACTACTATCCTTGATTGGCCCTAATCTTTCTCTCGTCATTCTTTTATTCCTGACATACCTATAGAAAGCTTTAGACTTTTCCTTGATCCTATCTGCCAATGACTTCTCATGTCCCCTCCTGGCTCTTCTTATCTCTCCCTTTTGGTCTTTCTTGGCTAACTTGTAACTCTCAAGCACCCTAATTGAGCTTTCAAGTCTCATCCTAACATAAGCCTTCTTCTTCCTCTTGACAAAAGATTCAGCTTCTTTACTAAACCATGGCTCCCTCGCTCGGCTACTTCCTCCCTGTCTGACAGGTAGATACTTATCAAGGACATGCAGTAGTTATTCTTGAATAAGTACCACATTTCAATTGTGCCCATCCCCTTAAGTTTCCTTCCATCTGATGCATCTTAAATCTTGCTGAATCGCATCATAATTGCCTCTTCTCCAGCAATAACTCTTGCCCTGCGTTGTATATCTATCCCTTTCCATTGCAAAGTAAACAAAACCGAATTGTGGTCACTATCACCAAAGAGCTCACCTACTTCCAAATCCAACACTTGGCCTGGTTTATTACCAGTACCAAATTCAATTCAGTCTACATACTGTCAGGAAACCCTCCTGCACACACTGGACTAAAACTGACCCAACTAATGGACTTGAACTATAGTATTTCCAGTCAATATTTGGAAAGTGAAAGTCCCCCATAACAACTATCCTGTTAATTTTGCTCCTATCTAGAATCATCTTTGCTATCCTTTCCTCTATATTCTGGAACTATGTGGAGGCCTATAGAAGACTCCCAATAAGGTGACCTCCTTTCCTATTTCTACCACCTCAGTAGATGAGTCCTCAAACTTCCTTTCTGCCACCGTAATACTGTCCTTGACTAACAATGCCACACCTCCCACTCTTTTACCATCTTCTCTGTTCCTACTGAAACATCTAGATCCCAGAACCTGCAACACCCATTCCTGTCCCTGGTCTATCCATGTCTCCGAAGTAGCCACAACATTGCAGTCCTACGTACGAACCCATGCTGCAAGTTCACCCACTTTATTCTGGATGCTCCTGGTGTTGAAGTAGACACAGTTCAAACCACCATCCCGTTTGCCAGTGAACTCTTGCAACCTTTAAACCTCATTTATGACCTCACTACTCTCAAACTCCTGGATACTGGAACTACAATTTAGATTTCCATCACCCTGCTGAATAAGCTTAAACCCTCTTGAAGAGCATTACCAAACCTTCCCCTAGGATATTGATACCCACTGGTTCAGGAGTAGACCATCCTATTTGGATAGGTACCATCTGCCCCAAAATGAGCCACAATTATTCAGGTATCCGAAACCCTCCCTCCTGCACTATCCCTGAAGCCACATGTTCAACTCCTCCCTCCCTATTCCTCATCTTGCTAGCATGTGGCACAGACAACAAACTAGGGATAACAACTTTGTTCATTCTAGCACTAAGCTTCCACCCGAGCTCGCTGACTTTCTGCCTGGAATCCCCATCTCTTTTTCTACCTATGTTTTTAGCATCTATGCGGACCATGACTTGGGCCTCCTCCCCTTCCCCCTCAAGGATCCCAAAAACACGCTTCTAGGAATTCTCATGCATGTCTCTCTTTAGCTTGTCCTAGTCAAAGTTATGAGAGCATGGTGATGGAAAAGCACAGCAGATCAGGCAGCAACACAGGCACAGGAGAATTGACATTTCAGGCATAAGCTGATGAAGAGTTTATGCCCGAAAGGTTGATTCTCCTGCTCCTCGGATGCTGCCTGACCTACTGTGCTTTTCTAGCACCAGACTCTCGATGCTGATCTCCAGCATCTACAGTCCTCACTTTCTCCCAGTCAAAGTGGTGTCCCTCTTTGTCTGTATGTAAGGATACTAGTGATAGTGGGTCATGTCTTTTTGTAGCTAGTTGATGTTCATGTATCCTGGTGGCTAGTTTTCTGTCTGTTTCTCCGATGCATTGTTTGTTACAGTGCTTGTGTGGTATTTTTTAAGTGACATTTGTTTTGCTGGTTGTTTGTATAGGGTCTTTTTGGTTCATTAGCCACTGTTTAAGTGTGTTGGTAGGTTTATGGGCTACCATGATGCCAAGAGGTCTGGATAGTCTGGAAGTCATTTCAGAGATGTCTTTGATGTAAGGTAATGTGACTAGAGTTTCTGGGCATGTTGTGTCTGCTTGTTTGGGTTTGTTGTTGAGAAATCAGCAGACTATGTTTATTGGGTATCTATTCTTCTTGAACATGCTGTATAGGTATTTTTCTTCTGCCCGTCGTAGTTCCTGGGTGCTGCAGTGGGTTGTGGCTTATTGTAACACTGCCCTGATGCAGATCAGTTTGTGGGTGTTGGGATGATTGCTTCTGTGTTATTTTTCTGTAAATTTACAAAATACCATGCAAGGACTGTAACAAACAAACATAAATAGAAGGTGGGAATTATCAGTAGTGCTTCACCTGAGGCCCACTGAAGATGTTACCTAGTAGGGTGATGAAACATCTGGAAATGAACCTTCCAGCTCAGCGAGTAAACCTACATCCACATCCACAAACACTACATCAGACAAACAGGCAGAAAACTAGCCACCAGGATACGCGAACATCAACAATCCACAAAAAGACATGATCCTCTATCACTAGTATCCGTATATACAGACGATGAAGGTCACCACTTTGACTGGGACAACATATCCATCCTAGGATAAGCTAAACAGAGACATGCATATCACCTACCCTAAGAAGCCAAGACACATAAATAGAAAGCGGGACAATAACACTAGCACTTCACCAGAGGCTCATTGATAATGTTATCTAGTATGGTGACAAAATGTCTGAAAAAGAACCTTTCAGCTCAGTGAGTAAACTTACACCCAAAGTTTTCGTTGAGTTGAGTTTTAACCCACATTTACTTGCTGGCAGCCTCTCCCATGAAGGTCCTTCCTCTGTCCGAGGCTTGCAGAAAAGCTGTGTGGGAGGAAAGCAGATGCCACATGCACACCATTCCAAAAAATACACTTTAACAGAAATGAATGTTAAACTACAAATAGGAGGCCAGTATTACATTTATTAATCTAGTAGGAATTAGAACTTTCACAGCTGAATCTAAAGAGCAGAGAAAGCAACACACTGGCATAGTTTCAACCTTAAATAATTAGATTAGATTAGGTTAGATTAGATTACTTACAGAGATGAAACAGGCCCTTCGGCCCAACAAGTCCACACCAACCAGCCGAACCACAACACCTCCATACCCCTACGTTTACCCCTTACCTAACAGTACGGGTAACTTAGCATGGCCAATTCACCTGACCTGCACATCTTTGGACTGTGGGAGGAAACCGGAGCACCCGGAGGAAACCCACGCAGACACGGGGAGAACGTGCAAACTCTACACAGTCAGTTGCCTGAGGCAGGAATTGAACCCGGGTCTCTGGCACTGTGAGGCAGCAGTGCTAACCACTGTGCCACCGTGCCGCCCACTTTCCTCTTTCAAATAAAATTAACAATGATAAGACTTCCACCTTAAAAAGAACACTATAACATTCTTATCCTTTTCTTCTTAAGGTGAAGCAATGCACGGATTCATAGATTACTCCAAACTCTATACAAATACATCTTTCCATTGAGAAGAGCCTCAAATATAACTTGATGATGTCCTAATAAGCAGCTACTCTAAGAGTGTATGCTCTAAATCTGTTTCAACGTGCAGCATTTCTCCCTCCCACTTCACAGTCAAACAAACTTAAGATGCTTTGTGAGATTACTTGCCTTGAAATTACACAAGTTTATGAAAAGCAAACTGAAGTAAAATGCAGAGGGGGACGGGGTGATGCGGGAGAAATAGTAGGATTAGCAATTCGCTGAGAATAAATGGGCTTTTTTTCCCAGAGACTGTGGTAGGCCAGTAATTATAAAATCAGTCAGCTGCAAAGAATAAAGAATTGCAATATTTAGTTAAGATGAAAAGAAAACTGGAACCTATCACCACAGATTTCAGACAAGTCAGACTTGCTTGATGAGCCGAATGAGATTTTTGGAGGAGGTATGGGGAAATGGACTTTCAGCAAATCTTTGACAAGGAAACACATACAATTAAGAAGATTGATAAGTATGCAATTGGGGCAAGTTACAAATTAGATTAAAATTTATTTGAAAGAGAAAAGATGGAAAGCAACTATTAAGAAACAATTTCTCAAGATGGTTAGAAATAGGATCAGTTCTGAATCTACATCTGTTCATAAGACATTAATAATTTGGACATTATGGAGTGGCATTCAATTGTGAGGATTAACCTGAAATAGGAATGAAGTTCTGCAGAAGGGGTTACTGAAGAGATAAAGTTAACAAAATAGGTGTCAGATGACATATAGAGAGTCAGCTTCCCTGGGCTAGTGACTGTTGAGTCCGGGAAATAATCTCAAGATAAAAGGTACGCCATCTAGGACAGATGAGGAGGAATTTCTTCATTTGGTGAACCTTTGTAATTTACTATTATGATCAGCTGTGGAAGCTCAATCATTAAACATGTCCAAAAAAGAAATCAAAAGGTTGTTGGAGACTACTGAGAGAGATTGAGATAATGTGGAAGAGTGGAATTGAGGCAGAAAGTCAGCTATGACCTAATTGAATGGCAGTGCATGCCCAATGGCCGAATGGCCTATTGTTGTTCCCATGTTCTGAAGGCATGAAAATACACCAACTCTTTATGGCCATTAATACATATTTTAACAAGATTACACTTGGTGGAGTGTTTGACATGGTCCATGCTCAGCATGGTCAAGCTGGGCCAAATTGTTCCCTTCTGTGCTGCATTTTGTCAGAATCATTGGTGGCCTTTAAGTGGCAAGTGGATAGGTACATGGATAGATGCTTAAGCTAGGGCAAATGTTCGGCACAACATCGTGGACTGAAGGGTGCTATGTTCTATCTCTGGTTTCTATGATGTGTAGTTTTCATCTCCAAACAGTGTGAAAAATGTTGAAGCATCTTGATTGATTCCTAATATGCAACCTAGTACGAGAAACAATAAGCATAAAGACAAATATCAGTCTGTTTCATTGCAATAGCATCAATTACAAGATAAGTTGTTTGGTGTTTAAAACTATCAAAGGATATGATGGGTTAGATAACATTTCTGGTATGAGGAGTCTAGGGTGAAGATAGATACTGCAAAATCACATTGATAATCTGTTGTAGAAGTGTGGGTTGCAGGATAACTATTTACGTTGTGCCATAATATCTGTGATTTCGATTTAATGGAGCCAGACAAAACCTCTAATTTTTAAAGTCTCATTCAAAAGTTTGCACTCAACTATGAGACCAGATTAAGTGCTCACTCCTGGAGTGAGGCTTAAAAATCACAAACTGCTGACTTAGGTGAGAGCCAAGGTTGACTCCTGCAGAAAAAAAGAGATAAATAGTAAATACATGTTTAACAGATCTATGAATACGTAATCCAACATTTCTGTTTTTCTTCTGAACCTTTTCACTTTCTCTTCAAGAGTATTAAAAAAGTAGAGGAATGAGTGAATGTCAAGAGTTATCTTGTTTTAGATCCTAATTATTCTGCTCTAAAAGCACACAAACTAGTAGAAAAGGATATTCAGTACAGCCAAGTGCACAACACAATAAAGTGCACAATGTAAAGAATTCATTGCACTATTATGTTGTTTGATGTTGACATTAAAAATAGATGAAGAGGTTTTTAAATTAACTTTTAGTAAAATAAGCACATTTTGAAGGGCAGTGTTGAATAGCTAAAGCACTTGCTGATTTTCAATGTTGAATGTTATTTTGTTTTGGATCATAATTATTCTGTTCTAAAAGCATACAAATTAGCAGGAAGGGTTATTCAATAGAGGGACAAATGCTTCCCCCATGAACTCCTGATAATTTCAATGACTGGCTGTGTTATCTGGTTGATGAACCAGCCTTGTCTCAACTGCTTGTAAATGGCTAAACCCAAATTGCATAATGTAAAAGGATACACTGCACTGAATATGTTGTTTGGTTTTGGCATTAGAAATAGGTAAAGAGGTTTTTAGATTAACTTTTAGTAAAATAAACACATTTTGGAGGTCAAGGTTGAAGGGCCAAAGCATTTGCTGATTGTGATAATGTTGTAAGTCAACACCAGATGCCAGGTATTTCACAACTTGAAATCATAATCCTGCCAACAAGGATAAGTCAGCTTCCCTCCACCCAGAAGCTCAACAATTCTATTTACTTCTTTCAAATCACAATCCTTTCTTACACCACATTTCAGTTCATATCTTTTCACCCCTTACAACCACAGAGAGCTCAAATCTCTTGGAAAACATCCATAAAACAGTTCATTGTATTGTTACAGTTTAGTGATATAAATTTAAAAATCATGACTCAAAGCAGCAATTAATTTTAATTTCAAAGAAGGCAACACAAAGTATGCCTTAAAAGCAATGACGAGTCAATTCAATTCTTGGAAACACACGTGAAACTCTTGAGGGTTTTTAAACGAGTGCAGCGTTTTAGTGTTCAATTAAATGTTTCCTATCTGAACTACAACAGAAATCTGTCAGGATTTGTTGTCTCAAGGGTCCACCAATCAAGAACAATAGACATTGAACATGGACTGATTTAGGCTCAGCTGTTATCCCTTTACAATCATATACTGCAGAGAGAGTCAATCTCTGGTCACTCTAAGAATGGAGATGGGAAAGAGTGGCTGGTTTTTGAAGTGACTCACAATTAAGGAAATAAGAGCAACCAAAAATCAGGTGAAGGGAGCGACATTATGAAGTTTGCAGCTGACAAGACTTGGCACGAGTAGTAGATGGTGATCTGTAAGCTGACTTAGAATGGATGATGAAACAGAGAGAAACATAGCAGATGAAGTTCATTGTGGAGATGTGTTGGGAGGATTATTCTGAAAGGTTATACACTATAAATCAGATAAGTACAGATCAGCAGTGAGAACTTGTGGCTCCTTGACACAAATCCTTATAGGTGGTAGGGCAAGTTGATACAGTAGTTAAAAAAAGCAAATGAATACTTGTGTTTATAAATAGAGGAAACAGAATATTAATAATTAATACAGCTCATGCTGAACTTTACAAATCACTGTTCAACTTCATCTGGAGTACGATGGGTAATTCTTGGTAAGGAAACTTACCAAGAGTATTAGAAAGGTTACAGAGGACATTTACTGGGAACGAGAAACTGCAGTTTATGAGGAGCAGGAGGAAAAATTAGGATTGTTCTTCTTGAAATTACGACATGACTTAATGGAAGGTTTCAAGATTAAAATAAGACGTTGGAATAAATTAGGAATAAAAATAATCATGAGGGGCATAGTTAAGGTGAATAGCCAATATCTTTTTCCAAGGGTAGGGGAATCCATAACTAGAGAGCATAGGTTTAGGGTGAAACTGGAAAGATTTAAAAGGGACCTGAGGGGCAACTTTTTCCACACAGAGGGTGTTACATGTCTGGAATGAGGTGCCAGAGGAAGTGTTAAAGGCAGGTACAATTACAACATTTAAAAGAAATTTGGACAGGTACATGAATAAGAAAGGTTTAGAGGAATATGAGCCAAATGCAGCTGAATGAAACTAGTTTAGTTTATGATAGCTGGATGAGTTGGACAAAAGGGTCTTTTTCCATGCTGTATAACTCCGAATGAAGCAATATCAAGTAGCCATTAGTTTAATAACATTGGAAATGGAATTGGAGGAGAAGAGGAAAATTTTGATTTACTCAATTGTCAGATCTAGAATGCTATATGTTAAAAGATGGTGAAACAACACTAAGTACCAAAAACTAAGCAATGCAGAAAGTGGCATCAAGATTGAAGAACCTTGCAGAGTTATGGACAAAAAGCTGGGCCTTGAGCTTGAGTAGGGCTGCTCTTTCAACAAGCCAGTACGGGCATGGAAAACCCAATTGACCACATGCTCTATGATACACACCAAAAGGTATATAAGAGAGGGGAAAAAGAAATAAAATTGACAACACCCCACCTCTACATTTAACAATTCAGCTCTTCTTTTCAACCTTGGTACTGCATTGTTCTCCAGACTTTGGCCCTTTGCCAAAGTTTCTTAAAGAATAACAAAAAAGGAGATAAATAACTTAACCTTCCCAGACAGCAAAAAGGCCACATAAAACTGTTTGATTGATGGGCTTGACCTTTTCCTCCCTCATTAAGAAATATAATTCTACAAATGTCTCTTCATGTCTTCACAGTTTTAAAATCCAAAATCATTTTTGTTCTTCTTTGATCCTTTTGCAATACTTTGGATGCTTTTACAAAACACAGAGGGGTTATAAATTATACATTATATTCCCTGAGAAGAAGAAAGTGACCAGTATACGGATAGGGAAATTTACTATAAGCATTCACCTTCATGACTGGTTTCAGCAAGCAATGCTGTTCTTGCCTTTCCAGATGCAACAGCTCTTGGAATAAAAACTAAAAAGTAAAGTTACCATAGCCCCAAAGGGGCTCAATTGAGAATGAGGTGGTGGCTTAACTTAAGGGTCACCACGCAGCAGGCAAGGAGAGAGGCTGAGAAGGAGAATCATTCATGGTAACCTCAGCCATTGCAGGAATTGAACCCACACTATTGATATCATTCTGCATCAGAGACCAGCCATCCAGCAAACCAACCCTCTTCTTGATATGTTGTTCAAATGGTTGACAACAACTTAGTGATGATTGTTGGGGTAATCAACTGATGAGCATAACTGAAACCTTGCCATCATTTCCAACAGATCATATCAGTTAGGAATGGAAACTATTCTCAAGATTTTCCTTTCTTATCCGGAGGATAATGGCCAACTGTAGTATCCTTGAGGAGACCATCTAAATTGGTAGTGCTTTTGGGTCAAACTTACAACTTTCCAGTATAGTAGACCACATAATGCATGCAGTTCCAGTCATGGTTTGGTGGATATAAATCTTGGCTAGAGGCAAATAATTGCATGTCCAAGTCCAACTCCAGAGTCTGTAGCACAATAATCAGCATTCCAAGGCAAAGTGCATTTAGAAGTGTTAGCTTTTTGGATCAGAAATGGAACATTTATTCCACTGTACCTCTCAGAACAATATCAGTAAAACTGATTATTTGTTCATCATCATATTACTGTTGAGAAGAGTTTTTGGAGTGCAAAGGAATTGTTATATTTCTGACCTAACAACAAAATTCAAAAATTTTCATTCACGATGATGCATTTTGGAGAACTACAGGCTGTGAAAATGCACTACAGAAACACATACTCACTTTTTCTTTTGCATTTGACAAATTTCATTTCAGCAGAAGAGGTTAGGAGAGCTCTAGAACGTAATTTCAGAAGTAAAATGATGAACAATTTCACAGTAATTACAACTCAGTGGAAACACAATGAAAATGAACAGTGTTTGGAATTTTTGTTTTGGAAATCTTTTTCTGAAGGTTTGTGATTTTTATGGCTAAGAAAGCAAATGTTAACAAGCCACAATACCATCAGGGACATCAAAGCAGGTCACGACTTTATTTTCACAAAATGCTTAGAGTTAACTGATTTTCAGCAGAGATCATTACACAGCAGTCGTGACACGGAGGCCTAGATGATTCTTACTTCTTACTAGTACAGAGGTACAGCAGCCTACACTAGACCCCTTCCTTCAGCTTTCACTGAGATCACCTAATGCAGCACAACAAAAAATATCAAATCTGCCAATGCAGACACACTGAATAGCCTCTACTGCACAATAACAATTCTGTGATTCTGCAGCTCAGAAAGACATTTTTAGTTAAAAATGGCAAAAAGATCAACTGTGTTGCTTATCTTCAAAGTACCTTAAGCTGATAGAAATTGAGGAGACATCATAAGAGTTGGCAACTAGACTAATCAAGCTTCTTCCCATTATATTATTCTGTATCTTAACCATCCTCCCCAAGGGAATATTTGCACTGACATTCTCTGATCATCCTTAACCTGTTATTTAACCTTAGCCTGTGTCTCTTAACATTCCTTGTTTCACATCACATGAACAACTGCTACAGAATGAAATGACCTTGTGCTGTGGTTCTACAATATTGAGATGGATGAATGACAGAAAACAGTATTGATATCAGATCACCTACTCAAGCTTATTTGCAGACATTGAAGAGAGGAAAAATAAATAATATAACACCAATATAGCATCAGAGCTATATCATCAGAGCTTTCCCAATGCCTCATTCAAATTGTGGTGTGGCACTGATTCAGACATTCCAGGATGGTCCCAGATATGAGCAATAGTCTGTACTGAGTTATCCAATTTTAGTTATGAAGCTATTGCACCTTCCCATGTTTATCAAATCATCTCTTTGAAATAATTATGAACATCAAGGGAGAACAGGCATAATTAAGCTTTCCCTATGATAAATTGGCTGGCTGACAGGCTGATTCTGAATGAACAGCACTGCACTGCACTTCAAGTACTGGACAGCTTCCAGAATAAGTTGCTATTGTTGAATTACCTGGAAAGATTTCACGCAATGTTTGCAAAAGCAAATAAAAATATATATTTAAAATAACTTCAGAAAAGTGTGACTATCGTGAAATCAAGTTTAAAAATGGTATTTAGATTTTTGAAAGCATTTCCCTTCCAAAAAAAAGGTTAATACTCAAGTAGGAAAAAAATCTTAGACGATTCTATGACTTCAAGAGGACCAAACTGCAATTGTCCTTATATTATGCATTACATATGTCTGAATGAACAACTATCCAAGGACCTTCATTTACTCTATCCAGAAAAACTTAATCTTCCACATACAACTGGAGAAGTCAGTACTTAACTGAAAGCTTTGAAGAATATTATCCATTTAGTTCAATTTCTCTGATGTTTTTGTTTTGGTTGCTGTTTCTTGGGTTTAGTATCTTAGTTGGTGGACAGCTGGTTTGCAATGCAGAATGATACCAACAGCATGGGTTCAATTTACACATGGAGGTTGAAGTTACCGTGAAGGAGTCTCCTTCTCAATCTCTCCCTCATCTGAGGCATGTGGCCCTCAGGTTAAATCATCAACATCTCTCTCTCCAAAGAGAGAGCAACTCTATGGTCTAGTAGGCTATAGTGACTTTATCTTTACCTTTCACTGTTTTGGTAGGTTATCAACAATCTCTCATACATTCATTCAAAATAAAACTTCTGTTTTCCTTCCGCGTTTGTTGACTTTTTAAAAAAAAGACCATGCTGTCAAATAACCAGCAGAATCATTTGATCTGGTGTATTCCTCATCTCAGAACCAAGGGAATTTACTGTGATCTGAGTGTGATTAAGTGAATGTGTGAGGCAAACTGCATGAATGAGTAAGTGAATTAATGATAAAATGAAGAAAGCTGATTGAGCAAGTGAACAAATGAGTGATACAAGTTGAGTGAGTGAACAAATGGGCGGCACGGTAGCACAGCAGTTAGCACTGCTGCCTCACAGCGCCTGAGACCCGAGTTCATTTCCCGACTCAGGCGACTGACTGTGTGGAGTTTGCATGTTCTCCCCGTGTCTGCGTGGGTTTTCTCCGGGTGCTCCGGTTTCCTCCCCCAGTCCAAAGATGTGCGGGTCAGGTGAATTGGCCATGCTAAATTGCCTGTAGTATTAGGTAAGGGGTAAATGTAGAGGTATGGATGGGTTGCGCTTCGGCGGGTCGGTGTGGACTTGTTGGGCCTGTTTCCACACTGTAAGTAATCTAATCTAATCTAAATGAATGGGGGAAGAAGGCAAGTTCAGTGAGTGAATGAGAAAAGTTGAGTGAGACAAGTGGGCTGAATGAGTGAGTGAGTTATGCAAGCAATGAGTGAAGACACTTTTTTAAATTCAGTCATAGGACATGGATGTCACTGGCTGGCCAGCATTTATTGCCCACTTTTAGTTGCTCTTAAGAAGATGGAAGGAGTGAGGGACTTGATGAAACATTGCCGTCCATGTGCTGTCAGTTGACCCACAATGCCCTCTGGGAATGAATTCAAGGGTTGTGACCCAGCGACAGTGAAGAAACAGCAATATATTTCCAAGTCGGGATGGTGAGTGGCTTGCATGGGAACTTACAGGTGGTGATATGCCCATGTATCTGCTGCCCTTGTCCTTCTAGATGGAAGGTGTTGTCTAAGGACCTTTGGTGAATTTCTGTAGAGTATCAGCAATGTGCATTAAGGTGGAGGGAATGGATGTCTTTTGATGTAGTGCCAGTCATGTGGGCTGCATTGTTCTGGATAGTGTCACGCTTCTTCAGCTCCTGTTGAGAGTGAGGAAGTCTTAGAGAAAATCTGAGCCAGCAAGGCAAGCTGAGTGAGAAAATAAAAACAGAAACTGTTGGAGAAACTCAGCAGGTCTGGCAGCATCTATGGGGAGAAAAGAGTTAACGCTTTGAGTCCAGTATGATTCCTCTCCAGGACAGCTTTCTCGCCAGTTGCATGATTCTGCTTGTTTCAGATCGCGCAGTTCTTTGTTTTTGTCTCAGAAGGGCTGCCTGATCTAGCACAGTGTTGGTCTGGATTTGACAGGTCGGTCACACGGGGGTGGTGGGGTGGGGAGGGGGGGGGGGAACCCTGACACTTGTGGCTGTGACAGGCAGAGACGTCCCTCTGCGGCCAGACAGAAACTTCCAGGACACTGACAGGAGAACACTCAGCAGCGCCTTGCCCACCTGATACAACCCCTCACAAGTGCCACCGCGTTACTTTTATATAAAAAAAAGTAAGCAAGCCGACCGATCACCACAAACGAACATCACTTACCCCTCGCGGAGAACTCCGATCCACAATAACTGCCAAACCGGCAGTGCCGGCCGGCCGCCTAGCGACCGCCCCGCCCCCATTATACCCCACCTTCTTGGTCCGCCTCCTGCGGTTACGTCACGCCGTGTGCGCGTTCTACGTCACCCGTCGTTCGCGTCGAACGTCACCGTCTCCACCCCGGCCCTTCCCCTCCCCCCCCGAAACACCCGGTTTCCATGGTGACGGATGCTCACCGCCGGCCTGACCCTCTCCCGCTGTCTCGAGCCGTTCTCTGGAAAAATTTTGAGTCAAAATTGTCCTTTGAAGATGTAGTGTGAGAGATAAGGTAGAGCCCTCCCAAGCAGGAGCTGTGGCCACCTTCAGAAACTCCAAATGTAGTCGGAAAGGACGCAAGGGGGAGAACAATCATTAAAGTTGCTCCGTCCTCCGTGGGGATGAAAGGGATGGATTTGTGATCAGAATCTCGCTCGGAAACCTCCCCCGGTGTATTCCAAAAGGCTGTGGCAGGCGTGACAAGCAACATTAGCAACTCTCATTTCCCAGAGTGAGAGTTAGGAGACTCTCCCGCAGCAGCAACCTTCACACAGCACAGCAACTTTGAAGCTTACCGCTCAGTCACCATGCCGAAGAAAAAGGGGAAAGGGTAACATGCCTGCGCATTTTCCTTTAAATGTTGATTAACTCGGTGCTGTTCCGCCTGGGAACCCTCCAACCACAAGGGATGAACTCAGATTTCTCCAGTTTCCTCATTTCCCCTCCCCTCACCTTGTCTCAGTCGGTTCCCTCAACTCAGCACCGCCCTCCTAACCTGCAATCTTCTTCCTGACCTCTCCGGCCTATCACCCTCACCTTGACCTCCTTCCACCTATCACATCTCCATCGACCCTCCCCCAAGTCCCTCCTCCCTACCTTTTATCTTAGCCTGCCTGGCACCCTCTCCTCATTCCTGATGAAGAGCTTATGCCCGAAACGTCGAATTTCCTATTCTTTGGATGCTGCCTAACCTGCTGTGCTTTAACCAGCAACACATTTTCAGCTGTGATCTCCAGCATCTGCAGACCTCATTTTAAAAGTTTCGCCGCCTCTACTCTGTTTTGCTACGTCCCTATTCAAACTATTGCATGAAAAATCGTCAGACCATTTAGCAAAACAAAAATGGATGGGGAAGTATTACTAAACAAAAAATTACACTGAGGGGGGGGAGGGATCTGTTTGTGGTGCACAGACTTCTGACGGCTTACCAAGGTAAATAGGGAGGAACATTTCCCACTGTAGAGGGGGTCAGGCAGCATCGGAGGAGCAGGAAAATCGGCGTTTCGGGCAAAAGCCCTTCATCAGGAATAGAGGCAAAGTCCCACAGGGTGGAGAGATAAATGAGAGGAGGGTAGGGGTTGGGAGAAAGTAGCATTGAGTACAATAGGTGAATGGGGTTGGGGATAGAGGTGATAGGTCAGGGAGGAGGGTGGGGTAAGTTAGCAAAGAGTGCAATGGGTGAATGGGGGTAGGGATGAAGGTGATAGGTCAGAGAGGAGGGTGGAGTGGATAGGTGGAAAGGAAGATAGGCAGGTAGGACAAGTCTTGGGGACAGTGCTGAGCTGGAAGTTTGGAACTGGGGTAAGGTGGGGGAAGGGGAAATGAGGAAACTGGTAAAGTCCTCATCCAAAGTTTCACCTGCACATCCACCAATATTATTAATTGTATCTGTTACTCCTGATGTGGTCTCCTCTACATTGGGGAGACTGGATGCCTCCTAGCAGAGCGCTTTAGGGAACATCTCTGGGACACCCGCACCAATCAACAATAACGCCCAGTAGCCCACCATTTCAACTCCCCCTCCCACTCAGCCGAGGACATGGAGGTCCTGGGCCTCCTTCACTGCCGCTCCCTCACCACCCGACGCCTGGAGGAAGAATGCTTCATCTTCCGCCTCGGAACACTTCAACCCCAGGGCATCAATGTGGACTTCACCAGTTTCCTCATTTCCCCTTCCCCCAGCTCAACACTGTCCCCATGACTTGTCCTACCTGCCTATCTTCCTTTCCACCTATCCACTCCGCCCTCCCCTCTGACCGATCACCTTCATCCCCATCCCATTGGCCTATTGTACTCAATGCTACTTTCTCCCCACCCCCACCCTCCTCTCATTTATCTCTCCACCCTGCAGGCAATCTGCCTGTATTCCTGATGAAGGGCTTTTGCCCAAAACGTCGATTTTCCTGCTCCTTTGAAGCTGTCTGACCTGCTGTGCTTTTCCAGCACCACTCTAATCTAGAATCTGGTTTCCAGCATCTGCAGCCTTTGTTTTCACCCACTGTAGAGGGGTCAATGGCTAAACTGGGGACACAGTTTTTTTTCGGGAGAAACATTTCCCAATGTAGAGGGGTCAATGGTTAAACAGGAGGCGTAGTTTTTTAGGGAGAAACATTTCCCTTCCATGGAGGGGCCAATGGCTAAACGGGGCCACAGTATCTTTTTAAGTGGGGAGCAAAGTCTTTTGACCGGATTTGAGGGAAAAAGAGGGTTGTGATATCTGGAACTCGCAATCAAAAAGGATCGTAGAGGCGGGAACCCTCAAGACATAAGAATTATTTAGATGAACTCTTGAAACGCCTTAGCATACAAGGGTTCAGGCTAAGTGCTGGGGAAAAGGGGGATTAGAAGATGTTCGATTAACTGCGCGTACACGATGTGGGCGTGTTTCAGTGCTGCAAAATATGATTACTCACCACCCCCTTACCTTGGAAAATACTGAAATGGACATCTGTGAAGTAAGGAGGATATTAGTCAACATCTATAAAAGAAAACAGGTTGGCATTTGGAATATGACATCATCAGAGTTATGTTAACGTTGTAATATCATATGTACATATGAAATATTAAGCTTGATTTTGTATTGTTACTCTTAAATGGGACCGTATACTGGCAACTAGCATTTAATTCAAGGAAGGTCAAGATAGTTTGTTAGAAAATCAACAACTGTCGTTTGCTTTACCTGTACGGCCACATTATTATTATTACGCCGTTCATATGTCAATCAACAAACATCCTCTGTTGGTTCACGACATCACAGTCATAAATACTATCGTAAGAACATAAGCATAGGGCATAATTCAAATAGCGATGGCGCAGTTGGCTACATTTCGGTAACCTAATTGATTATATTTATATAATTTGTGTGTAATGAAGTGACATTTAATTCCTTTCTTTCTGGGAACGTATTTAATGCTCTCCTTTCGGCATGTCTCCCTATGCCATTTATGTTCGTCGGATGAAAGGCTCGAGAACTGATTAGTCCATCGCTCGTGACACTGTGTCAAGCTTTATGTAGGGTACTTAACCCTCCGTAATGAGTTGTTTCCTTAAGGAAGTAGAGGAGAAATGAGAGAATAATTGTGGACGGGGTTAATTTAGATTACTGTCCAAGGACAGTCTGTAGAATTTACCATCAATCTTTCCCTCCTTGGTAAAATTTTTAAGCATTTCGATACTTGTCATGGGTTTATGATTTACTAGCTTGTCAAACTCTGAAAAATGTGAAATTAATGGGGTACCAGAGGGGGGACATTTACAGAATTGCAGGAGAAAGTGAGGACTGCAGATGCGGAGATCAGAGCTGAAAATGTATTGCTGGAAAAGCGCAGCAGGTCAGGCAGCATCCAAGGAGCAGGAGATCAGGCAGCATCCAAGGAGCAGGAGAATCTTCCTGAAGAAGAAGGGCTCATGCCCGAAACATCGATTCTCCTGCTCCTTGGATGCTGCCTGACCTGCTGCGCTTTTCTAGCAACACATTTTCAGCATTTACAGAATTGCAGCCTTGTATGAATACTGCAAGGCGAAACCTTGATAGAAAGAGAACTCAGTTACTTGTTAAATTATATAAAGCTCGATGATTTCAAATGGGGTAACTTTATATCTTAATATATAAACAAACATATACCAATCTAGATTAAATGCTTGAAATGTACAGCAAACCAGGTGAATAAGCTGAATTTTTGTTCTGGGTTGAGGACCCCAACTTCGGGTGACCTTTGATTTTATTTATTTAATTATCCACTACCCCTACAAAAATAAATCAAGCCTTAAAATACTGACAACTTACATTTGTCCTTGAAGAACCATCTCCAACACTGACATATCAGTGGTCCTATCTACAGAGGTTAGCACTGCCAATGTAGACAGGAAAAGAGCGTGGGAGCCTCAAGATGATAGCATTTGTTTTCACAGAAGGCCATAGCTACAGACTGTCGTGGTGGTGGAAGGACAGTCAGTAAGCACAGCTGTGGCCCTAATGTTTATGCTGAAGGTGGGAACTAGCACAGCTGGGAGACTGCATCTCCAAATAAAAAAAAACTTTTTTTTATTAAGGAAAGGAAATAAGGATGAAAAGGCTGAACCAAAACCCATGGAATCAGATGCAGAGAAGGCGATGGCTAATGCTGCTTTGTGGGAATCGAGACTGAACACGGTTGAGAAGTCGCGAGTGGAGTACCGTGACACAGCACGGACACTTGCCAGGACCAATGAAACCTTAATGAACGATCGGTTTCAGGTAGAGAGAGATGCCATGGAAGTGATCACATACTTAAAGAAACAGGACTTAGAGAAAGAGACAATGGTAATAATCTTGTTTAATTGTTTAATTATGCATTTTAAAATGTTGTTTAATATGTATTTAATCTTCTCCCCATTGGAAAGATTTAAACGTGGAGAACTGAGAAAGATATACATGTGTTTCGAAGGTAACAACATGTTCAATGACTTTGGGTAGAAAGGGATTTTGAAGATGGGGTATCATTTCAGTGATATGGAGGTTATATTTGGTTCTTTGAGAAATGTCCCCATTGATATCT
This sequence comes from Hemiscyllium ocellatum, assembly GCF_020745735.1. Taxonomy (NCBI): domain Eukaryota; kingdom Metazoa; phylum Chordata; class Chondrichthyes; order Orectolobiformes; family Hemiscylliidae; genus Hemiscyllium; species Hemiscyllium ocellatum. The sequence continues at coordinate 103,812,167 of NC_083408.1, read as the reverse complement.
ACTAATGGGTATGTTTTTTTTTATATAGATATTTTTATTAGAAATTTAACATTTTAACAAATTTACAAAAATAAACAAAACTCTCAAGTACAAACATTGATATAGAAATAAATCTTAAATATACAATAATCAAAATTTAACAAAAGAAAAATACCGAAAGAGAAAAAACAAAACTCAATTAACTACTAATCTAACCTACAATTAGCCAGAGTGTATAATTGAGTCACTTACATCTTTCAAATAAGAGAAAATGAGAGAAAACAAGAAGTGGGGGGAAAAAAACCCCCCAACAATTAACATAGAAGTTGGATATTAAAATACTTGCTCGGAATGTGTTAACATCATATGTAACAAAACCCGTATTCGTGTGGGATTCCTCTTCCAAGGGGCCCCGGACCAGCCATGTTTGTAATCTCAATTAAATAAAAGCCCTTGTTAGGATAGCCAAAATATCTATGTAAAAGGGCTGCCATATTTTATAAAAAATAATTCGGTCTTTCGGTGCACCATATTTATAAGGAAGTCAAGGGGAATACATTCCATGATTAATCTATGCCAATTTGAAAATCCAGGGGAACATTTTTCCTTATATGGAAAGAGAGAACAGAAAATAATCTCTTCCTATTTGACATTCCAGGTGCACCACTTAACCGACTGATCAACCATAATCATCCGGGTAAATCCGAGACCCCCCGGGAGGGGAAACCCTATCTAAAACATCCCGAGCAAAGAGCATATAGAATTTACAAAAATAAAGGTTCTCTAATACACTCATAACAGTATAATAAAAAGGAAACTATTTCTAAATAATAAAAAAAAACATATTTGAATGGAGATTATCCCCCTTATTCCCAGGGGGTATCACTTCTTTTCCAACGGTCCATCATATTCTCTCCCAACCAGTGCCCCACCCTTGACCCAGGCGCTCCTTAATAGGATGAGGAGAATTCAGATATAATACCGAGCTAGAGTTAACAGTGAGCACCCTACCCCCCACCCACACCTGAGTATATTTGGTAGTATCAATACCATGTATAAACATATATAACTATAAAATTACAACTTCAACAAATTATAATTAAATATAATATAAAATAGCAAGGGAAAATAACCCCGCTCCTAGAGGCAAAAATAAAATAGAATAAGGGAACCACCTCTCCCCACCAACATTAACTAAACCCCCCGGTTTTTATATATATATATATACACATACATGCATACACACATATATGTACATACACACATACATACACACGTATAATAATAAAAAAACCCTAAGGGGAGGGAGAAAATCGTTAAATGGAGAGCAAATAAATAATTCCCTCTTCCCCCCTCCCCCCAAGATAATAATAAACAGTAAGATAGGAAAAAGAAAAAAAAAGGGGGGATATAAATCGGAGTGGGGAAAAGGCAAACCAACATACATTGTCTCTTACGATTTATTTAAGAGAGTCCAAAAATTCCTTAGCCTTTTCTGGTGATCTAAAATTATACCCGGATCCTTCGTGGTTAAAACATAGCGTCGCTGGTTAGCGTAAGGTGTATTGAATATTTAAGTCCCTTAAACACTTCTTCACCTCATCGAACGCCTTCCTCCTTTGGGCCAGAGCCGGGGAGAAGTCCTGAAATAACATGATCTTGGATCCTTTATAGATCATGGCTTTAGGATCTTTTCCAAGATTTCTAGAGGCATCTAGGAGTATCTGCTTCTCCCTATAGCTCTGCAGCCGGAATAGGACTGGACGTGGGCGCTGGTTTGAGCCAGGCCCACGTATTGCGACCCATTCTACCCACACCTGGCCTGATCCAGCCTCCAGATCCAAAAATTGTGGCAACCACTGCTCCAGGAATGCTGTGAGCTGGCCTTTCTCTTTCCGTTCGGGAAGGCCCAGCAAACGAATATTTTTCGGCGACCTCGATTATCGAGGTCGTCAATGTAATTCTCTAAGGTGCTCGAGAGTCCGGACCTGTTCCGCAGCCAATTGAGCTGCAGTTTCGGAATTTGCGGCCTTTAACTCCGCCCCTCCGACTCGGTGCTCGAGCTCCCGGATGTCTCGGCCGTGCTTCTGCAGCTCGGCCGAGAGTGATTCCCAGCGATGTCGGGACTCTTCGATAAATGCGTCGATCTTCGCATCCAGCTTGGTAATCATCTCCACAAGGCTCGTTATTGTTGGTAAGTCCCCCGGGGTGGCTATGGACGGCCTCAGCTGCAGCTGGAGAGGGAGAGGGTGGAGGAGGGGTTCCTGCTTGCTGAGAGCTGTGGGCTCTCCTCCCTTTAGCCATTTTTCCTAAGAGATTAGATTATTTAAATTTAATACTAACACTACCAAACAACTAATTATATTAAATAAGAGCTATTTTAGATTATTTGGTGAGTGTGGTGGGGGTGGGAGATCCACTTTGCCCAAGTCTTGGAAGGAGCACTGTAGGCTCAGACTTGCTGAGTCGCCACCATCTTGAATCTCCCTACTAATGGGTATGTTAATGAGCCCAGAACTCGGATGACGCCACATGATCAGCACCCACAGAGTGCAAGCAGCAACATGCTAGATTAAAAATATGTACCGAAGTTGTTCCGTTAATGAAAATGATCAACTGTCTGTTAAGTAAATTTATTGAGATTTTCAAGCAAATTGGACATACGTTACTTACCTTCTAATGTGGGAATGGTGATTTTATGTCAAGGAACAGAACACGAGAATAGGACAATAAAATAAAAGAATTGTGAATGCTACAACCACCTTCACTGGACTCAAATCTTTAACTCTGTGTTTTTTCTCCAAAAATGCTGCAAGCATTTTGCCTGATGACAATAAATTTAATGGAGAGGGGAACAAACCCTGAGGAGGAAGAACCATTAACAATATCAATTAACATAGGAAGTAAGGTGGTCAGGAGGGGAGTGAGAACATGGGTAGTGGGAGATCTGTGGACTAGGTGAAGTGTGGAGAAGGCATGAGGGAGATAGAAAAGACAGAGAGATTTGTTTTTTACATATATCAGTTATGAGAAAGGATAATGGACCATTGGCATTTCTCAAGGGAACCAAAAGCTATGCTTGCTTTGTAGAGAGTCTTGGTCACATAGAGTCATAGAGATGTACAGCATGGAAACAGACCCTTCGGTCCAACCCGTCCATGCCAACCAGATATCCCAACCCAATCTAGTCCCACCTGCCAGCACCCGGTCCATATCCCTCCAAACCCTTCCTATTCATATACCCATCCGAATGCCTCTTAAATGTTGCAATTATACCAGCCTCCACCACATCCTCTGGTAGCTCATTCCATACATATACCACCCTCTGTGTGAAAAAGTTGCCCCTTAGGTCTCTTTTATATCTTTCCCCTCTCACTAATCTAATCTATGCCCTCTAGTTCTGGATTCCCTGACTCCAGGGAAAAGACTTTGTCTATTTATCCTATCCATGCCCCTCATGATTTTATAAACCTCTATAAGGTCACCTCTCAGCCTCCGACGCTCCAGGGAAAACAGCCCCAGCCTGTTCAGCCTCTCCCTGTAGCTCAGATCCTCCAACCCTGGCAACAGCCTTGTAAATCTTTTCTGAACCCTTTCAAGTTTCACAACATCTTTCCGGTAGGAAGGAGACCAGAATTGCCTGCAGTATTCCAACAATGGTCTAACCAATGTCCTATACAGCCGCAGCATGACCTCCCAACTCCTGTACTCAATACTCTGACCAATAACGGAAAGCATATCAAACGCCTTCTTCACATGTAGAGAACTGTGTTCTGTGTGAACAGATTGACCTTGAAGAGGGTAGTCTATAGTTTCATCCGACCTGGGTTTACAGGATTAAATTTTGGGAACATATTACATAACTGTGGCTTGTATTTCCTTGATGGCTAAGATTACTGGTGTTGGCAATGTTAAAAGGATTTAATGTAATCAAAACAAAAAACTTTCTTTTGTGGCTGACAGATCAAAAACCATGAGACATAAGCCTAAAATTAGGGAGAAAGAAATTCTGGAGCAAATCAGGATACAACTTTTCACAAAAAGGCCACGAGCATCCTGACAGTCTATCTCCTTCAATTTGCACATGGGGTTTTGAAAACTCAGAATGATAGATTATTGCAAGGTAAGGGTATCAAGGGATATGGGAAAAGATTGGTAAAAGAAGTTGAGAGGTAGGTCAGTCATGATCAAAATGAATTGCAGAGTAGAGTCCACGGACTGACTGGGCTAAACCTATTCCTGTATTCTCAGTATTAGTTTTTACTTTGATTATGTCAAGTGCTTTTGGTACAGAATGGCTTAAGTGTTCATGAATTTACATGGCATATTCTGAGTCTTGGCATTTGAAAGGACGTGGAAAAAGTGAGGACTGCAGATGCTGGAGATCAGAGTCAAAAAGTGTGGTGCTGGAAAAGCACAGCTGGTCAGCCTTTTCCAGCACCACACTATTTGAAAGTGCTTGCCTGCATGAAGGGGATTAAAATGTGTCACTGAAATTTTCCACTCTCAAAGAGTTGAATTTTGTCAATGTAATTTCGGATTTTATATTTTTCAGATCACCAAACTGCAACAGCAATTAGTGGATCAAAAGCAACAAGCAGTTGAGGAAAACAAAACAATTGTAAGTGACTGAAGTTTTCCAGCTACAGCAGTATTTATGGCACTTGTCATCTTTGAAGGTTCGAGGGAAGCACTGGATTAAAGTATGTTGACTAGTAAAGCATATTTTAGGAAGTATGTCAAGATCTGGGAGAGGGTCTTGACAATTTACTTGGATAAGAAATTTGATTAACATAGAGAAACTAGTGTAAGTGGTGTTTTGCTGAAAGAAGGTTGAGAACAAATTTGATAAAGGTATTCAAAATTAGGAGAATGGTTTTGATGGGGTAAATAAGGAGACACTGGACTGAAATGTGTGCCAAACATCATAAGCAGCAAGTGATAGACAGAGCTAAGCAATTCCACAACCAACAGGTCAGAACTAAGCTCTGCAATCCTGCAACATTTTGTTGTGAATGGTAGTCGTCAATTATGCACCTCACTGAAGGAGGTGGCTACGCAAACATTCCCAGCTGCAATGATGGGGAGCCTAGCTCATCGGTGCAAAAGGTAAGGCAATAGCATTCTTCAGCCTCCAGAGGTTCCCAGCATCACCGTCTTCAGCCAATATGATTTACTTCTCGATATTAGGTAATCGTTGAAGCCACTGTGTAGGCTGTAGGCCCTGACAACATTATGCCAATAGTATTGAAGACATGCACCAGAACGTGCCACTCCCCAAGCCAAGCTGTTCCAGTGCAGTTACTATACAGGCATCTGCTTGATATTGTGGAAAATTGCCCAGTTATGTCTTTGTACACAAAAGCAGGACCCAGCAATTATCACCCCGTCAATCTACTCTCAACCATCTGTAATGGAAGGTGTCATCAACAGATTGATCAAGCAGCACTTGCTAAGCAATAATCTGCTCACTGATGCTTAGTTCGGGTTTCATCAGGGTTACTTAGCTCCTGATCTCATTACAGCCTTGGTTCTAACATGGATAAAGGAACTGGATTCCAAAGTTAAAGTGAGAGTAACTGCTATTGACATCAAGTCCGCATTTTCAGAATGTGGCTCTCACAAAGCTGGAGTCCATAGCAATCAGAGGGAAAACTTTCCATTGATTGGAGTAATACCGGGTACAAAGAAGATGGTTATGATTGTCAGAGGTCAGTCATCTCAACTCCAGGACATCTTTGCTGGAGTTCCTCATGGTAGGCTAAACCATCTTCAGCTTCAATACTGTTGTTTTCTCCATCCTAAGGTCATAACTAGGAATGTCTGCTCACGACTGCACAATATTAAGCACCATTCATGACTCCTCCAATACTGCAGCAGTCCTAGTGCAGCAAGATCTGGAGGTCCATTTGAGCTGAAAAGTGGCAAAAAAACATTTGCTCCACATTAGTATCAGATAATGACCATCCCCAATAAGAGAGAATTTAACAATTAACATTCAATGGAATTTATGAAGCCTCATTATCAACATTCTGGACCAGAAATTGAACTTAACCAGCCATATAAATACTGTGGCAACAAGAACAGGACAAAGGTAGGAATCGTGCATTAAGTAACCATCTTCCTGACTTCTGTTAGGCTGTCAACAATCCACAAGGCACAAGTGAGGAGCAAAATGGATGAGTGCTCCATCAACACTGAAGTTTAACACCATCAGGAAAAATCAGCCTGCTTGACTGGCATCGCATCCACAAATATTCACTCCCTCCACCAACAACACCCATCAACAGTGTGTATAATCAAGAAGGTCCACTGTAGAAATTCAACAGAGCTCCTTCAACAACCATTTCCAAACCTCTACCGCTACCATCTAGAATGACAAGGGCAACAAATGCATGAAAACACCACCACCTTCAAGTCTCCCTCCAAGGCACACTCCATCCTGACTTGGAAATATATCACTATTCATTCACTATCACTGGTCAAAACCCTGGAACTCTCTCCCTAATAGCATTGTGGATCTACATAAGCAAGTGGACAGTAACTAGAAAGCAGCTCATCACCACCTGCACAAAGGAAACTAAGGATGGGCAAGAAGTGCCACCCGAGCTAGTGACACTCACAGCTATGAATGAATAAACAAAAAAAGATTTAGCAATAATCAGTTCTACGTGGCGGCAGTGGAAATTGTTTTCATTGTTGAAATGTATGTCATGACCAGAAGGCATGAAGAGAAATCTGAAAGAAAACTATATTTTCTTCTTTATTTTCATCTTTAAATTCTGTTTGTGTTAAAAATACAAACAAGCTTGCTGAATTTATAAAATGGCCATACCTGATCATATATTTGCATTTCCAGGAGCTTTTGCACTCTTTGCATTGTGTAAACATTTCAGCTAAAGCTGACACAAAGTACTTGAAAACTTGCTTCCATCCAGCTCTGGGTAAAAGAAAACCTCAATGCTTTATATTAAAATAGGCACTATTGCTCTTACAGTTATCTTGTCACCTCACAATGGATACTTACATGGGGGAAAGTAATACTATAGTGTTAGCACAACAATCTTCCAAATAGCCCATTAAGATGGACTTTCACTTTCTGAAATGTCTGTCCTTGTCACATGAAGGAAATTGCTTAAGTATGCAAATCTAGGATTCTAAACCAGTTGCTATCTTAACATTACAGGAACACCAGCTCTAGATCTTACCAGTTAAGAGGCATGCTGTCCATCGCTTTTCTCTCTCGAAAGTACATCTCCAGAAAAAATCTTGGACTTTGTCTTCCAATCTGGACTAATTATCTGAGCATAAGAAATATTGCTGTGCCTTTTGACTGCATCCCAACTTCCAGGAAAATAATTGGTATAGGATTAACCAATTCATAGATTCCCAATTGGACATTGACTCACTGAACTCCACGTCACATACATTAATACCAGCATGCTTGACTTTTGGGAAAAGAAAATCATGAAGTGTAACTTGCCTTTTAGGTGTGTGTGTGTGTGTGTGTGTGTGTGAGAGAGAGAGCTAAAGAGTGAGAATGAAGTAGCAAAGAATCAGCCCTACATTTTGAAAGCTTATTAATAAACCCTACCTTTTATTTAATTTTAATTTATATTTCTATGGGTTTAATAAAAAGACAGGGTTTGGGAAATACTTTTAGCCTCAGTAAGAGTTAGGCTTAAAGAGGGAAAGGAGAAAAAGGTTTGAGGAGAAAAGCAATCCTAATTTAAATTCACCCCATTCTCTCTTTGCCCATGACATGTAGGATATAAAAGAAAGGACAGGAAGCAGTGCTAAATGGTTGCTCCTCAATCTAGAGGATGGTAGAGAGTTCACCCAAGGGTCTATATTAGAACGACTGCTTTTTAAATATATATCGATGATTTGGAATAGAGTAAAATTTCAATATTTCAATTTCAAGATTCTTGAGGGACTTACAGTAGGTATCGAGAGGTTAATTCAGAGGACATTATCTTAGAATAAGGAGCTGCCCAGTTAGGGGGGAGAGAGAGAGAGAGAGAGAAATAAGGAATTTCTTCACTCAGAGGGTAATGAATCTTTGCAACTTTTTATTGTAGAGGGCCATTAAGGGTGACATAGCTAGATTTTTAATCAGTAAGGGAATTGAGGGTTATGGGGAAAAGGCAAGAAAGTGAAGTTGAGATTATCAGATGCATGATCTCATTGAATAGCTCGATGGGCTGAATAGCCAACTTCTGCTCTTATCACCTGATCAAATCAAAAATAGATTCAAGGTTTTGGGCAAGGTGTGTAGAAAGGCTCTCTGGGGAAGAATGGTTCTTACCTCGTAGACAATTAATTGTAATGACCTGGAAATTCATGTGGTATCCAAATGTTTCAGGGAAATACAATTGGATCCTTAATTATTAGCAAATAACCTACATTTATAAGGAGTGCAGTGCTCTACCCAAGTAGTCACTGTTAGCTGAACTTGCTCTCACACCTTCATCTTCCTATAGGTTGAAAGCTACACTCAACAGTTAGAACAAATGCAAGGCAAAATGTTACAAAAAACAAAAGAAATACAGCTGATCCAAGAGGAACTGAACAGGGTAAAGGAGTTTAGGAAGAAACAAATTCTTTTGGAAAATGAATTGGATGATGTGAGTCTATTCAGATTTCCTATTTCTTTATGTACATCTTTAAGCAAATATATAGTTAAATACAAAACTGTTGCCACCTCTGTGTGGACATAATTTAAATTTATAATCAGTCTTAAAGTAAATACGCTGAAAACACAATATTCCAGACAACTTGCTCATTTATGTCACCTTTGTATCAGCGCCAGTCTCATATTTGCCTTCCACTGTGCCACTCTTCTGCAAATAATGCCTATATGAACAGGTTACTTATCATTAACAGTTGTCATTGGAATGCAAACTGTATTTCATTTATATGAAGTGAGAAGTTTCAGTTTGAAAGTAATTATATGAATCCAAGTATTTATTTTTTCTTTTTGTTCAATATAATATCCCATTTTCTGATAATTGTTCTATTCTGTCTTCCCATTCGCCATTTGTGGCTAAAAGGATAAGCAAGGAATTTACTCATTGCACAACTACTACTCTCATGCCAAAGCTAACAAATATTGCTGGTAACTCCCCCTCCTCCAAATTCCATCCATCCACCCTCAAAGACAGTTATTGTAGTGATAGGCCCTCTTATATATATTAGAGATGTACTTTGGTCCAACCTGCCCATGCCAACCAGATATTCCAACCCAATCTAGCCCCACCTGCCAACACCCGGCCCATATCCCTCCAAACCCTTCCTATTCATATACCCATCCAAATGCCTCTTAAATATTGCAATTGTACCAGCCTCCACCACTTCCTTTGGCAGCTCATTAAGAGGTTGTTTTCTCAACTTCCTTTTCTTATAAGGTGCTTAGATGTGTCATGTCACCCAACTTCATTGCTCGTTGCTCTCACTGCTCTTTTCAATTCATATCCTGTTCCAGTGCAGAACCAAGATTTCTCTGGTCGCTGTCACCAAAGGCATCCTTCTTCACTGAGATTTAATGCTTTTCCACCTCATTGTCCTTCACTTGTTTTAGGCATTCGAGCAGATTGAGCACCGCAATAAAAGCAGATGCTGGAAATCTGAAATAAACACATTCAGGCGACTGACTGTGTGGAGTTTGCACATTCTCCCCGTGTCTGCGTGGGTTTCCTCCGGGTGCTCCGGTTTCCTCCCACAGTCCAAAGATGTGCAGGTCAGGTGAATTGGCCATGCTAAATTGCCCGTAGTGTTAGGTAAAAGGGTAAATGTAGGGGAATGGGTGGGTTGCGCTTTGGCGGGTCGGTGTGGACTTATTGGGCCAAAGGGCCTGTTTCTACACTGTAAGTAATCTAATCTAATAAAAAGCAGAGAATGCAGGAGAAACCCAGTAGTTCTGCCAGCATTTGTGGGGAGAAAATCAGAATTTGCATTTCAAGTCCAAAGACTGTCCTTTGGTGGAGAGCCTTGGACGGAAACATTGTGCATTGTCAAAAAAAACTGAATCAATGGCATAACACAGGAATTGCAGCACTACGTATGCAGCAGAGCATTTTGTTATTCATTCCTGAGGCATGAGCATTTATGGCAGCACCAGTATTTGTGGCCTATGAGAAGCATAAATTGCCAGCTGCAGACAAGAGCAGGTAAGATGAGGAAATTGAATGAGGTGGAAAAGTTTATTTATTGTGGTTAAATAGTTAATAATTTGTAGCTTTTGCTAAATGTAAAGTTTATTTAGAAAATTAAAATTGTTTCTAAGTAATTGCAAGTATCATTTACAATATTCCATTTATGTTGAACCTTATGCTGGTGTTTGCACAAAAGTTGATTGTTTTCAAGTGAAGACATCGAAATATACATGTATGCATATCCAAAAGGGTTTTCTCCTGTTGTCTAGTACACAACTGTAAGATGGTAAATTGTTGTTTCCCCGTAAGACTTTCTTTGCATTTTTCACAATCTTGGGTCCAAAGAGCTTTACAGCTAATGCAGTGGTTTTGAGGAAAGGCCACTTTTGGATGTAAGTTGACACAACTGTGAAAAGTGGCAGATGGAGTTTAATTCAGATAAATGCGAGGTGCTGCATTTTACGAAAGCAAATTTTAGCAGGAATTATACACTTAATGGTAAGGTCATCGGGAGTGTTGCTGAACAAAGAGACCTTGGAGTGCAGGTTCATAGCTCCTTGAAAGTGGAGTCGCAGGTAGATAGGATAGTGAAGAAGGCGTTTGATATGCTTTCCTTTATTGGTCAGAATATTGAGTACAGGAGTTGGGAGGTCATGCTGCGGCTGTATAGGACATTGGTTAGGCCACTGTTGGAATATTGCGTGCAATTCTGGTCTCCTTCCTATCGGAACGATGTTGTGAAACTTGAAAGGGTTCAGAAAAGATTTACAAGGATGTTGCCAGGGTGGGAAGATCTGAGCTACAGGGAAAGGCTGAACAGACTGGGGCTGTTTTCCCTGGAGTGTCAGAGGCTGAGGGGTGACCTTATAGAGGTTTACAAAATTATGAGGGGCATGGATAGGATAAATAGACAAAGTCTTTTCCCTGGCGTCGGGGAGTCCAGAACTAGAGGGCATAGGTTTAGGGTGAGAGGGGAAAGATATAAAAGAGACCTAAGGGGCAACTTTTCACGCAGAGGGTGGTACGGGTATGGAATGAGCTGCCAGAGGAAGTCGTGGAGGCTGGTACAATTGCAACATTTAAGAGGCATTTGGATGGGTATATGAATAGGAAGGGTTTGGAAGGATATGGGCCGGGTGCTGGCAGGTGGGAATAGATTTGGTTGGGATATCTGGTCGGCATGGACAGGTTGGACCAAAGGGTCTGTTTCCATGCTGTACATCTCTATGACTCTATGGTGATCGACATTAGTGGTATTGATTAAGAACACTAAGTAGAGCCTCCCTGCTTTTCTTCAAGATGTGTCATCAGATCATTTGCATGTACCTGACTGGGCAGATGGAACTTCAATTTAACATCACATCCTAAATGTGCTATCACTTGGAAAAGATGCTCAGTACCAGTGCAAATTTTAGGAGTTAAAGGGGAGATGCAGAACAAAATAAACTTTTCCTCCATTCTTTTCTTTTCTTCTCTCAGATAAAGGATACAATGAACACAACAAACAAACAACACAAAGAAACACTAAGACAGCTGGAAAACAAGTTTTTTGAAGAAAAGGTATGTGAACAGGAAACAGGAGCCCACCCTGAAACCAATCCAGTCTCGCATATACTTTAATGGGATTTAATTAAGTGTTTTACAGTAAGTCCGTGGTTGATCATGAAGATGATTTTCCTTCCTTTTCTTCTACTGTGTGCTAGTATTGTGACTTCTGGGCCTAAAAGGAAGACCAGAGCCTTCCAGATAGGATGGAAGGCTAGGAGGGATGGGTAGTTTGAGGGCAGGGGCAGATTACAGTGAGGTGGTCACCTGGAGTCTTTTAATGAATAACTCAGAAATAACATTTGTAGAAGTCTTGGGTGTAAAAGCTAACAGTGGATACTGCAAGAAGAACATGAAAAGAAGTAGTATATAAAATGTTTCAATATTAAATAGAAAGATAATACTTTAGTAACTTATCAATTCCTTTGAGTTTTAACAAAGTCTACTGATTTGGAGGGACCTTGTAGTACTAGAGAACTGAAATAACCCATGTACCACTGAAATTGTTTCATCACTGAAGATATAAAACAAATGCTGGACAATGGAGAAAAAAAATCACAAAATGTAGGCCTGCCAGCAAATCTGTTGGCACCTGAAGGAGCTGAGATCCTGAATTTCAGTGTTAGGTCCTTGTAACTGAACACTCAAACAAAGGCTTTTGACCTGAAATGTTATATCTTTTCTCTTTTGAAATGCTGGCAACTAATTGTATTTTTCTTGCATGACTGGTTTTGATACCTAGGATACTGGCTGTAGCTCAACTGACTCATCCAAAACCGACCTTAAAGAAAAAGTATCATATGGCTATGGAATTGGTCATATACTGAAATGATCATACTGTTACAGCACAGAAGCAGATCCATTCAATTTTCTTCAGTTGAGCTACTTAGTCTAATTCTACGTTCTTCTTCACAATAGTCCTCTTTTGATGCTACTTTCTAATGACCTTTTATGAATAAGTAATATACGCTGTCGCAAGATGACATAGAATTCTCCCTTTTAAGAAAATCAACAGAAATGGAAATGAGAGTTATTACTTTATTATTGTTATAAAGCTACCAATGGCAATTATTAAGCTGAAGTGAAGTGTTCTGTGCTTATGTCACTATTATGTACTTTCAGATGCGTTTGGAAAGGGAGGCAGAACAGAGACTAATTCAGCTGACTGAACAGGCTCACACTGAAGCTATTATGTAAGTTTCTGATTATACTCCCAGATCTTGATATATTTACTGCACGAATAAAATGTCATTTAACAAGCAATAAATAGTTATTATGGAATTTTTCTAAGCAATCTGTAGAAGTGAATAAATATCTTAATTAGCCCATGATATCATTTGAGTAGCATACAAAATTGGCAGAGTATCAGGAAACAGTTGTGTTCAATTGATGTATTTTGGGTTGGAGAAAAGTTTTTAGTGGAGTTTACCAGAAGTTGGTATTGAGATCTTTGAATTTCCTGACCTATTTTAATAATCTGGATCTTAGTGTGCATTGGACAAATTGAAAATTAGTGGATGATAGGGAACTCAGAAGCAGTGTAAACTGTGAAGAGGACTGTATATGAAATAGGTGCCAGAGGAAGTGGTAGAGATAGATACAATTACAATATTTCAAAGAGATTTGAACAGATACGTGAATAAGAAAGGTTTAGAGGGACATGGGCCAAATGCAGGCACCTGGGATGAGTTTAGTTTAGGAAACCTGGTCGGCATGGACAAGTTGGGAAGGGCTTGTTTTTATGCTGTCTGTCTATGACTCTGTGACAGTGTATAACTATATAAAAAAAGACAATTTGGTACAATGAGCACATAGGTGACAGATGATGATCAGTGCAGAGAAGTGTGAGGTGATGCATTTTGGTTGAAAGAATGTGGACAAACAATAGAAAATAGACTGTACGATACCCAGCAGGAGCAGAGGGACACATATATGCACAGATAACTAAGGGTGGCAGGATATGTGAAGAGAGCAGTTAACAATGCATATACTATCCTTAGTCTTTATTAATAGGGACAAGGAGGTTATTCTGAACTTTTACAGGACACTTTTTAACCCTCAGCTGAGGAGTATTGTGTCCAATTTTGAATGCTACACAATTTTGGAAAGATGTGAACACATTGAGAGATGACAGAGCAATTTACAAAATGATACCAGTGATGACAATCTTCAATTTTGATGATTGATTGGAGAAATTGAGCTGTTGTTTGTGGGAGAAGAAGACTGCAAGGAGATCTGACAGATTCTGATAGAGTAAATAGGGAGAAACTGTTCCTGCTTGTAAATGGCTCAAGAACAAGAAGGCACAGGTTTAAAATTATTTGCTAATTTAACAGATATAATTCAAGAAAGAAACTTTTTCACACATCAAAACAGCCAAGTTTCTGGTATTGAGACTGGCTCTAATGCAATGAGGGGTATGTTGGGTTCCAAGAGATTGATTGTGTTGTGGGCTCTCTAGTCCGAGGCACAGACAGACATTTCTGTGGCCAGCAGCAAAATATCAGAATGGTGTGTTGCCTCCCTGGTGCCAGGATCAAGGATATCTCAGAAAGGGTACAGAATGTTCTTGAGAGAGAGAGAGTCCAGCAGAAGGTCATTATAAACATTGGAACCAACGACCTAGGAAGGGAAAAGGATGAGATTGTGAAGGGAGAATATAGAGAGTTAGGCAGGAATTTAAAAAGGAGGTCCTTGAGAGTAGTCATATCTGGATTACTCCCAGTGCTACGAGCTAGTGAGAGTAGGAAAGGAGGATAGAGCAGATGAATGCATGGCTGAGGAGCTGGTGTATGGGAGAAGTATTCACATTTTTGGATCATTGGAATCTCTTCTAAGGTAGAAGTGACCTGTACAAGATGGGCGGATTGCACCTGAATTGGCAGGGAGATTTGCTAGAGCTGCTCAGGAGGATTTAAACTAGTAAGATAGGGGGATGGGGATCCCAGGGAGATAGTAAGGAAAGAGATTAATTTGAGACTCGTACAGTTGAGAAAAGAAGTGAGTCAAACAGTCAGGGCAGACAGGGACAAAGCAGAGACAAGGTAGGACTGATAAATCAGACTGCATTTATTTCAATGCAATAGGCCTAACAGGGAAGGCAGATGACTCAGGGCATGGTTAGGAACATGGGCATGGTTAGGAACATGGATATCATAGCAATTACAGAAACATGCCTCATGAATGGACAAGACTGGCAGCTTAATGTTCCAGGATACAAATGCTACAGGAAGGACAGAAAGGGAGGCAAAAGAGGAGGATGAGTGGTGTTTTTGATAAGGGATGGCATTACAGCTGTACTGAGGGAGGATATTGCCGGAAATACATTCAGGGAAGTTATTTGGATAGAACTGAGAAATAAGAAAGGGATGATCACCTTATTGGGGTTTTATTATAGACCCCCCAATAGTCAGAGGGAAATTGAGAAACACATTTGTAAGGAGATCGCAGTTATCTGTAAGAGTAATAGAGTGATTATGGTAGGGGATTTTAACTTTCCAAACATAGACTGGGATGGTCATAGTGTTAAAGGTTTAGATGGAGAGGAATTTGTTAAGTGTGTACAAGAACATTTTCTGATTCGGGATGTGGATGTACCTACTAGAGAAGGTGCAAAACTTGACCTACTTTTGGGGAATAAGGCAGGGCAGGTGACTGAGATGTCAGTGAGGGAGGACATTGGGGTCAGTGACCATAATTCTATTAGTTTTAAAATAGTGATGGAAAAGGTAGACCAGATCTAAAAGTTGAAATTCTAAATTGGAGGAAGGCTTATTTTGACAGTATTAAGCAAGAACTTTCAAAAGTTGATTGGGGACAGATGTTTGCAGGTAGAGGGATGGCTGAGAAATGGGAAGCCTTTAGAACTGAGATAATAAGAGTCCAGAGACAGTATACTCCTGTTAGGTTGAAAGGAAAGGCTGGATGACGAGAGAAATTGAGAGTTTGGTTAAGAAAAAGAAGGAAGCATTTGTCAGGTATAGACAGGGTAGACCAAGTGAATCCCTAGTAGAGTATAAAAGCAGTAGGAGTATACTTAAGAGGGAAATCAGGAGGGCAAGAAGGGGACATGAGGTAGCTTTGGCAAATCGGGTAAAGAATTTTTACAAATACATTGAGGACAAAAGGGTATCTAGGGAGAGAATAAAGCCCTCAAAGATCAGCAAGGTGGTCTTTGTGTGGAGCCGGAGGAGATAGGGGAGATACTAAATGAGTATTTTGCATCAGTGTTTACAATGTAGAAGGACATGGAAGATATAGAATGTA
Source organism: Hemiscyllium ocellatum (assembly GCF_020745735.1). Taxonomy (NCBI): domain Eukaryota; kingdom Metazoa; phylum Chordata; class Chondrichthyes; order Orectolobiformes; family Hemiscylliidae; genus Hemiscyllium; species Hemiscyllium ocellatum. Next base: position 103,796,223 of record NC_083408.1, on the reverse strand, counting down.
GAGAAATAGATGGTGCCATCTTGATAAATGTCCATATTACAGAGGAGAAGTGATGTATGGCTTGAAATGCATAAAAAATGTATAAATCTTCAGGGCCTGGAAGATTAGATTAGATTAGATACCTACAGTATGGAAACAGGCCCTTCGCCCCAGTAAGTTCACACCGAGTGTCCAAAGAGCAACCCACCCAGACCCATTCCCGCACCTTATATTTACCCCTGATTAATGCACCTAACACTATGGGCAATTTAGCTTGACCAATTCACCTGGCCTGCACATTTTGGATTGTGGGAGGAAACTGGAGCACCCAGAGGAAACCCACGGAGACACAGGGAGAATATACAAATGCCACACAGACAGTTGCCCAGGCAGGAATTGAACCTGGGACCCTGTGAGGCAGCAGTGCTAACCACTGAGCCATTGTGCCACCCATTGGGAAACTCTGTGGGAAGCTAGGGAAGTGATTGCTGGGCCCCTTACTGAGATATGTATATCATCGATAGTCACAGGTGAGGTGCTGGAAGACTGAAGGTTGGCTAATGTGGCGCCACTATTTAAGAAAAGTGGTAAGGACAAGCCAGGGAACCATAGACCAGTGAGCCTGACGTCAGTAATGGGCAAGTTGTTGGACGGAATCCTGAAGGACAGGATGTAAATGTATTTGGAAAGGCAAGGACTGATTAGGGTTAGTTAACATGGCTTTGTGCATGGGACATCATGTCTCACAAATTTGATTGATTTTTCTGAAGAAGTAACAAAGAGGATTGATGAGAGCAGAGCAGGAGATGTGATCTATATGGACTTCAGTAAGGTGTTCAACAGAGTTCCCAATGGGAGACTGGTTAGCAAGGTTAGATCACATGAAATACAGGGATAACTAGCCATTTGGATACAGAACTGACTTGAAGGTAGAAGACAGAGGGTGGTGGTGGAGGGTTGTTTTACAGACTGGAGGCCTGTGACTAGCGGAGTGCCACAAGGATCGGTGCTGGGTCCACTATGTTTTGTCATTTACATAAATGATTTGGATGTGAGCACAAGAAGTAGAGTTAATAAGTTTGCAGATGGCACCAATATTGGAGGTGTAGTGGACAGTGAACAAGGTTACCTCAGATTACTAAGGGATCTTGATCAGATGGGCCAATGGCTTGAGAAGTGGCAGATGGAGTTTAATTTAGATAAATGCGAGTTGCTGTAAATTGGGAAAGCAAATCTTAGCAAGACTTAATGGTAAGGTCCTTGGGAGTGTTGCTGAACAAACAGACTTGGAGTGCAGGTTCATAGCTCAAAGTCGAGTCACAGGTAAATAGGATAGTGAAGAAGGCATTTGGTATGCTTTCCCTTATTGGTCAGACTATTGAGTACAGGAGTTGGGAGGTCATGTTGCAGCTGTACAGGACATTGGTTAGGCCACTGTTGGAATATTGCGTAGGATGTTGTGAAACTTGAAAGGGTTCAGAAAAGATTTACAAGGATTTTGCCAGGCTTGGAGGATTTGAGCTACAGGGAGAGGTTGAATAGGCTGGGGCTATTTTCCCTGTAGCGTCAGAGGCTGTGGTGTGATCTTAAAGAGGTTTATAAAATCATGAGGGGCATGGATAGGATAAATAGACAAAGTATTTTCCCTGGGGTAGGGGAGTCCAGAATTAGAGGGCATATATTTCGGGTGAGAGGGGAAAGATATAAAAGAGACCTAGGGGTAACTTTTTCACGCAGTGGGTGGTACTTGTATGGAATGAGCTTCCAGAGGAAGTGGTGGAGGCTAGTACAATTGCAACATTTAAAAGGCATCTATATGGGTGTATGAATGGGAAGGGTTTGGAAGGATATGGGCTGGGTGCTGGCAAGTGGGACTGGATTAGATTGAGATATCTGGTCGGCATGGACAAGTTGGATGGAAGGGTCTGTTTCCGTGCTCTACATCTCTATGACTGTATGACTCTGTGCTTTGTGTCTGGTATGCATTGTCTGGAAGTTGTGAAAGGAGAGGCTATAGAAGTATTCAATAAGTCACTGTATGATCATTGAATAGAAAGTAGGGTAGTGTGCTGGAAGTCAAACCCCCTGATCCCAGAATTGTCATAAAAGTTTCATGTTCTTCAGTTTATCTGGTATTATTATCTGTTTAGGCTCAGGTTAACAGAAAGTTTATTCAGGCTTTGAATAACTTACTGGAGGGAAATACAATATATCCCCTTCTGGAAGTCTGACGGCTTCTGCCAGTATTGCTCAGACCCACAAGCTATCCAGGAGTCAATCAAATTTGGCAGGCTGATGGTTGTCATCTATAATTGCTCACATTGCCGCAAACGAACTTGCTACTTGTTGCCCAGCTGAATCTCACTTTATGCCCGACCCCTCATCTCATGACAGCCCATCTTCAAGCATTTGTTGCACCGCTTAAACAAAGCAGCAGTGTCAACAGCAAATACAATGAGTTTTGCTGACGTGTCCTTAAAATGTGCAGAAGTTCCTTCCATAGCCCGTATTTTTAAAAGCCTGTTTTCCATTTCAGTAAACGGTCAAAAATACAGAATAATAAAAAGATAGTCTTTACACAGTGAGCCAAATGGCCTCTTTCTATGCAGTAATAATTCTGTGATTTTGTGATATGCGTGGGAGAACAGGAGAGCTCTGAACTGAGTAAGAAAATAATAAAGAGGACAGTGACATCACAGAAGGTGCTTTATTTATCCTTATTTCTGTTACAGAGACATTCATGCAGTTTTATAATCCTTTCACCACTTGAGGGCATCCTAAGGCATTTTACATACAGTCATGTTCTTTTGAATCACAGTCACCATTGCAAGAGGAATAATTGCAGCTCGTATCCACCCAACAAAATCCCACAAACAACAATGAGGTATTGAGCAGATAGCACATTGGGTAGTGAGCAGATAACACATTTGTGAGTGTTAGTTGAGGGATAGATATAGGGAAAGCTCCCTGTTGCTTCTTTTACCAGTGCTATTTTATACCTGATTGAAGGAGCAGACGGAGCATTGGTTTATTAATGCATCCAAATGACAACACCTCCAAAAGTGCTTCTGTGAAAGTTCCAAATGCTGTTTTTGGTAACCATGAAAGCATCAACTATTGCATATCAGATAACATAAGATGCTCATTCTCATCAAAAATATTAAGGCCGAGTGATATATACCCTCAAAACAGAAAAGATTTACTTTGTTTGAGATTATTTACTTTTTCAAAAATAATTATGGTGATAAGAACTTCCTTTTTAATGAGGAATATGATCACTGCTAGTTGATATCCTGGAGACAAAGGCACTAGTTATAATCATGCAAAGCATTATTGACTTTTTCTGTCGAAGATGGATGATGAACCATCACAAGCTAAGTTCAGTGATTTCCATGGAGTGCAATATGTTGAAACACTACGACCCAGCAGATGCTTCACTTCATATTCCTCAGCAACCTGTTTTCAGAAGTTTGTCTCAGTTTCTGTTCTACAGGATGGAGTCTATTGAATTGAAATGCCTTTATTGGTATTAATAATGAAATATTGCTTCTGTCCAGTTCTAACTCTGGAATAACATTGAAATATTTTTGAAACAGAGACCATAGTTTTTAAATGATCGCTTGTTAAAAAGAAATGTAATGTATGGGCAACAAGCAGAGCATGATTAAATAAATTGTGTAGAAGGTCATCAATACAAACTTGATGGCCCGATTGCCTATGACCAACAATCGAGAATATGGTGCTGGAAAAGCACAGCAGGTCAGGCAGCATCTGAGCTTTGTCAAGAATATGACCAGCAGTGCTAATTCTGTAGTTATTCAAATACTGTTCCTGTCATCCCACAGGAATCTTAATGAAAGAACTCGTTGTGTCTTCAAAGAAAACATAAGGCTACATGAGATGGTGAAGATCTATAAGAAAGATGAAGAATATATGAAGAAGTCTCACAAGACTCTTGAAGAAAAAAGCACACAGCTGGAGAGTGAAAAGGTGTTGTATTAATTGAAGACTGAGCAAAATGTATGTTTTTTATGAAACTCAATTCTGTAAACAGAACTGTGGAAACCTCAAATTTAGAAAGGTCATAGCTGTAAGGTTTGAGGTCTAGACTTATTTTAGGGCATAAAGTTTTGTGCAATGTTCCTTTCTGTTATATTCTTGAAATTCAGAAGAGTATAAGGTGACTTAAAGGATACATACAAGATTCTCAGTAGTTTTGACATTGTGTGTGTCTGTTTCCCCTTGTGAGAGAATCTAGAAAAGGAGATACCCTTTCAAAACAAAAGGTCTTCCATTTAAGAAAGAAATGAGTATTTTATTCACATAGAGGGTTGCAAATCTTTGGAAATGTTCTTCAAAAAATGGTAGAAGCAGAATCTGAGTATTTTTAAAGTGGAAATCGGTAAATCGAATATAAAAACAAATTGCCCTCTTGTTTATGCTCGTATGGTCCCTGAATTTAATTTGACAATTTCTCATTTAAAACATCAATTTTTTTTAACTATAGTAATCATAGTGGACAATTATTCATTTCACTTATTACTATGAATGAAAATACTTATTTGAAAACTATTTCTTATTCACTTAGAATGATACCCTGGGTATGCTTAAGAATTTCAAGTACCCTGAATTTGTTTTGACTGTACAGAATTTTTATTTGTGAAAAAAAATATTTGGTGTATCTCAGTGAAGTCACCCTGAACTGAGTTTTTCCCAGACTGTAGAGCTTAAAAATTCTTTAATCTTCCCTGACAACCTATTTCCTTTACTCTTGCATCTTCTCTCGTGCTTACATGTTTTTACATCTTTTATTATAACAGTCCCATTCAATTCTTGTTCCAGGAAACTAATGAGCTATTAGTGAAAGAAAAAGTGTCACAGTCGAGGCAGCAGAGAAAAAAGATCAGCGAGCTTCAAAGAAAAGTGGAGAACCTGGAAAAAGCACTGGGACTCATGGCATCTGAGTTTGAAGCAGAAAAGCAAGCAATCAAACGAGAAACTGAACTTAGACTAGCAACTGGTAAGGTAGAGATTGCCAGGCTGCAGGCAGTGATTAAATTGAAAGATAAAGAGATGAATCGAGTGAAGAAGCTTGCCAAAAACATCCTGGATCAGCGCACTGAAGTGGAATTGTTTTTCCTGCAAGCGTTGGATGAAGTGAGGCAGCAGATCTTCCACAGTCGGGCTCACTACAAGCGGGCAGCCCAAGTTGCATACCAGAAATTAATGCTGAAGGCAAGTACTGGCAAGGAGGAATATCCCAAAATCAGGACCTTTAACAAAAGTGAGCATAGCACAAACTGTGTGTACCAAGATATGGAAGAAGCTGATAAGTGGTATGTTAATATTGTTAGTTTTGTTTTATTTTATATAATGCCTTATATACATTGATAAAGCTGTTGTGAAAATGCGTACAGATTCTTAAAATTTTTTTGGTGGAGATGGTGACATAATGATAATATCACTGCATCAGTAATCAAGAGATCCAAGTTAATTCTCTGGGAACATGTGCTCACTTACCACCATCCATACATGTGTCTCCCAACTGAAAGCAAGTGATGTGACTGATGCTTAAATTCCCTCTGAAATAGCCTACCAAGGCACTCTGTTCATGGGCAGTTAGGGTTGGGTAACAAATGCTGGTCTTGCCCATGAAACCTGTATCCCATATAAGAATAAAGATTAGATTGGATTCCTGACAGTGTGGAAACAGGCCCTTCGGCCCAACAAGTCCACACCGACCCTCCAAAGAGTAACCCGTTCAGACCAATTTCCCTCTGACTAATGCACCTAACACAATGGGCAATTTAGTATGGCCACTCCACCTAACCTGCACATCTTTGGACTGTGGGAGGAAACCGGAGCACCTAAAGGAAACCCACGCAGACATGGGGAGAATGTGCAAACTCCACACAGACAGTCGCCCAAGGCTAGAATCGAACCCAGGTCCCTGGCGCTGTGAGGCTGCAGTGCTAACCACTGAGCAACTAAGCCACCATGTTTAGAGAAGCAAAACTTGGAACAAATGCATAATTGTTTTTAATGTGTTTTTAGAATTTGGGGAATTCAGGGAATTGAGACGCAACAAATTTATAGAACTTGCTAATCAATTTATTTTGGCATGGTATTTAAGTTACTGTTGTTTGCTTCTCTTGCCCACAATCTCTCCATTAATTTTATTCTTAAATAAATCCATATGACGTTTTCTAGCACTCATGTTGGAAAAGTAAATATCTCTGACTTAACTTGGGAGCAGAAAGAAAAGGTCCTGCGCCTACTGTTTGCAAAGATGAATGGAGTCCAAACAAATAGGTATGTTGCATTGAAAGGTAGATACCTTAATTGTGAATTTCAGAACATCAGATTGAATTACAATGCTCAGAAATGGTGACCGATATAGTGAATGCCATACAATATTCAAATTGTGCCAGCCCTCACCTTCCATCTATTTATTACTTTTATTATTTTGCAGTTTTCACTTGGATAATTTATTTGTCAATGAAATATCTGATACAACACACTTTTAAAAGCCGTGCCTTCAAATTATCTGATAATTCTATGTTTTGGCACTAAATTCCCAATTTACTTTGTTATTTATGCTGTTTGCTTCACTTGGATGAGCACTGAAAATGTGTTAACATAGAAATCATAGAATCTCTACAGTGTGTCCATTTGTCCAACAAGCCCACACCGCCTCTTCAAAGAGCATACCACCATGCTGCCCTATCCCTGTAACCCTGCATTTCTCATGGCCAATTTGTCAAGTATGATTTCCCTTGTGAAGCTTGATCAAATCATGTATTTATAAATACTTTTATTTATAATAGACTCTAACATTTTTCCAATAGCACATTTTATGTTTACTGACCTATCTGTTGTTTGACTCATTCCCTTTTTCAATAAATTTTTATACATCGGCAGTTTTCCAATCCTCTTGGACACGTCCAAAATCTAAGGCTTCCTAGAAGATTACTGCCAGTGCATCTAACTATCTCTGAAAGCAGTGCTTTTTAGAAATGCAGAAAGCTTGGTTAATGCTAGTGAATTTATTGCACCTCTTGCAGCAATGTGCTTCGTGCAGGAGTTTCTTTTGCACAAGTCCAGATTAAGAATGATACTTTGGTATCACTTTTCACTTCACTTTCTATGTGCCTGTCGTGTTCCTTTGAAGTGGTGTCACAGGTACACAGAGTGGTGAAGAAGGCATTTGGCATGCTTGCCTTCATCAATCAGAGCACAAAGCAAAGGAGTTGGGACATCATATTACAGCTGTACAAGACATTGGTGAGGCCATGTTTGGAGTACAGCATACAATTCTGGTCTCCCTGCTATATGAAGGATGTGATTAAACTGGAAAGGTGTAAAAAGATTTACAAAGATGTTTCTGAGATGGAAGGTTTGAGTTATAAGGATAGGCTAGGACTTCTTTCTTTGGAATGCAGGAGGTTGAGGGGTGCCCTCATGGACGTTTATAAAATGAGGGGCATGATAAGGTGAATTGCTGAGGTTTTTTCCCCAGGATAGGGATGTGGGGTCCAAACTAGAGGGCATAGGTTTAAAATGAGAGGAGGAAGATTTAAGAGGGACCTGAGGGACGACCTTTTTCACACAGACGGTGGTGCATGTATGGAACAGGCTGTCAGAGGAAATAATAGAGGTGGGTACAATTACAAAATTTAAAGGTTATTTGGACAGGTACATGGATAGAAACCGTTTAGAGGGATTTGAGCCAAATTCAGGCAAATGGAACTAGTTTAGTTTGGAAATCTGGACAAGTTGGGCTGAAGTGTCAGTTACCAGGCTGTAAAACTCTCTGATAAAACAAGCAGGAGCCTGGAACAACACAGCAAGCCAGGCAGCATCAGGAGATGGTGGAGTTAATGCTTTGTTGTAAACCTTCAGGACTCTGTGACTCTAAGTGACTTGTCCTGAGTTTGCATAAATCTCTTCTAGGAAGAAACTAAACTTGCTTCTAAACTCAACCCTGGTGTCTTCTGAACTGAAAACAAAGCTAATCCCCTAAACTTTTTTTCACCGGGTCAAAATCCTGAATTACCTCGTGAATGGCATTGTGGGTCAACCCACAGCTGGTGGACTGCATGCTTTAAGAAACCAGTTCACCAGCATCTTCTCAAGGGCAACTAGGGAAGGGCAATATATGCTGGACAGCCAGCAACATCCACATCCCACCAGTGAATTGAAAAAATTTACCTGACCTGTCGTATAACATAATGTAAGTATGTGTGAAGTTCTATCCTTTAATATCATTGGTTCTGCAGTTAGCTGCATAATTAAATGTTAGCTTCAGTCACTGTCTGAGAGGATTATGTGACTTTGTTCTCTTTTAAAGAAAACCCTTCAGAGAAGTAACTCAACCCCGCCCCCCCCCACCCTGTTTTTATTTTGAAATTTAAATTCCAAGAATTGTATTATTGCACCTTTCATCATTTGGTTCAGGAAGGAATTCTTTGATTAGGTAGAGTGATGAAACCATTACACTATGTCTGGCTACACTCATTGCTGAAAGGACTGGCTATAATGTTAATAGCCTTGTCAGTAGACTTGTCAGCAATGGTTGCCGGAATTAATATTTTGTAAATGATTTTACATTTTCTTTGCTAGCTTTTTGGTTTACTCAATTCTTGACTATTCAATAGGTTAGTGTGCATGCAGTGTGTGCATAATCCATATTATGAATCTCTCATTTACTTGTAGTCTGAAGAGGAAACAACTTCCTGAAAATGGAGTGACTGCAAAGGAGCCAGAAGCAGCTAGGTAAATATCCTTCAGTACAAATAGTTTAATTTTATTCTTCAACAGCTGTGCAGAGAATGTAATTTAATTATGTACTTCCATGAGTATTGTAATAAAGTGATGCTATACATTTTGGAAGGATGCTATGAAATTGAAAGGATTCAGAAAAGGTTTACAAGGATGTTGCCAGGGTTGGAGGATTTGAGCTATAAGGAGAGGCTCAATAGGCTGGGGCCGTTTTCCCTGGAGCGTCAGAGGCTGAGGGGTGACCTTATAGAAGTTTATAAAATCATTAAAGGCATGGAAAGGGTAAATTGACAAGTCTTTTCCCTGAAGTGGGGGAGTCCAGAACTAGAGGGCATAGGTTTAGGTGAGAGGGGAAAGATATAAAAGGGGCCTGAGGAACAACATTTTCACGCAGAGGGTGGTATGTGTATGGAATAGGCTGCTAGAAGAAGTTGTGGAGGCTGGTACAATTACAGCATTTAAAAGGCATCCGGATGGGTACATGAATAGGAAGGGTTTGGAGGGATATGGGACGGGTGCTGGCAAATGGGACTAGATTAAATTAGGATATCTGGTTGGCATGGACGAGTTGGACCAAAGAGTCTGTTTCTGTGCTGTACATCTCTATGACTAAATGTAGGCATATACTGATGGCCCGATTATGGTGATTTGATTGAGGGTGGATTTCCATCTTTGCCCATTAGATGACCTATCATTACCGGAGAATGAACTTATGCTCACAAGTTAAAATAACAAAGTCTGCATCGTCCTGAAGGCCGTTTGATGCTAGCATTGGGGTGTGCTGGGTAACCTTCAAGTTGCAGTTTTTCTCATTTCCTCCCTTTTGGTTTCCTGATTGTACATGGATTTATGGATGGAAGCAGTCAAGTTGTTCAGAAACTAGTACAGGCTGGGGAGTGGGAACAAGAAAGAACTTGCCTTTTGATTTTGTCATCTCCTTGCCCCTGCCTCCTCACAGCAGTTGACATCATCCTCAGCCGTGTTCAACCCATTCCTTGCACATTTACTCTCCAGGACCACAATAAGGGATAGAGGTCCCCTTGTCCTCGCCTTCCATTCTCCACATTTGAATCTACATTCAAAGGATCATCTTCTGCCTTATCCTGCAGGATATCACCAGCAAACACATCTTCCCTCACATCTTTCTGTGACCCTGGTCTACTCCTCCATTGCTGCAAACATCTCATTTCCTGCCTACTTACACCCAAATTGCACCTTATGATGCAATTGCAGAAACTGTAACGCTTGGCCCTTTACCTCCTGGCTTCTCACTCTATAAGGCCCCAAATTCTCCACATCTTTGTAATTTGTTTTTTTCAGTTAGAACTCGTCTTTATTATTATTAGCATGTCTTCTATGTCTTGTCTCCTCCACATCCATAAGGACAATCTGTTTCTTTTATTCAACGACACATTTTATCTCCAATTTTCCTTAACATTTCCCAGACTTGTTCTTCTGTTCTATTTGTTCCTTCTCAACATCACAAAACCAATGATGATTCCAACTCTGGGTTGGAAGAAGTGATGTTGGTCTCAGAATGTTAACTGTTTGTCTGTCTCCATGGATGCTCTCAGATGTATTAAGTTTCTCTAGCACTTTGTATTTTTACATCAGATATTTTTGCATCAGCAGTATTTTTCTTTCATTACAATAAGGCTCTTTCAGATCCAGTGAATGATTTATGTATACCCAACATTTTACTTTTGCAGTATGGGTTAAAGGGGGATTAGTTAATATATCAGCACTGTATAGTTTAGAAATATTTGTCATAAATGTGTATGTTGCGTAAATGTTGTTTCCTGATGGCTAGCTCACTTTAATTATTTTCCGATGTATATTAAACTGGGGAATGGGCTTCAAAGTGGGAAAGAACCACAACAGACTGAAAGTGAACCAACACTTCTTATTGCAGTGGCAGCACCATGGGATGTCCTTCCCTTTTCTTAATTTTTTGCCTGAAAAACCTCAATATCTGAACCAAAGGGACTGTCATACCTAATATAAGGCAAAGCAAAGAACTGCAGATGCTTCTTCCAGTTCTGAAGAAGGGTGACTAGATTCGAAATATTAACTGCTTTATCTCCGCAAATGCTGCCAAAACTGCTGAGTTTCTCCAGCAATATCTATTTCTGCACTGTAATCCCTGATTGATCTGCATTGCTACCATAGAACAGAGAAGTTCAACAATAAGAAATAATTGACTTTGTAAATCAAATAATACCTTAACGGAGAAAACTTGTAACAAACTGATAAGTAAAATGTAAAAGAAATTAATGACAGATTTTAAGCTTAACAGAACAGAAGCAATTTAGGAAGTTGAAGACTAGATATGTTTAGCAGCTCTACATAATTTTCACAGTCTATATTATTTCTGTCCTTCTCATTTCAAAAGTCTGACCTGAACACTATTTCCTTCACAGCCTTCAAGATGAGAAGCACAGTCCGACATTTATCACTCAGGCTCCTGTTGAACCTGAATCAAGCCCTATCAACAGCTTATCAGATCAGCTGCCCCAAGAAATTATATTACCAGATATAGTGTCAAAATAGAAGAACCAAACAGTAGTTTAATATATTAATATTTTAAAATGAGTG